>NC_133523.1:9362916-9666875 GCF_049354715.1 Callithrix jacchus | reverse complement strand
GCCAAAATCCAGAAAAGCTGAATCTGGAATCATGTGCTTATCCACACGTTTTTGTGCCTCTCAGATAACAAATACCAGATGTTTTTTATTTCCCCTGATTATAAAATAACTTTCTGATTATACAAAGTAATATAGACTGGGTGCAGTGACTCAGGCCTGTAATCCCAACACTGAGGTAGAAGGATCGCTTGAGCCCAGGAGTTCGAGACCAGCTTGGGCGACATAGGTTCCCATCTTCAAAAAAAAATTTAAATAGCTGGGGGCAGTGGCAGGTGCCTGTCAGCTATTCGGGAGGCTGAGGTGGGGGGATTGCTTGAGCCCAAGAAGTTGAGACTGCAGGGATGTGTGATTGCATCACTGCACTCCAGTCTGGGTGACAAATGAGACCCTGTCCTAATCAATCAATCATCAATCAATCAATGTAATATATGCCCATTGCAAAATGTTCAGAAAATGTCAGACTACAGAACAGAAAACACAGATCTCTTAATCCCACCACTGCAAACACTGTTAATATTTGGATGGGTACTGCGTTTTCTCGGCATGTTACTTGTCAGTAGGATCATAAAACACAGAACGTTTTGAAACCTGTTGTTCTGACTATGAACATCTCTGGTCATTTCTTTCTTTCTTTTTTTTTTTTTTTTGAGATGGAGTTCGCTCTTGTTACCCAGGCTGGAGTGCAATGGCGCGATCTCGGCTCACCGCAACCTCTGCCTCCTGTGTTCAGGCAATTCTCCTGCCTCAGCCTCCCGAGTAGCTGGGATTACAGGCACGCGCCACCATGCCCAGCTAATTTTTTGTATTTTTAGTAGAGACAGGGTTTCACCTTGTTGACCAGGATGGTCTCGATCTCTTGACCTCGTGATCCACCCGCCTCGGGCTCCCAAAGTGCTGGGATTACAGGCGTGAGCCACCGTGCCCAGCCTCTGGTCATTTCATAAACATAGATCCACCTGAATTTTTTTTTTCTTTCTTTTTTTTTTGGAGACAAAAGAGGTCTTGGTCTGTTGCCCAGGCTGTAGTGCAGCGGCATGATCTCAGCTCACTGCAACCCCCGCCTCCCAGGTTCAAGCAATTCTCCTGCCTCAGCCTCCTGAGTGGCTGAGACTACAGGCGCATGCTGCATGCCTGGCTAATTTTTTGTATTTTAATAAAGATGGGGTTTCACCATGTTCCCCGGGCTGGTCTTAAATTCCTGAGCTTAGGCAGTCTGCCCGCCTTGGCCTCCCTAAGTGTTCAGATTATAGGCATGAGCAACTGCACCTGGCACACCCGACCATTTTTAATGGTTGCATATTATTCCACCATATAGGTGGAGTATAATTTAATAACTCTCTAATAGTGAACACTGCTGGGTTCTTAATAATTCTTCACTCTTCTGACCAATGAGAGTAGAGGCTTTTTTTACATTAGGTATTTGAGCATTTACATCTTTAAAAAAATATTTTTTGGCCAGGCGTGGTGGCTCACGCCTGTAAACCCAGCACTTTGGGAGGCTGAGGTGAGTGGATCACCTGAGGCCAGGAGTTCAAGACCAGCCTGGCCAACATGGTGAAACCTCGTCTCTACTAAAAATCCAAAAATTAGCTGGGCGTGGTGGTGGGCGCCTGTAATCCCAGCTACTTGGGAGGATGACCTGAGCTTGAGCCTACATGGTCAAGTTGCAGTGAGCCACCTTGGTGTCACTGCACTCCAGCCTGGAGCCTGGATGACAGAGTGAGATCCTGTCTCAAAAGAAAAAAGACAAGTCTCACTATGTCACCCAGGCTAGCTTTGAATTCCTGGGCTCAAATGATCCTCCCACCTCAGCCTCCAAAAGTGCTGGGATTACACATGCGAGCCACCACGCCCAGCTGGTTATGTTTTTGATAAATATTGTCAGACCATTTCTGGAAAACTAGACTCCATGAACAGAAATGAGCTGTAAAAGTGCTTTGCCTATATGAAAGATGGTCCATCTTTCCATTATTTACTACTAGATGAAAATAAATGTGTCCTTGCACAATGATAGATAGGCAAAATAAAATAAAAAATAAATGTCTTATTTTGATTTGCATTGACTTTCTTTTTGAGATGAAGTTTTGCTCTATTGCTCGGGCTGGAGTGCAGTGGCACGATCTCAGCTCACTGCAACCTCCACCTCCCATATTTAATCAATTCTCCTGCCTCAGCCTCCCAAGTAGCTGGGATTACTGGCATGCACCACCACACCCGGTTAATTTTTATATTTTTAGTAGAGATAGGGTTTCACTTTGTTGGGCTGGTCTCGAACTCCTGACCTCAGGTGATCCACCAGCCTTAGCCTCCCAATGTGCTGGGATTACAGGTGTGAGCCACCACGCCTGGCCTGCACTGTCATGTTTTTACACTGTTAGAAATATTACCCACATCTCAAGATTGTGTGCACCTGAAATAACGTAAAACTATGGGGAAGGCTGTCACTGTTGAACAGGCACTGGGTGAGGTGAGGTCATCGTCTTATTTCCTCAAATTTTCTCCACATTGTGCAGTCTCAAGCCAGCCCTCAATTTCTTCAACTGCAAAACGGAACCAATAATAGTCCATATCTCAAGAACAGCTGGAGAGTCAATGAGATAATCTTAAAAAGCTTAGCACGGGACAGAGCCCTCTAAAGGCTAGAAGAGGCGGAGCCATCTGCCCAAGATCACTACAGGGAAGCCTGTAAGCCTTGATGTCAATATCAGAGAATGGGCTGACTCCACCCCTTCCCCAGATCCCGCTGGCCTCCTTCAGATTACATGACCTCCCTGCTGTGCCCCACTGCCCTGGTTCACCTTTGCCTGAAGAAAGGTGAACTCCCCGCCCCGGCGAATTTTAAAGAGCCAGCTGATGGTCACATGTCACTACCATTTTTTACCCACATTTTCAGTCTGTCCCAGGCTGGAGTGCAGTGCCGCGATCTCAGCGCATTGCAACCTCCACCTCCCGGGGTTCCAGCGATTCTCCTGCCTCAGTCTCCCAAGTAGCTGGGATTACAGATGCCTGCCGTCATGCCCGGCTAATTTTTGTATTGTTAGCAGAAACGAGGTTTCACCATGTCGGTCAGGCTGATCTTCAACTCCTGACCTCAGGTGATCCACCCATTTCCGTCTCCCAAAGTGCTGGGATTACGGGCGTGATCCACCACGCCTGGCCTTTTCTTTTTTTCTATCTTGAGATAGAGTCTCACTTTGTCGCCCAGGCTGGAGTGCAGTGGCATGATCTCAGCTCACTACAACCTCTGCCTCTGAGGTTCAAGCGATTCTCCTGCCTCAGCCTTCCGAGTAGCTGGGACTACAGGCATGTACCACCACATCCAATGAAGCTTTTTGTATTTTTAGTGGAGTTGGCGTTTCACCATGTTGGTCGGGCTGGTCTGGAACTCCTGACCTCAAGCGATCTGCCCACCTCGGCCTCCCAAAGTGCTGGGATTACAGGCATGAACCACTGCACCAGCCCGCCCTTTTACACTTGGGGAAACTGAGGCCTGGAGGAAGTCTCACCTATGGTCACCCATAGTTCACTGCAGACTAGAATTTGTGCTGTCACCTCCTGACCCTCAGCCCAAAGCCCTTTCCTCGACTCTGCCTCCCTTTGAAAGCCCCTGGGGAAAATTTCTGTCTCTTTTTTACTTCTTGCACAAAGTTCAGATTCCCTGAAAACTTCTATCTAGTTTTTGAGCTCTGGTTCTCCCCTCCCAATTTTCTAGGCTGTATCTACTGTGAATCTTTACAGCTGTTGTTAAACAACTCTTTGTATAGGCTAAATCCTTTCCATTAACTCTGGCTGAAGTTTTATAACTTAAGTCTAGTACGGTAGCCCCTGACCACCACTGCTGCTCAAAACTAAAACTTGCCAAATTTCAAGGGCACAATAGCCACATGTGACTAGTAGCTAACTTGTTGGATAGCACAGATACAGAACATTCTCATTACCACAGAAAGTTTTACTGAGGCCAGGTGCGATGGCTCACGCCTGTGATCCCAGCACATTGGGAGATCAAGGCAGGCGGATCACAAGGTGAGGAGTTGAGACCAGCCTGACCAAGATGGTGAAACCCCATCTCTATTTAAAAATACAAAAATTAGCCGGGTGTGGTGATGGGTGCCTGTGATCCCAGCTACTTGGGAGGCTGAAACAGAATTGTTTGAACCCGGGTTGCAGTGAGCCTAGATGGAGCCACTGCACTCCAGCCTGGATGACAAGAGTGAGATCCTGCCTCGAAAAGAAGAGAAAGAAGAAAGAGAGAGAGAGAGAGAGAGGGAGAATTTTACTGGACAAGCCCTACCATAGAGCAACGCTTTAACTCTGGAACTGTTGTCCCATTTTATGTAAATAATTAACTAATTTTTTTTTGAGACGAAGTTTTCCTCTTGCTGCCCAGCCTGGAGTGCAATGTTGCAATCTGGCTCACTGCAAGCTCTGCCTCCCAGATTCAAGTGATTCTCCTGCCTCAGCCTCCCCAGTAGCTGGGATTATAGGTGCCCCCAACACGCCCGGCTAATTTTTGCATTTTTAGTAAAGACGGGGTTTTGCCAAATTGGCCAGGCTGGTCTTGAACTCCTGACCTCAGGTGATTCACCTGCCTCAACCTTCCAAAGTGCTGGGATTAGAGGTGTGAGCCACCACACCTGGCTGTATTTTATTTATTTCCTGTTTTGTTTTGTTTTTGAGACAGTATCTCGCTCCATCACCCAGGCTAGTGGGCAGTGGCACAACCACAGCTCACTACAGCCTCGACCTCCTAGCTCAGGTGATCCTCTTGGCCTCAGCCTCCAGAGTATCTGGGACTACAGATGCGCACCACACACTCAGCTATTACATCCCCATTTAATAGAAGAAACAAGTGAAGCTCAGAGAGATCACCCCTAAGGTCACCAATCGGAGTCCCTCTTAAGACCAGTCTGGTCAGCAAAGGGAGACCCCCATATCTACAAAAAAAAAGTTAGCTGGACTTGGTAGTACACATCGATCACCCCAGCTACCTAGGAGGCTGAGTAAGGAGTATAACTTGGGCCCAGGGGTCGAGGCTACAGTGAGCCCCAATCATGCCACTGCACTCCATCTTGGGTGACAGAGCCAGGCCATGTCCCCCTCAAAAAAAAATTGGGCACGTGCAGTGGCTCACTCCTGTAATCCCAGCACTTTGGGAGGCCAAGGCAGGTGGATCACAAGGTCAGGAGATCGAGACCATCCTGGTCATCATGGTGAAACCCCATCTCTACTAAAAATACAAAAATTAGCTGGACGTGGTGGCACACGCCTGTAGTCCCAGCTACTCGGAGGCTGAGGCAGGAGAATCCCTTGAACCGGGAGGCGGAGGTTGCAGTGAGTCGAGATTGTGCCACATGTCACTGCATTCCAGCCTGGTGACAGAGCGAGACTCCGTATCAAAAAAAAGAATCTGAGAGTCCCTAGACTAGAAACAAATGGCAGAGTAGGTAGGTGGACTTTTCCCTGGACCCAGGCTAGATGCCCTTATTTGTTTCAGAACATGCATGGTATATATATGTCTAGTGCCCCCTTGTGTCTACCTACTCAAGCACTATGTGTATTCGTGTGTATCATTTAAATACCAGAGGCAGCCAGTATTCTTTTTTTTTAGACAGAGTCTCACTCAGTCGCCCGGTCTGGAGTGCAGTGGTGCGATCGCCGTCACTGCAACCTCCAGCTCCTGGATTCAAGTAATTCACCTGTCTCAACCTCCCAAGTAGCTGGGACTACACAGTATGTGCCACCACGCCTGGCTAATTTTTGTGTTTTTAGCAGAGATGGGGTTTCACCATATTGGTCAGGCTGGTTTCGAACTCCTGACTTCAGGTGATCTTGAAGGAGATCAGACCTGCCTTGGCCTCCCAAAGGACTGGGATTAAATGTGTGAGCCACTGCACCCAGCCAAGGCCACCAGTATTCTAATCAAGGTCTATATCACGAACATTTCCACTACCCATATCTTTATCTATATCCAGAAGTTTTGCTCATTAGCATAATGAATATCAGAAACCTCCTGTTGGTGAAACCAGGAGCTTGTTAATAGGCCTAATCGGGCTGGGCATGGTTCACCCTTGTAACCCCAGCACTTTAGGAGGCCAAGGTGGGAGGATTGCTTGAGCCCAGGAGTTTGAGATCAACCTGAGCAACAAAGCCAGACTCTGTCTCTACAAAATAAAAAATAAAGTAGCTGGGCATGGTGGCGCCCACCTGTGGTCCCAGCTACACGGGAGGCTGAGGCAGGAAGATCAGTCAGAGTCCAGGTCTACCAAAGTGCTGGGATTACAGACATGAGCAGTATAGTTGTTTTTTTTTTTAATGTACTATAAAAAATTGCATCACCAACGTGAAAACAATGCTGGGAATTCATGGAACTTACAGGTGTAAATTCTTTTGTGGCTGTTAAGGTTAATATCTGCTTGGCAGAATCTGGCTTGGTAGCTATCTAGATGGCAGAGGCATCATCCATCAGGTTTCACAGTTTCCAGGACTAGGTATCAGAAAACCTGAGTTCCAGCAGACATGCTCCAAGCGGCAGAAGCAAGGCTTCTTTTGACTTAGAGACAAGGTCTCACTTTGTCACCCAGGCTGTAGTGCAGTGGCATGAGCATGGCTCACTGCAGCCTCTACCTCCCAGGCTCAAGCGATTCTCCTGCGTTAGCCTCCCAAGTACCTGGGACCACAGGCATGGGCCACCGCCACTGGCTAATTTATGTTTTTAATTTAATTTATTTTATTTTATTTTTTTACACATAGTCTTGCTCTGTCGCCAGGCGCCAGGCTGGAGTGCAGTGTTGCAATATCAGCTCACTGCAATCTCCGCCACCTGGGTTGAAACAATTCTCCTGCTTCAGCCTCCCGAGTAGCTGGGAACTACAGGCACACACCACCACATCCAGCTAAATTTCATATTTTTTTTAGTAGAGATGGGGTTTCATCATGTTGGCCAGGATGGTCTCGATCTCTTGACCTCATGATCCGCCTGCCTCGGCCTCCCAAACTGCTGGGATTACATGTGTGAGTCACTGCACCTGGCCTAATTTTTAAAAATTTTAGTAGAGACAGGGTCTCACTATGTTGCCCAGGCTTGTCTTGAACTCCTGGGCTCAAGTTCAAGTGGTCTTCCCACTGCAGCCTCTTAACATGCTGGGATTACAGGCGTGAGCCTCTGTGCTGGGTAGTCTTTTGCCTTTTAAATACTGCTTGGGGCCAGGCGAGGTGGCTCATGCCTGTAATCCCAGCACTTTGGGAGGCCAAGGCAGATGAATCACCTGAGGTCAGGAGTTTGAGACCAGCCTGGCTAACATGGTGAAACCCCATCTTTCTCTTCTTTTTATTTATTTATTTGATTTTTGAGACGGAGTTTCGCTCTTGTTACCCAGGCTGGAGTGCAATGGCGCGATCTCGGCTCACCACAACCTCTGCCTCCTGGGTTCAAGCAATTCTCCTGCCTCAGCCTCCTGAGTAGCTGGGACTACAGGCATACACCACCATGCCCAGCTAATTTTTGTATTTTTAGTAGAGACGGGGTTTCACCTTGTTGACCAGGATGGTCTCGATCTCTTGACCTCATGATCCACCCGCCTCGGCCTCCCAAAGTGCTGGGATTATAGGTGTGAGCCACTGCACCCGGCTCTTTTTTTTTTTTTTTTTTGTAGAGACGAAGTTTCCTTATGTTGCCCAGGCTGGAGTGCAGTGGCTATTCACAGGCACGATCCCACTACTGATCAGCATGGGAGTTTTGACCTGCTTCGTTTCTGACCTGGGCCAGTTCACCCCTCCTTAGGCAACCTGGTGGTCCTCCGTTCCCGGGAGTTCACCATATTGATGCTGAACTTAGTGAGGACACCTGATTGGCATAACGCACTATAGCCCAGAAATCCTGGGCTCAGGTGATCCTCCCACCTCAGCCTCCAGAGTAGCTGGGACTACAGGCACAGGACACCACTCTCCGTGAAACCCCACCTCTCCTAAAAATACAAAAGACTAACCGGGTGTGGTGGCAGGCGCCTATAATCTCAGCTACTTGGGAGGCTGAGGCAGGAGAATTGCTTGAACCCGGGAGGCAGAGGTTGCAGTGAGCCAAGATTGGGCCACTGCACTCCAGCCTGAGCGACAGAGTGGGACTCCGTCTCAAAAATATATATATACCCTGCATGGTTTGCATTTAACCTTACTCAGACTTGGGGACTGTCTTCGGCTGAGCTCTGCTTCACAATTCCATGTGCTGGAGAAGGAGTAGGGACAGAAACTCCCTCCCCAACCCAGGCAGATGGTGCAGCAGGGGAGACACCTCAACTGATAACATGGGGAATGAAGCCACATCAGCCAGGAAAATCGGTGAAAGCCTCGTTTTAATTGGAGACAAGATCGAAGATTGATTATTGATCAATGGACCAAATGGCTGATATTCAAAGTGGACAAGACACAAGCAGCTTACAGAGGTCCTGTGCCCGCCCTGGGGAGAGGGGCCCTGCTTGGGGCTGGGGTCTGTCTCGCCGGTCACCCCCTGGGTCCGAGAGAAGGGGGAGGGGACAGGCTCTACCCAGCCCCCACCCCTAGGATGACACAACTTCCCATAAAACGACAGTGGTGAGTCCACCCTTTTCCCGGGACTATGGTACAGTTTCTATAATACAGCAGGAACGGAGACCCTCCCAATGGGAGGCCCCCTTCCCTACCTTCCTGACTGGATCAGCCAGGGAAGGACAAGTTTTTGTTTTCCCTTTTTGCCTCTGTAGAATAATTTACAAACCAACCTTACGGTATGTACAAAAAAAAAAAAAGGGAAGAAAGAAAAAGAATGAACAAAAAGAAAAAGAAAAGGCCCACTCCGATCGCCGGCTGGGACAGAAACAACTTTTGCTACAAAATATGAACCCTGTACAGACAGCATCAAGGGAGTGCGCGTGAGGGGTTACTTCCCCCTGGGGTGGACAGACGGATGGAAGGCTAGGGAGGAACTGGGGGCTACAGTACCGTGTGCTCAGAACTGGGTGGGGGGCAGGTGATGAAAGAGATCAGCCCAGCTGCAGAACCAGGCTGAGGGGCGAGGGAAGAAGGGGTCTTTCCTTTCAAACAGTCTCCCATGGCTTGGAGAAAAATGGCCTTGTATCTGTCTGCCATATTGCTCAGGGACTAGCTGGGGGAGAGGGAGAGGCCTGGCAAGGTAGGGAAGGAGGAGAAATTATTTTGGTGCAGGGGTGGAAGGAAGGGTTGCCCAGGACTGAGAATGAGGGTATACACCATTATTGCTTCCTCCTAGGGCAGAAGGATGGGGGCTGTGGCCAGAGTGTGGAAGGTGGGAGTTGGAGGACACTGGAAAGGTGGGTGCCGGCAGGATGGAGGTTCTGGGCGCCTGGCCCTGCCTCACCCAAGGTGCAGGCAGAAGCCACTGCAACCCCTTCTCCTGCGGCTGTGGGAATCATTAAGGCAGAAACAAGAGGAGAAGCAGCTAGAAGTGGGGTAGTGGGGGGAGCTGTGTATGAATCAGAACCACCGTCCCCCAAAACGGAGAAAATTCAAAGTGAACCCAAAGTGGAAGGAAGGGGGATGGAGTGGAGGAGGTCTCAAATCCCAGGCCTGAGGCTGGCGGTGTGCACGCCCCCTTCCACATCACTCCCTGAATCCTAAATGAACAACTCCCGGGCTCCCTGACTCCCTAGCCAGGATTGCCAGGATTGTGCAAAATCAGGCGGAAGACTTTGTTTAGGGGGGAAAGGAGGCAGCAAACCAGAGGGGGGCTGGAGCTGGGACCTCCCACAGTGACTGCCCCTCACCCAGCCCCAGCCCCGCCTAGAATGGCTATTCCTGACCGGGTTCTAGAAACCCTCTAAAATTCAGAAGAAAAGCCCAGAAGAAGACCCCATGCCTGACTGGGCCCAGGTAGAGATGCCCAGGCGGCTGGAAGACTAAGCCTGGAACTTGGGGGGCAATGAGGGGAGGAGAGGGTTTTGGTGGTGGAAAGGGAGAACCAGGAACAGGAGCATCTACAGTTGCTGTGTTTCTTTTTTTTTTTTTTTTTTTTGTTCTTTTTCTAAAAATGTTACAATTAAAATTCAAAAAAATAAAATCCCTTCTGGGACCTCAGCCCCTTGTTCCCAAGCCCCCACCTCCAAAAAAAGACCCCGTGAGTGGGGGCGGGGGGAAAGGGGAAAAAAAGAAAAGAGAAAAAAAAACCCACTTTTCTGTTTTCTTTTTTCTCAGGAGGGCCAAGAGTCTTTGAGGCAGCGGAGGAGGTGATCGGGGGAGGAGAGGAAGAGCGGAGGGGAACAGGGACGGAGGTCTGGGGATCAGGTAGGGTCTCCATCTGACCCCCACCAACCAGGAGCTGGGAATGCTGATGTTTCCTCCCCAGATGTCTCCGCGCAGGCACTGCAAGCCCTCTTGGCAGCCTGGTGCTCTCGTTGGGCCTCCACCTCGGCCGCCGTGGAGGGGAGGCCCGGGAGGCCCGGGGCATCCTCTGAAACAGACAGGGTCCTCCAGGCAGGGAGAAGGGGGCTTTGAAGAGACAGGGCAGAGGGGCTGCCACAGCTTACAGCAACCACGGATTCCTCCTGGGATGAGAACTCATCCTGAGCCACAGGTGCACTGCCCGTGGACTCTGCCAGCTGCGTCAAATCCACTTCCTCCAGCTCCGCCTCCAGGGGTGTGTCCTGTGCCATGACTTCCAATGACTCCTGGGCTGGGGATGGGTCCATGGTTGCATCCAGAGCACCCTCGGCTGCGGACAGTCCCTGCGAAGTCAATGCTTCCTGGGCCACTGATGTTTCTTCCTCTTCTTCCTCCTCCAGCGTCAGCTCAAACTGAAATTTGTCAGGCGGGGGTGGATGGCCAGGCCCCCTTGACTCCCCCTCGGGTGGCGGCGATGGGCTCTGCCGGATGGCGCTGTAGTACCAGTCCCGGTTGTCCTCCAACGTGTCCAGGATCTCCTGGGCATCTGGGTGGACAAGGTCCGCCCAGGTCTCCCACAATGGGTGCACGATGTAGTCAATAAAACCCACCTGGTAAAGGGGAAGAAAGTAAGAACGGATGGTTTACAGGGTGGATGGTACCACCACGTTGCGGGAGCTAATGAAATGAAAAACATGCTCATGGGCCAGATGCAATGGCTCACGCCTGTAATCCCAGCACTTTGGGAGGCCGAGGCAGGTGGCTCATTTAAGGTCAGGAGTTCGAGACCAGTCTGGCCAGCATGGTGAAACAGCGTTTCTACTAAAAATACAAAAATTAGTTGGCAATCATTTGAAACTGGGCGGTGGAGGTTGCAGTGAACCAAGGAGATGGTGCCACTACACTCCAGCCTGGGGGAAAAGAGCAAGATTGTCTCAGAATAAATAAATAAATAAATAAAAAGAAAACCATGTTTATGTCATTTGACCCAGCCATTTTCTTTTTTTATTGTCATTGTGTCTTGCTCTGTTGCCCAGGCTGGAGTGCAGTGGTATGATCTCAGCTCACTGCAACCTCCGCCTCCTGGGTTCAAGTGATTTTCCTGCCTCAGCCTCCAGAGTAGCTGAGATTACAGGCACCTGCACCACGCCTAGCTAATTTTGTATTTCTAGTAGAGACAGGGTTTCGCCATGTTCACCCAGGCTGGTCTCAAAACTCCTGATCTCAAGTGATCCACCTGTGTCAGCCTTCCAACGTGCTGGGATTACAGGTGTGAACCACTGCACCTGGCCTATTTTTTAATAAGCTAAATCCAATTCCAGCTATTTGGGAAGCTGAGGCAGAAGTGATTGAACCCAGGAGGTGGAGGTTGTGGTGAGCTGAGATTGGGCCACTGCAACAGAGCAAGACTCAGTCTCAAAAAAAAAAAAGCTAAATCCACAAACTATTGCTGTAATGATGCCTATAAACATAATAACTACATTATAAAGAGTATAAAATTGGTTTTCCATGGGTGTGTGTGTGTGAGTGATACTGCGCTCCCAGGGGACATCAGGCAATGTGTGGAGACATTTTTGGTCTTTACAAATGAGTGGCGGTGATGCTTCTGGCATCTAGTGGGTAGAGACCAGAGATTCTGCTAAAAACCCTACAATACCCAGGGCAGCTCCTAGCAAAAAAATCATCCACCCTGCCTTGCCTGGTGGCTCATGCCTGTAATCCCAGCAGTTTTGGAGACCAAGGTGGGCGGATCATCTGAGGTGGGGAGTTCAAGACCAGCCTGACCAACACGGAGAAACTCCGTCTCTACTAAAAATACAAAATTAGGCTAGGCACGGTGGCTCATGCCTGTAATCTCAGCACTTTGGGAGGACAAGATTAGGAGATCGAGACCATCCTGGTTAACACAGTGAAACCCTGTCTGTACTAAAAATACAAAAAATTAGCGAGGCATGGTGGCACATACCTGTAGTACCAGATACTCAGGAGGCTGAGGCAGGAGAATCACTTGAACCCAGGAGGCAGAGGTTGCAGTGAGCCGAGATCTCGCCACTGCACTCCAGCCTGGGCGACAGAGTGAGACTCCATCTCAAAAATCAAGAAAGAAAGAAATAAAATAAAATAAATTAGCCGGGCATGGTGGCACATGCCTGTAATCCCAGTTACTTGGGAGGTTGAGCCAGGAGAATCACTTGAACCCAGGAGGCAGAGGTTGCGGTGAGCCAAGATCATACCATTGCACTCCAGCCTGGACAACAAGAACAAAACTCCATCTCAAACAAACAAACAAAAAAATCCACCCAAATGTCAACATTTGGTGAGGCCTAGAAACCCAGGTCTGGAAGAGCCAAGTCATCAAACTCAGATGGTTGGGTTTCACCAGGGAGGATATTAAGTGGAGAAGGGCAGGGCAAGGTGGCTTATGCCTGTAATCCCAGCACTTTGGGAGGCTGAGGTGGGTGGATCATGAGGTCAGGAGTTCAAGATCAGACTGGCAAAAATTAGCTGGATACAGTGGCACGAGTCTATAATTCCAGCTACTTGAAGGCTGAAGCAGGAGAATCACTTGAACCCAGGAGGTGGAGGTTGCAGTGAGCTGAGATTGCACCATTGCACTCCAGCCTGGGCAACAGAGTGAAATTCCGTCTCAAATTAAAAAAGGAAAGAAAAACAAACAGGAAAACTTGGCATTGTGGAGAGGCGCGGGAGGGGCTCCTGGACCTCAAAACTCCAGGCCAAGATGGGCTGGGGAGAGCTGCCCTGTCCGCATCCATCCATGAATGCCCTGAACCTGTACCTGAGACTTCTCCACGGAGGCAGTGTGCTTGTCGCACATGGGGCTGATTTCCATGCCACGCTCCCGCTCGCGGTCACCCTGTTGGAAGAACTCAGCCATGATGCGGTCTGTCCACTGGCGGTACAGCTCCAGTGGCTTAGTGGGGTTGCTGAGGTCTGCACAGTGGACCATGTTCCGGAGGACCTGCAGGGGGTCAGTGGACAGGGGAACCTTCAGAGCCTGTGCCTGTGTCCCAGGCTGAGACCTCAGGCATTCTTTCTTTCTTAAGAAATGGGGGCCTGGGTGACAAAGCAAGACTTCATCTCAAAAAAAGAAAAAAAAAAAGAAATGGGGCCAGGCAGAGGTGCATGACTGTAATGCCAGCACTTTGAAAGGCCAAGGCAGGTGGATCATGAGGTCAGGAGTTCGAGACCAGCCTGGCTAACATGGTGAAACTCTGTCTCTACTTAAAATACAAAAATTAGCTCAGCCTGGTGGCACATGCCTGTAATCTCAGCTACTGCAGAGGCTAAGGTGGGAGAACTACTTGAACTCAGGAGGCAGAGGTTGCAGTGAGGCGAGACTGCACCACTGCACTCCAGCCTGGGCAACAGGGCAAGACTCTGTCTCAGAAGGGAAAAAAAAAAGAAATGGGGCCTCCTGGCACGGTGGCTCAAGCCTGTAATTCCAGACTTTGGGAAGCCGAGGTGGGTAAATCACTTGAGGTCAGGAGTTCAAGATCAGCATTGCCAATGTAGCGAAACCCCACCTCTACTAAAAACACAAAAATCAGCCAGGTCTGGTGGTGCGTGCCTGCAATCCCAGCTACTCCAGAGGCTGAGGCAGGAGAATTGCTTGAGCCCAGGAGGCAGAGGTTGCAGGGATCCAACATCCCTCCACTCCAGCCTGGGTAACAGAGAGAAACCAGGTCTCAAAAAAGACAGAAAGCAAGAAATGGGATCTTGCAACGCCGCTCTGGCTAGACTCAAACTACTGACCTCAAACAGTCCTCAGTCTCAGCAGTCGAGATTATAGGTGTGAGCCACCACACCTAACTCGCAGGCTTTCTTAGCTCCCACCTGGGAGGGAGGGAGAGGAGGTGGGGACAAGAGAGAATAGAGGAGGTAGCAGGGAGAGGTGTGCAGGAGATGGAGAAAATATGGGGGGGGGGGTGACAAGAGGGCGGTGAGGGAAGTGAAGATGGTGAAGGAGAGGGACAGGGGACCTGGAAGGGATTGATGAGAAGGAGGAATTTCGGGAAATGGGAGGGAATGGTGGGGGAGATGGGAAGAAGAGATGGGATGGGAAAGTGAAGATGAGGAGGGGACAGACAGAAAGAAAGAGGTCAGATGGGTGGCTCATGCCAGCTATCCCAGGACTTTGCAAGGCCAAGATGAGGGGAATCACTTCAGCTCAGGAGTTTGAGACCAGCCTGGGCGACAAAGAGAGACCCCAGGTCCCCTTTAATCACACAAAGTAAATAAAAATAAATTTTATAAAAAGAAAGAGATAGGAAGATGGGCCCCACTGAAGAAAGAGGCCGAGGAAGGGGCAGCTAGCTGCCCAGACCTAAAGGTGTGGTGGAGGGAGTGTCCTGCCTCCTTAGATGATGGGGCATGGGGGCACCTGGATGCGGTCAGAGTAGTTATCCAGCAGGAGGACCCCGGAGCTGGTCACTTTCTTGGTCTCCACCATGGTCTTCAGGTCAGCCAGGAGGGTCATGTGCTTGGACATGTCCGTGGCCAGCACCTGCAGGGCAAGGTGGCGTCACTGGGGCCGCTGACGCCCACCCCCCAGACTGACCCAGGCCTCTGAAGTTTTCACCAGGTAGAAGCCTCCCGCTCTGTCCAGGTTGAGGGTTCCTCTGGGACTCGGACCCATTCCTCCCCAAAGCCCTCAACTCCAAGGCTTCCTTTCCCGCTCCGACCCGCCCCCAGCCCCGCCCACCATGTCGATGACCATCTTGCGTAGGCTTTGCCGCTGGCGCTTGCTGAGGTTCTGGAAGATGTCGCAGTTGTCCTCCTGCAGCAGCTTGAAACCCACAGCCAGGTGGTGATTCTCGAGCACCGACTCATCGTTGTACATTAGTGCCAGCTCCGAATCTGCAGCCCGGCCCGGAGGTCAGGGGAGGGCCCACGTGTGCAGCCCCACCCGCAGGAGGGCCAGCTCCACCCGCAACTAGCTAACCCCTCCCCAGCTCGGCCAACCCCGCCTACAGCCCAGTTAGCAGTTCCCCAGCCTGGCCAGCACTGCCTCCAGCCCAGCCAGCCCCGCCCCCGGCGAGGGCCACTCACTGGTGTTGATGAGGAACTGGTTGGAGACCCCAGGGTGATCCACATCGTGGATGGCAGCTGCGAACAGGGCAGCGAGAATCTCCAGGTCCGTGAACACTGCCTGGGAGCAGAGAGACAGACGTTAGAATAACAGAGTTGAAGCCGTGCATGGCAGTGAGTGGCCTGTAGTCTCAGCTACTTAGGAGGCTGAGGTGGGAGGATCGCTTGAGTCTAGAACTTTTTCGAGGCCATCCTGCCCAGCCCCAAAATTTTTTAAATTTAATTTTAAGTTACGAGATACATGTGCAGGACATGCAAGTTTGTTACATAGGTGTGCCATGGTGGTTTGCTACACCTATCAACCCATCACCTAGGGGTTAAGCCCTGCATGCATTAGCTATTTATCCTGATGCTCTCCCTCCCCTCTGGCCTCTGACAGGCCCCAGTGTGTGATGTTCCCTTCCCTGTGTCCATGTGTTCTCATTGTTCAGCTCCCACTTATAAGTGAGAACATGCGGTGTTTGGTTTTCTATTCCTGAGTTAGTTTGCTGAGGATAATGGCATCCAGCTATATCCATGTCCCTGTAAAGGACAGGATCTTGTTCATTTTCGTGGCCGCACAGTATTCTACAGTGTATACGTACTAAACTTTCTGAAACTTTTTTTTTTCCAGCCTGTCTTGCAGGCTGGAGTGCAGTGGTGCGATCTCGGCTCACTGCAACCTCCACCTCCTGGGTTCCAGTGATTCTCCTGCCTCAGCCTCCCAAGTAGCTGAGATTACAGGCGTGCGCCACCACACCCAGCTAATTTTTGTATTTTTATTAGTGACGGGGTTTCACCATGTTAGCCAGGCCTGTCTTCAACTCCTGACCTCAAGTGATCCACCTGCCTGGCCTCCCAAAGTGCTGGGATTACAGGCGTGAGCCACCGCACCCAGCCTAAAACATTTTTTTTTTTTAAATAAATGAGAGTTTTAAAAAGAAGAATGATGGAGATGAAAGAGATGGGGTAAAGGATGACAAGGGGGATACAAGGAAGATGAGGGGGTTGGAGTCAGGAAGGAAAGATGAAGATTAAAGAGAGGAATGGGGCTGAGCATGGTGGCTCACTCCTATAATCCCAGCACTTTGGGAGGCAGAAGCAGGCAGATCACGAGGTCAGGAGTTCAAGACCAGCCTGACCAACATGGTGAAACCCTGTCTCTACTAAAAATGCAAAAATTAGCCAGGCATGGTGGCGTGCACCTATAATCCCAGCTACTCAGGAGGCTGAGGCAGGAGAATTGCTTGAACCCGGGAGGCAAAGGTTGTAGTGAGCCAAGATCGTGCCACTACATTCCAGCCTAGGCAACAGAGTGAGATTCTGTCTCAAAAAAAAATTAGCTGGGTGTGGTGGTAGGCACCGGTAGCCCCAGGCTGAGGCAGGAGAATCACTTGAACCCGAGAGGCAAAGGTTGCAGTTAGCAGAGATCGTGCCACTGCAGTCCAACGTGGGTGGCAGAGTGAGACTCCCTCTCAAAAAAAAAAAAAAGAAAAAAAGGAGAAGCCGGGCGCAGTGGCTCACACCTGTAATCCCACCACTTTGGGAGGCTGAAGCAGGTGGATCACAAAGTCAAGAGATCGAGACTGTCCTGGTCAACATGGTGAAACCCCGTCTCTACTAAAAATACAAAAATTAGCTGGGCATGGTGGCGCATGCCTGTAGTCCCAGCTACTTAGAAGGCTGAGGCAGGAGAATTGCTTGAACCTGGGAGGCGGAAGTTGCGGTGAGCCGAGATCATGCCATTGCACTCCAGCCTGGGTAACAAGAGTGAAATTCTGTCTCAAAAAAAAAAAAAAGGAGAGAAATGGGGGCAAAAAGAGATGGAGGTCAGAGACATGGGGTCAGAGAGACACACAGAAGGTTGAAGAGACAGTCACAAAGAGAGATGGGGACCTGGAGACGGGACAGACACTAACATCTAGGGCAGGCGTGGCCAGCAGTACGTGGGTGGACTGCAGCACGTCAGCTGCGTGCAGGCTGTTGTGGTAGGCCACGTCAGCGTGGTAGTGATCCTCCAGTGTCAGCATGTATGTTACCATCGTGTCCACAGGGATGCGGAATTTCTTCAGCAGGTCCCGCTCCTGAAGCAGGCAGGGGCAGGGTGGTGACCTCCGCCGGCCCCCAACGCCCAGCTCTGAGCCCCTCTCACCCGGGCCCACTCCCGGCTGTCCCCATCACCTGGAATATCATGTACATGATGCAGGTGAGAGAGCGCCCTCCGGCGTAATCCGACACGCAAAAGATGTTCAGGCCCCATTTGTTCAGGTTCTCCAGTTCCTGGTGGAGATGGAGGCCAGAGGTCAGGAGCCTATAAGGCCCAGGGCCCTGGAGAACATTTCCTAGGAGTCTGAGCCTTGGTCTGAAGGGAAGCACCATTATTGCTCACCCAGTGGGTGACAGGTTCAACTGTACAGAATGTACTGCCCTTGTCCTACTGGGCTGCAAAATAACAAAAGCAATCACAGCCACTGTCTTTTGAGCACTTATGATCTGCCAAGTATTGCTCTTAGCACTTGATCTCATTTGGCAGGTGAAGGAACCAAGCCTCAGAGAAGCGATGTGACTTCTCCAAGATCGTGCAGCTCATAAGTGGCAGAGCCAGGATGGAAACCCAGCACAACTGGCCCCAGCACAGCTCAGCTTCTTAGCTAAGCTGTTCACAAGCCCCAAGGGAGAAAAGAAGAAGGGCTTATTTTCCATGTTGCTCCAGAATCCAAAAAAGGGCCGGCACATAGTAACTGCTTAATAAACAAGTTAGCTGGGTGTGGTGGCTCACACCTGGAATCCCAGCACTTTGGGAGGCCAAGGTGGGTGGATTGCTTGAGGCCAGGAGTTCGAGACCAGGCTGGTCAATATGGTAAAACCCCATTTCTACTAAAAATACAAAAATTAAGCCAGGTGTGGTGGCTCACACCTGTAATCCCAGCACTTTGGAAAGCTGAGGCAGGAGAATCGCTTGAACCCAGGAGGTGGAGGTTGTGGTGAGCCGAGAGTGCACCACTGCACTCCAGCCTGGGCAATGGAGCGAGACTCGGTCTCAAAAAACAAAAATTAGCCAGCTGTGGTGGCACACGCTTTTAGTCCCAGCTACTCAGGAGGGTGAGACAGGAGAATCGCTTAAACCCAGGAAGTGGAGGTTGCTGTGAGCTGAGATAGCACCACTGCCCTCCAGCCTGGGCAACAGAGTGAGACTCCATCTCAAAATAAAGAAATCAAAATAAATAAATAAATGTCAGGTGACTGAATGGAAGATTCACTGGAGGAGGTGGCTCAAAGAGGGTTACAATAAGTCTCAGCTGAGTGAGCCACCAAAGATTAATCACTTCCACTTCCACTGTCCCCTGGAAGAGCTAGGAGTGAAACCCAGGTCTGGACTGTTGTGGACACTATGGGGGCGCAGTCTGGATCGGTGTCACTGGTCTGTACACCAATTCCTGTGCTGCTGGAAGTGTTGCCTGCTAAGGCTCATGGCTGGCCGCTTTTCAGAAGACTCTAACCCTAACAGGAGCTACATGGAAGAGGTGATTCGTCTACCCCTGGGGGCAGCCCCCAGGCAATGGATGATACAGAGGTACAAAGAGCCAGCATGCTTGCCTCAGGATGGACTCACACCCTCACCTCAGGCTCTGCTTCTAGGAAACTTGGCTTAAGACACAACCGAATGCCCAGGAGACCATCCCCTCCAGCCCTGCCCCTACTGAACCCCCACCCACTTGGGCCAGGAGCTCTTCTTGATCAGTCTTCACCCCAAATCGGGGAATGTTAGAGTCGTTCAGGCTGTCACTATGCATCAGCTTTTTCACCCCTGTGATCTGGGACATGGGCTGCAAGTGTGGGACGGGGGGCGGGGGCGGCTGGGAGGGTCTTGGCCTCGGCACTCGCTGTTTCTCTCGTTCCTTCATCGTGGGTGATGGTATCTCCACTTCATTCTGTTTGTCTGCAGAAGATGGGGGCAGGAGCAAGTGTGAACACCCCCTCCACTCCTGGAGGCTCCCTAGTCCCTCAGCCCTCTACCGCCTATGGGGAAGGCTTACCCACAAGGGCAGAACCCTTCTGGCATGTGGGCCAAGTGTGCTGATGGGGCGGGGGACGTCACCAGGAAGAGAGAGGGAAGGGTGGTCTCTGGCTCCTTGTCCCTACCCCCCTACCTATCTCCGCACAGCCTGCCTGGGGGACAGCCCCAGGAGCCCTTTTCCTGAGCTTTCAGGGGCTTCCAGAGCTCAACCAAGGCCACCCATTGTGACCTGGAGCTAGTCAAGGACCAGCTCATTTGCATACTATGCTCCCATTGGCTGGATCCTCAGAACACAAAGACACACCCCACCCTCACTGGTGGGAGCACTGGAAATTCCCAACACTTTTTTTTTTTTTTGAGACAGAGTCCCATTCTGTCACCCAGGCTGGAGTGCAGTGGCAAGATCTCTGGCTCACTGCAGCCTCTGCCTCCCGGGTTGAATGATTTTCCTGCCTCAACCTTCTGAGTAGCTGGGATTACAGGTGTGTGCCACCATGCTGGCAAATTTTTGTATTTTAGTAGAGACAGGGTTTCACCATGTTGGCCAGGCTGATCTTGAACTCCTGACCTCAAGTGATCTGTTCACCTCAGCTTTCCGAAGCGCTGGGATTACAGGCGTGAGCCATCACACCCGGCCCCAACACTTTTCTGCCTGTCTGGGTACCTCCTGAATTTGGGGGCCTTTGGGGTGTGATGACAAAC
Source organism: Callithrix jacchus (assembly GCF_049354715.1). NCBI lineage: Eukaryota > Metazoa > Chordata > Mammalia > Primates > Cebidae > Callithrix > Callithrix jacchus. The sequence continues at coordinate 9,646,681 of NC_133523.1, read as the reverse complement.
TGCAAGGATAAAATTATCCCGAGTTTGGGGGGACAGCTTTAGCTAGAGGGTTTCAAGGTACCCATGAGCTTAAGGGTTCTAATGAATCTGGAGTGTTCTGGTGCATTTGGGGTTCCACTGAATTAGGAATCTTACAGGTTTTTGTTTGTTTGCTTGAGACAGGATCTCAGCTCTGTCACCCAGGCTGGAGGGCAGTGAAGCAATCATGTCTCACTGCACCTGGAGCTCCTGGCCTCAAGTCATCCTCCTGCCTGGACTCCCAAGTAGCTGGGACCACAGGCACATGCCACCATGCCCACCTAGTTTTTTTTTATTTGTTTGTAGAGACAGGGTCTCACTATGTTGCCCAGGCTAGTCTTGAACTCCAGGGCTCAAGCGATCCTCTTGCCTCCGCTTCCCAAAGTGCTGGGATTACAGGCATGAGCCGCCTCTTTCCACCTCTTACAGGTTCTTAAGCTTGAGAACCTTCTAGAGATATTTTGGGAGTCTACTGAATTGGGGGAGTCATACCAAGTTTGGGGATCGTACTGAATTTGGGGTTTTCCAGTTTGGAGGTTTGCTGAAGTTTGGGGGCTTTTATGGACTCGGAAGCACAGCGCTTCCCTTACGTTTGAGCACTGCGGACTTTGGGCATCTCTCTTCAATCTGGGGTGTCTACTGAGTTTGGAGGGAAGACAATCCAAGTTTGGAAAGTCTATTGAATGTGGGGGGTCCTGCTCAGTTCAGGAGGCTTTTCAGCTTGGAGGTTTTTTTTTGTTTGTTTGTTTATCTTTGAGACAGAGTCTGGCTATGTCGCCCAGGCTGGAGCACAGTGGTGCAATCTCAGCTCACTGCAACCTCTGCCTCCAGCATTCAAGTGAGCACTTAAGACACAGAGGTTCTTTGTTTGCTTGTCTGTTTGTTTGTTTGTTTTTGAAACGGAGTCTCACTCTATTTCCCAGGCCAGAGTGCAATGGGGAGTCTCACTCTATTTCCCAGGCCAGAGTGCAATGGGGAGTCTCACTCTATTTCCCAGGCCAGAGTGCAATGGTGAGGTCTCGGCTCACTGCAAGTTTCGCCCCCTGGGTTCATGTAATTCTCCTGCCTCAGCCTCCCGAATAGCTGGGATTACAGGCATCCACCACCATACCCGGCTAATTTTTTGTATTTTTAGTAGAGATGGGGTCCCACCGTGTTGGCCAGGCTTGTCTCAAACTCCAGACCTCAGATGATCCACCTACCTCAGCCTCCCAAAGTATTGGATCACAGGCATGAGCCACTGCTCCCAGCCAATTTTTTTATTTTTAGTAGAGACCGGGTTTCACCATGCTGGCCAGGCAGGTCTCAAACTCCTGATCTCAAGTGATCTGCCAGCCTCTGCCTCCAAAAGTGTTGGGATTACAGGCATGAGACACCATGCCTAGCCCCTGAAGGCTTTTTAAAGTTTAGAAGGGTTTTAAGTTCACAGATGATTTCAAATGTTGGGTTCTATAGAAATTGGGTTTTCACAGAGTTTGGGGGCATCAGGAGTGAGGGGCACTTGGATAGAGTAACTTTGACCTTTGGGGAGTGGAGAGTCAGAGTCCCTGGAAAAACATAAGCAACAGGACCCAAGGTCAGGGTCAGCCCCCTCTCTACCGCAGGGATCCCCCCCAGCAATCCCACGTGCTGCCCCTCACTCACCCAGGAATGTTGTGGAAATGTACTCTGAGACCTGGTTTCCTGACCTGCTCATTTCTGACAGGTGTGTGAGTTCACGGTTCAACATCCTCTTGAACTAAGGTGAAGGAGTCAACAAGGAAGAAACGATGGGGGAAACACAGTGGTGGGGAGGGTGTCAGTCTTTCCCGAGAATGCCTGAAGACCCCATGAGTCCCTCCTATTTTTCTGCTTAGCCAACAGAGCACCTATGAGGCTACTAGGGGGGTGGGGTCAGCCCTTCCTCTCCTCCCAGCTCTGGAGGGAGGTCCCCAGGTTTGGGGAATGATGATCAGCATAACCCTTCCGGCCTGAGGAAAAGAGGGGCTCCTCTCCCCATTCCCCCCAAGGAGGAGCCAGAGGGGCACCTGTGGAAGAAGGGGCTCCTGCCTAACAGGGAGCCAATGGGGAAGCAGGAGAATCCCGTCGCCATGGCGATGGGAGTCTCCTTAGCAACTCCCCCTCCAACCAGCTGCTGAGCTGGGGAAAAGGGGGGCAAGTGAAGGCCCCTTAACCCCTGCCTTCCCAGAGCTGCCCCTGATGCAAGTCTTCCCAGACACAGACCCCATTCCTGGGGGTCCTGGGTCCTGGCCCCCAGCTCAGTTTGGGAAAAGGGAACGAGGTACCCAAACTCTGGGGGACAAAAAGCTTTGGCCAGGGCAGGGGAGAATGGTGAGCTGAGGAAATCCCAGTTTGATCATTCAGGGGAGGGGGAGGGGTGTTCCCATAATAGCCCCCTCTCCCCCAACCCCAGAGAGGTAGACAGATGCACAGATGAACGGAATATACCTAAAACCTGGCTTGGAGGCCCCTCCTGGTCACCCCATGTCACTCTGCACAGGCCTCTGCTGTGACATTGTACATAGAGGAGAAAGGGCATTGGCGCCCCACCCCCAAGCTCTGCCACAGCACCCCAAAAGCAGGAGCAGACTCTGTCCAGGGAGGCACAAGGGACACTTGGCAGGAGGGGTGAGCCTGCATGGCTCATGCTGGGACAGGGCACTCCCTCCTCCCGGTGCCACCCAGAGACCTTGAGTACAGAGACACACATCCACACAAGATGGACCCACAAAATCTCACACAACCACACACACAGTCATAGGCTCTCAGTCCTACACAGCATCACACAGCCCAGATACACAGATCAAAGGGTATGCAAAATAAGGTAGTCACTGACATTTGGGGTCACATGTCCCCAAAATATCAGGCAGCTCTGGGCTCAGACACACACCCCAACACACAACATCATGGTCAGAGCCAGATGATCTCAGACAGGGCCACACTGTGACCCAGGCAAACAAGTCTACAGTCAGGCAGACACACACACACATCCAGGCACTGACACAGTCACACCCAGTGAGGGACTCACAGTCCCCCCCCAGGGAGAGTTACACACCCCCAGTCACCCGCCATCCACGCCCAGCCCTGGCCACACACAGAGACTGTCACAAGGCTTCATCTCCAGGCCACACACGTGCACAGTTACACACACAAGCCCACACAAGGGGCCCAGCTGGCCAGGATGCCTACCCACCCACCACCCTGCACTCTCCTACCTGATCCCACCAGCCCACCAGCCACGGCTTGGAGCAGGTCTCGCAGAAGAAATCCACCAAGGGCATCTTGGAGACTTAGCCCGCCTGGGGCTGCTGCACACAGAGGCTGGGCTTGGGGAGTCCCAGGGTTGACGACCACCCAGGAGGGGGTGCCGGGCAGGTGGGTGGTGGAAGGGGGAGCCGCGGAGGGGCCTGGGCCGGCCCAGCAGGGCTGGGGGCTCCCTTCCCCTCCGCGCTCCCGGCGGCAGCCCTGGTTACATGGTCCGCCAGCCCTGGGCCCCAGTGGGCCCCCACACAGCGGTGGGTGGAGGTGGTGGGGGGTCCGTGCCCATGGGAGGGAGGAGGGCAAGGGTCCCAGGAGGAGGCTGCAGAGCTCCTTGTGTGCACTCGTGTGCGTGCGTGTGTGCTCACTGCAGCACTGGCAGACTGCATGGGATGTCAGGTGGTGCTGGGGGTGGGGGGGCGTTAAAGGGGCATCAGAGCCCCATGGGCCTCAGCCAGACCCAGGGAGGCTGTCCCTGTGAGGACCTGTCTCTTCCATGGACAAACCCAGAGACAGAAACACACACCCACTGTACACTCACAGATGTACAAACACCCTGAGACACAACTTCCAGGGACACCCACACACATCCAGGCACTTGACACTCGAATACACACAGATACCCAAATGCTTTCTGTTGTACACTTACAGCACACACACACACACACACACACACACACACACACACCCAAGGCAGCGACAACTCAGACGTCCAACACATTTATAAGTCCACAGCTGAGCATATAGCAGATGCTTCCAGACACACCCCATCCAAGGGCACAGACCCACATCTAGGGACAGACACTGATGCCAGCCACACTTACAGACACACACTAGGCACACCCACAGACATGCTTTTCAACCATTATGAATATCCATTGACCTTGGACACAAACATACCCTGACAAATCCATAAGGATATACACTCACAGATGCAAAAATTCACACACACACACACACACACACACACACTCTCACACACCATTCACTCACGAAGAAACACCCTCAGACCCATACCCAGAGATACTGCCACATTTCAGATGCTTGACCCACCCTCAGGGATGCAATCGCCCTCGGACTGGTATGTTCCCATACAAGCCTCCACCCACCAATTACGTCCCCCCCAACAAAGACACTCCCACCTCCAGATCATGTCTTGATACACGCCCACCCACAAGGGCTGCTACCACCCTCCCCAACTCCAGGAAGCATCACTCACACAAAATAGTGTCCCCTGGGGTTGTGCAGTGCACAGTCTGCACAACTGTACATGGGGGACTTGCACTCACCCCTGCAGCCCTGCAAACACACACACATTCACAAACACACAGAGCTACACACTCAGATTCCCATCTGGTCCAACTCTCCCCTGCAGACATGCGCACCCCTCTGGTACAGCCCCACATACCTCTAGCCATGCATAATCACCTGTGCACACCCATACACCCTCCATAGGTACACACTGGCGTGCCACTCCTTAGAGTCCACTCCAAAAACACCAGTGCTGCAGACGCATAGCCAATAGACCAGCAGCTACACAGACCCACAGCCACAGATACACCCCCAAAGACCATAAAAGCATAAAACTCCCCAACGGAATCGGTCACGTACTGACATCTGTATATCCCGGCGGACACACCCCCCAACACACACTAGGCTCCTCCAGCCCCGGGGAAAGTCTGACTCTACAGGAGCTTCAAGCCTTGAAGCTGTCGCCCAAGGATTGGCCCCACTCAGGGACTGACCTCACCCAGGGACTGACCCCATCCCATGGCCCCTACCCAGAGATTGGCCCCACCCTCATGAGCCATGCCCAATAGTTGGCCTCCTAAAGGCCCAACCTAGTGGTTGGCTCCACCCATAAGGCCCATCCCCACCAGCCCCACCCAGAGATTGGCCCTGCCCTAATCAGCCACGCCCAGTAGCTATCTGCCCACAGGTCCCCAGCCTAGTGGCTGGCTCCATCCGCAGGCTGTGCCCACTGGTCCCGTCTAGAGGTTGGCTCTACCCACTGGCCCCACCCCCACCGGCTTTACCCAGGGGTTCTGCCCACCACCTGCGCACCTTGTGCGAGGCCATCTCGCTGACAGAGCGATAGGTCTGCATGGTCTCCAGCTGTTCCAGACACCAGTCCAGCTCCTCCAGCGTCTCCCGGGCCAACTGTTGACACGTTTCTTCTAAGGAAGGAGCAGCCAGGATGGTGACTAAGAAGATCTGTAGGCAGAAGCCCAGAGGCCCCAGCCCGCGGTGACAGGGTTCACCAGATGAATGGACTGCTGGGTGGGGAAGGGGCTGAGGGAACCCCAATGGGGCAGCAAGAGGGGACCCTTCCCACCCCTCTGGGCTTAGCTACCTGACAGCGTGGCCTTGCAGACAGGGGTGGGGCCGCCCAGCGGGGACCGCCTGCAAAAAAAAAAATGGGGCTGCAATGTCAGCCTGGGTCCCCCTACCAGGTCCCACCCTCCCCCTTTCCATGAACAGAGCCACAGTGCCAATTTTCATTTTTCTGTTTTTTTTGTTTTGTTTTGCTTTGTTTTTGAGACAGTTTCACTCTTGTTGCCCAGGCTGGAGTGCAATGGTGTGATCTCGGCTCACTGCAACCTTCGCCTCCTAGGTTCAAGCGATTCTCCTGTCTCAGCCTCCCACATAGCTGGGATTACAGGCATGCCCCATCACACCTGGATAACTTTGTATTTTTAGTAGAGATGGGATTTCTCCATGTTGGGCAGACTGGTCTCGAACTCCCAACCTCAGGCGATCTGCCCATCTCAGCCTCCCTGTAATGCTGGGATTACAGGCATGAGCCACTGCGCCTGGCCAATTATCATTTTTCTGAATGCTCACCCTGTCTTAGGGATGCTGCCATGTACTCTGCCTGCAGCCTCAATGAGCCCCAGAAAAATCCATTACAGATATGGAAACTGAGGCTCAAGGCCACCACGTGGCTGATCTGCCTTAAGGTCAGGTCCTGGGCTTCCAAGGTCTCTGCTCTCTTGACTAACTCCCTACAAATCCTCCAAGCCCCAGGGATGTCTATGTCCCCTACCCCGAGAAGGACTGGCAGCTCTCAGCCACACCTCTTGCCCTAAAACAAAGTAAGAACCACTCCTGTGTACTGAGTACTTACTATGTGTAGGACGATATTCTAGCACATTCTAGACATCATCTCTCCTCACAGCAGTTACCTAAGGGAGGTATTATTGTCATCCTCACTTTATTATTCGATTTATTTTTTGAGCCAGGGTCTTGCTCTGTCACCCAGGCTGGAGTACAGTGGTAGGAACACAGCTCACTGCAGCCTCAACCTCCTAAGCTCAAATGATCCTTCTGCCTCAGCCTCCTGTGTAAATAGGAACCACAGGCACATGCCACCATGCTGGGCTAAATTTTTTTTTTTTTGTAGAGACAGGGTCTCACTTTGTTTCCCCCAAGCTGGTCTTGAACTCCTGGATTCCAGTGATCCTCCTGCCTTGGTCTCCCAACGTGCTGGGGTTACAGGCATGAGCCAGCAGGCTTGCCTGCGATCATCACCTTACAGAGAGGCAATAGAAGTCCCATGGAATGCCATCTGTCCAGCAACTGGGTGTCAAGGCCCAGGGTGGCCCTGGGGACTGTGGCTGTGGTCTTACCACCAAGCATCCAGACCCCCAAATATTTATAAAAACTTCTGGGCAGGGCACGGTGGCTCACACCTGGAATCCCAGCACTTTGGGAGGCCAAGGCGGGTGGATCACCTGAGGTCTAGAGTTCGAGACCAGCCTGGCCAACATGGTGAAACCCCATCTCTTCTAAAAATACAAAAATTAGCCAGGTATGGTAGCGCATGCCTGTAATCCTAGCTACCCAGGAGGCTGAGGCAGGAGGATCACTTGAACCCGGAAGGCAGAGGTTGAAGGGAGCCGAGATCGTGCCACTGCACTGCAGCCTGGGTGACAGAGTAGGACCCCATCTCAAGAAAAAATAAAAACAAAAAAACAAAACCCTGTGTCTCAGGTGCTTGAGCCGCAATGGTTCTCTGGCTCTCTGGGAGCTGTTGTCTGAACAGAGGTTCAGAGAGGTCACCTGTCTGCCCAAGGTCACACAGCAGGGCTGAGAGCAGAACCCGGGAAAGCATCACCTGACGATCACAGCTGTTGCAGCTCAGCCTTCACTTACTTGTTACTGGGAACGGGCACATTGGTCAGGAGTGAGAAGTTGCTACGGACGCTCCGGAGGCTGGCCAGCACCTGGGATGGGAAGTGGCAGTGAGGAGGGGGGGGGGTCCCCCAAGACCAGCAGCAGGGCTAGGCCCTGCCCCCAAGTGTGGTGGAATGTTGGAGCCTCTTTTCTCCTTAACCATTAGGGGAGGGAGATCTCACCTGAGCAAACGGTGTTACGATGAGGTCTTCAGCGTGCCTGTGATTGAGGACAGAGGCAGGTCAGGGGTCTGCAGAGAAGCAACTCTCTGGGGTGGATGCTCTGTGAGGCTGGACCCAGGGAGGCTGAGAGTGGGGGAGGGGGCTTTGTGGGGCCCAGGGAGAGGACACTTATACTGCATAAGGGTGGACATGTGTCCAGGGCTGATCATGGAAGAAATGGCAGTCAAGGAGTATGGCTCAGGTGGGTCGGGGGAGAAGAGAGAAAGTGGTGAAGGGAGAGAGACGAGAGTGAATATGGTTTTTTTTTCATTTTTTTAGACAGAGTCTTGCTCTGTCACCCAGGCTGGAGTGCAGTGGTGTGATCTCGGCTCACTGCAACCTCTGCCACCCTGGTTCAAACAATTCTCCTGCCTCAGTCCCAAGAGGCTGGGTTACTGGCATGTGCCACCTCGTCCCACTAATTTTCATATTTATTTATTTTTTATCTCCCCGACCCCCCCTAATTTTTGTATTTTTAGTAGAGACAGGGTTTCACCATGTTAGCCAGGCTGATCTCAAGCTCCTGGCCTGAAACAACCCACCCACCTTGGCCTCCCAAAGTGCTGAGATTACAGGTGTGAGCCACTGTACCCAGCCCCCACTATTTTAATATATTTTTAAATAAAAGAACTGAGGCCGGGCACAGTGGCTCACACCTGTAATCCCAGCAGTTTGGGAGGCCAAGGTGAGCAGATCAGCTGAGGTCGGGAATTCGAGACCAGCCTGGCCAACCTGGCAAAACCCCATCTCTACTAAAAATACAAAATTAGTCAGTGTGGATGGCAGGCGCCTATAGTTCCAGCTACTTGGGAGACTGAGGCAGGAAAATCGCTTGAACCCAAGAGGCGGAGGTTGCAGTGAGCTGAGATCACGCCACTGTACTACAGCCTGGGTGAGAGAGTGAGACTCCATCTTAAAAAAAAAAAAAAGAACTGAGTCCTTTATAGAAGGGACAGGGGACTGCTTACCCTTCACTGGGGAGGACAGGTTGGGGGTTGCTGAGCAGGATGGGGGTGGGTGCCCCCTACTCCTTGCTGGGAAGGGCAGCTTGCAGCAGGACCAGGCCTGTGGGAACTGGGATGTGGGGAAGGGCATGCTCACGCCTCGCTGGTGACCGATGAGTTCCGGGACATGGTCTTGGGTGACATGTCATAGTCACTGTCTGAGCGGTACAGGAAGGATTCCCGGCGCTGGCTGGTGGCCGCCCCAGCGTGGAGCACAAGTCCTGGGCTCGCCTGCGAGTCCAAGGGGCTTCGGCCGGGAGATGGTGTTGGCCCATTCTCTGCATCGAAGCTGCAGGGGATGGGCGAGAAGAGGGGTCAGGAGGCTGAACCAGTGTTAAGGAAGTCAAGAGGAATGAGGAGGCCAGGAGCGGGGGCACACACCTGTAATGCCTGTAATCCCAACCCTCTGAGAGGCTAAGGTGGGTGGATCACTTGAGGTCAGGAGTTCGAGACCAGCCTGGCCAACATGATGAAACCCCATCTCTACTAAAAATACAAAAATTAGCCGGGTGTGGTGGCGGATGCCTGTAATCCCAGTTACTTGAGAGGCTGAGGCAGGAGAATTGCTTGAACCCTGGAAGAGGAGGTTGCAGTGAGCTGAGATTGCAGCACTGCACTCCAGCCTGGGTGACATAGCAAGAGTCCATCTCAAAAAGGAAAAAAGAAGAGGAAAGAAGAAACCAAGGGAATTCCTGGCAGAGATTCAGGTGGAGAATTTTTTTTTTGATACATGGTCTCTCTCTGTGGCCCAGGCTAGAGTAGTGCAGTGGCATGATGTCGGCTCACTGCAACCTCCGCCTCCTGGATTCAAATGATTCTTGTGCCTCAGCCTCCTGAGTAGCTGGGATTACAGACATGTACCACCATGCCTGGCTAATTTTTGTATTTTTAGTCGAGTTAGGATTTCACCATGCCGGCCAGGTGTGATCCACTTGCCTCAGCCTCCCAAACTGCTGGGATTACAGGTGTGAGCCACCAGACCTGGCCAAGTGGAGGATGTTGAAGAAAGCAACGTGGAGGAAACGGGAGTGAATCGAGAGCTTGGTGAGCAACATGAGCCTCCTCAACAAGCCCAAGAGTGAGATGACCCCAGAGGAGCTGCAGAAGCGAGAGGAGGAGGAATTTAACATAGGTCCACTCTCTGTGCTCACTCAGTCCGTCAAGAACAACACCCCAGTGCTCATCAACTGCCGCAACAGTAAGAAACTCCTGGGCGGCCTGAAGGCCTTCGATAGGCGCTGCAACGTGGTGCTGGAGAACGTGGAGGAGATGTGGACTGAGGCACCAAGAGCAGCAAGGGCAAGAAGAAGTCCAAGCCGGTCAGCAAAGACCGCTACATCTCCAAGATGCTCCTGGGCGGGGACTCGGTCATCGTGGTCCTGCGGAACCTGCTCATTGCTGGCAAGTATGAGCCACCTATCCCTGTCAGTCAACAGAACTCACTCCCCTGTCCTACAGGGACCGCTGCTGCTGGTGTTGAGAATGATAAAGCTCTGTGCTTTTTTCTAAAAAAAAAAAAAAAGAAAAGAAAAACAGATACCCTAAAAGTGATGGGAGACACAGAACTGCAAAGCTGGAACACTTGTTGAGCACTGGGGGGCACCCGTCCCCACTGCTGTGCTGGGGACGCCAAGGCCAAACTATGTGGGATCATTCACTCTTCCCTTTGCACCTCAAATCAGCCTTGCTGCCCACATTCATCCAGAATGTGTCTACTTCTCACCCGCTCCTTGGCCAGCTCCCCTCATCCCTAGCCAGGATCGGCTGCATTCACCTCTGCCCTGGTCCCTCCTCCTGTTTTCAAGCCCAGTCTTCCTTCAACAGCACCAGTGGGAGCTTGGGAACACCTAAATGAGGTCCAGTCCTCCCTCTGCTCAGAACCTTCTACGGGTCCCACCTTACTCGGCAAAATCCAAAGTCCTCACTGCAGCTCACAGGTCCTTCCCCTTTCCCCCACATTCATTCTGCCCCAGCCATAATGGCTTCCTCACTGTTTCCTAAAAATCTGAGACACAGTCCAGGCGAGGTGGCTCAGGCCTGTAATCCCAGCACTTTAGGAGGCTGAGGCGGGTGGATCACTGGAGGTCAGGAGATCTCCACCAGCCTGGCCAACATGGCAAAACTCCGTCTCTACTAAAAATACAAAAATTAGCCAGGCATAGTGGTGGGTGCCTGAAATCCCAGCTACTTGGGAGGCTGAGGGAGGAGAATCACTTAAGCCCAGGAGTCGGAGGTTGCAGTGGGCTGAGATCTTGCCACTGCGCTCCAGCCTGGGCAACAGAGGTAGAATCCATCTAAAAAAAGAGAAAATAAAAATCTGAGACACAGTCCTGACTCAGGGCCTTTGCACAGGCTGTTTCTCCAGCCCAGATCTGCAGCAGCTCCTCCTTACCTCCTTCAGGCCTCTGCTCAAATGTCACCACCACAGAGAAACCTCCCCTGACCAACTCTGCCAAAATTTCAAATTGCAACCTTAATACTTTTTTTTTTTTTTTGAGATGAGGTTTTGCCCAGGCTGGAGTGCAATGGTGCCATCTTGGCTCACCGCAACCTCTGCCTCCCAGGTTCAAGTGATTCTCCTGCCTCAGCCTCCAGAGTAGCTGTGATTACAGGTACCTGCCACCATGCCAATCTAATTTTATAGTTATTTATTTATTTATTGAGACAGAATCTCGCTCTGTCGCCCGGTGCCAGGCTGGAGTGCAGTGGTGCGATCTCGGCTCACTGCAACCTCTACCTCCTGGGTTTAAGCGATTCTCCTGCCTTAGCCTCCTGAGTAGCTGGGACTACAGGTGTGCGCCACCACACCCAGCTAATTTTTTATATTTTTAGTAGAGACGGTTTCACCATGTTGGCCAGGATGGTCTTGATCTCTTGACCTTATGATCCACCCGCCTCAGCCTCCCAAAGTGCTGGGATTACAGGCATAAACCACCACATCCAACCTTATTTATTTATATTTTAGGAGGGAGCCTCACTCTGTCACCCAGGCTGGAGTGCAGTGGTGCGATCTTGACTCACTGCAACTTCCACCTCCTGGGTTCAAGGGATTCTCCTGCCTCAGCCGCCCAAGTAGCTGTGATTACAGGTACATGTCACCGTGACCGGCAAATTTTTGCATTTTTAGTAGAGATGGGGTTTTACCATGTTGGCCAGGCTAGTCTTGAGCTCCTGGCCTCAAGTGATCCACCTGCCTCCACCTTCCAAAGCACTGGGATTACAGGCGTGAGCCACTGCACCCGGCCCATTATATATTCCGGATACAAATCCCTTATCAGATATTTTTCTCCAAGGTTGCAGCTTATCATTTAGTGGTGGGGTCTCACTCTGTGGCCCAGGCTAGAGTGCGGTGGTGCCGTCATGGCTCACTGCAGCCTCCTGGGATCTAGTGATCCCCCAACCTCCACTTCCCAAGTAGCTGGGAACTACAGGCACGTGCCACCACACCCAGATAATTTTTGCATTTTTTGTAGTAATGGGGTCTCCCTATGTTATCCAGGATAGTCTGTAACTCCTGGCTTAAGAGATCCTCCTACTTTGGCCTCCCAAAGTGCTGGGATTACAGACAAGAGCCACTATGTCTGACTGGAAGCTTATCTTCTTACATTTTTGTTTTGCTTTGTTTTATTTTTGAGACAGGGTCTCACTCTGTTGCCTAAGCTGGAGTGTAGTGGTGTGACCTCGCTTCACTGCAACCTCTGCCTCCTGGGTTCAAGCAATTAATTCTCCTGCCTCAGCCTCTCGGGTAGCTAGTTCTACAGGCGCCCACCATCAAGCCTGGCTAATTTTTTTTTTTTTTTTGAGACGGAGTTTCGCTCTTGTTACCCAGGCTGGAGTGCAATGGCGCGATCTCGGCTCACCGCAACCTCCGCCTCCTGGGTTCAGGCAATTCTCCTGCCTCAGCCTCCTGAGTAGCTGGGATTACATGCACGCGCCACCGTGCCCAGATAATTCTTTGTATTTTTAGTAGAGATGGGGTTTCACCATGTTGACCAGGATGGTCTCAATCTCTTGACCTCGTGATCCACCCACCTCGGTCTCCCAAAGTGCTGGGATTACAGGCGTGAGCCACCACGCCCGGCCCAAGCCTGGCTAATTTTTTGTAGTTTTAGTAGAGACAGGGTTTCACCATGCTGGCCAGGCTGGTCTCAAACTCCTGGCCTCAAGTGATCCACCCACCTCAGCCTCCCAAAGTACTGGGATTACAGGCGCTTGGCAGGCCTAGCAGATTTCAAATTTATCTCTTAGTCGAGAGACTAAGAAAAGTCTTATGCTGACTCTCCACAAGCTGACCTAAACGGGGAGCAGGGGAGGCTCCTATCCTCTCTCCCTCTCCACTTGCACCCAGTCAGAGCAGAGCCTGAAATCTACCTACCAGTCTAACCCCAAAGGTTATTCAATAGGGAAAGAACTGTCTGTTCAAAACGATGGTGCTAGGAAAACTGAAGAAGCCGCATACAAAAATTAACTCAAGGCCAGGCAGTGTGGCTCATGCCTATAATCCTTAGCACTTTGGGAGGCCAGGGCAGGTGGTTCACTTGAGGTCAGGAGTTCGAGACCGGTTTGACCTACATAGTGAAACCCTGTGTCTACTAAAATACAAAAATTAGCTGGGCGTGGTGATAGGCACCAGTAATCCCAGCTACTCGGGAGGCTGAGGCAAGAGAATTGCTTGAACCCAGGAGGTGGAGGTTGCAGTGAGCCGAGATGGTGCCACTGTACTCCAGCCTGGGCGACAGAGCAAGACTCCCTTTCAGAAAAATAAAAAATAATTAATTCAAAATGAATCAAATACCTAAACATAAGAGCCAAAACTATAAAACTCTCGGCAGCCTCACAACATTAGATTTGACAATGATCGCTGGGATTTGACACCAAAGCAACAATAAGTGGACTTCATCAAAATGAAAGACTTTTGTGTATCCACAGGCACGATTCTGGTCACGCCTATAATCCCGGTGATTTGGGAGGCCGAGGTGGGAGGATGGCTTGAGGCCAGGAGCTTGCCGCCAGCCTGGGTAATATAGGGAGACCCCATCTCTTTAAAAACCTTTTTTAATTAGCCAGGCATGGCAGTGTGTGCCTGTAGTCCCAGATACTGGGAGGCTAAGGCTGGAGGATCACTTAAACCCGGGAAGTTTGAGGCTACAGTGAGTAGGCTGTGATCACACCACTGCACTCCAGCCTGGACAACAAAGGGAGATCGTGTTTCAAAAATAAATAGGCCAGGCGCAGTGGCTCATGCCTATAATTCCAGCACCTTGGGAGGCCAAGGTGGATGGATCACTCGAGTCTAGAAGTTTGAAACCAGCCTGGGCAACATGGTAAAACCCCGTCTTAACCAAAAAATACAATAAAAAAAATTAGCCAGGCATGGTGGTTCGCGCCTGTAATTCCAGCTACTAGGGAGGCTGTGGTGGGAGAATCACTTAAACCTGTGAGGCAGTGATTGCAGTGAGCCAATCACTGCACACTAGCCTGGGTGACAGAGTGAAACCCTGGCTCAAAAAAAAAAAAAAAACCCTCGAAGTTTCAAGCAAATTTCCTGCCTCAGCCTCCCGAGTAGCTGAGATTACAGGTGTGCGCCACCACGCCCAGCTAATTTTTGTATTTTTTAGTAGAGACGGGGTTTCACTATATTGGCCAGGCTGGTCTCAATCTCCTGACTTTGTGATCCACCCACCTCCGCCTCCCAAAGTGCTGGAATTACAGGTGTGAACCACTGCACCCGGCCATAACTGGCCGTTACCCGTGTCCTCTTTCCCGATTGCTCTCCCTTCCAGACAGCTGGTCTCTTCACTCCAAGAGAAGGGACTATGCAGCCAGGGGGCACTCCTACCTCCATCCACCCATCTGTCAGTCTCTGACCTGCCTCCTGGGCCTCAGATTGCAGCTCCAGAGAGACACCTTGTTGAGGGCCTGAACTCTGCATCCCTGAGGTCACATCACCTCCTCTCCCACCTGCTGCACTCTCTGCTCTGCTGAGTAGGTCTCTCTGCTGCTCCAATTCCTCTCAACTCAGAAACAATCCATTCCTACCTACAGAGAACAACTGTAACACCAATCACAAATGTCTGTAGGCCAGGGGCAGTGGCTCACACCTATAATCCCAGCCCTTTGGGAGGCTGAGGCGGGCAGATCATGAGGTGAGGAGTTCGAGACCAGCCTGACCAACATGGTGAAACCCCCATCTCTACTAAAAATATAAAAATTAGCCGGGTGTGGTGGCACATGCCTGTAATCACTGCTACTCAGGAGGCTGAGGCAGGAGAATTGCTTGGGCCTGGGAGATGGAGGTTGCAGTGAGCCAAGATCATGCCACTGTACTCAACCCTAGCCGACAGAGCAAGACTCTGTCTCAAAAAAGAAACAAACAAAAAACCCTTAAAACTGGCCAGGCGCAGTGGCTCACGCCTGTAATCCCAGCACTTTGGGAGGCCGAGTTGGGTGGATCACAAGGTCAAGAGATCGAGACCATCCTGGTCAGCATGGTGAAACCCCATCTCTACTAAAAATACAAAAAATCAGCTGGGCATGGTGGTGTGTGCCTATAATCCCAGCTACTCAGGAGGCTGGGGCAGGAGAATTGCCTGAACCCAGGAGGCGGAGGTTGCGGTGAGCCGAGATGGCGCCATTGCACTCCAGCCTCGGTAACAAGAGCGAAACTGCGTCTCAAACAAAACAAAACAAAACAAAAAACCCTTAAAACAAACAAACATTCTAAAGAAAAACGCTGTGGGAAAGAAAACAAACAAACAAACATACAACCCAGCAATCACATTCTTAGGTCTATCCCCAAAAGTATTGAAAGCAGGGATCTCAAAGAGATACATGGGCACCCGTGTTCACAGCCGCGTGATTCACAACGGCCAAAAGGTAAAAGCGACCACAGTGTCCGTCACAGATGAATGAATCAATGAAACGTGTTACATCCATTCAATGAAATAGAATTCTGCCTTTAACAGGAAAAAATGGCTGAGCGAGGTGGCTCACACCTGTAATCCCAGCACTTCGGGAGGCTGAGGCAGGCAGATCACCTGAGGTCAGGAGTTCGAGACCAGCCTGACCAACATGGAGAAACCCCGTCTCTACTAAAATTACAAAATTAGCCGGGTATGGTGGTGCATGCCTGTAATCCCAGCTACTCAGGACACTATAGCAGAAGAATTGCTTGAACCTGGGAGGTGGAGGTCGTGGTGAGCCGAGATCACGTCATTGTACTTCAGCCCCGGCAACAAGAGCAAAACTCCATCTCAAAAAAAAAAAAAAAGGAAGAAAATTCTGACACAGGCTACACCATGGATGAACCTTGAAAACAGGCTCAGTGAAATAAGCCAGTCAGAAAAAGATAAATAGTGAAATAGTGCACAGGAAATTCCACTTATATGAAGTCCCTGGAGTACTTAGACTCGGAGACAAAGAAGAGTAGGCGCCAGGGGCTGGGGAGATACGGAAACGGTGTGTTTGTGCTTAAAGTTTCAGTCTGAGAACATCAAAAAGTCCTGGCCGGGCGCGGTGGCTCACACGTGTAATCCCAAGCACTTTGGAAGGCTGAGGCGGGCAGATCACAAGGTCAGGAGATCGAGACCATCCTGGCCAACATGGTGAAACTCTGTCTCTACTAAAACTACAAAAATTAGCTGGGTGTGGTGGTGTGTACCTATAGTCCCAGCTATTCGGGAGGCTGAGGCACAAGAAACGCTTGAACCCAGGAGGTGGAGGTTGCGGTGAGCTGAGATGGCGCCATTACACTCCAGCCTGGATAATACGGTGAGACCCTATCTAAAAAAAAACCCAGAAAACAATGGGTAAAATGGTAAATTTTGTGATGTATATTTTACCATAAACAAAAAACTTCATAGAATGTAAACTTACTTAAAAGGGTAGGTTTTACTATACGTTAATTTTTTCAAGTAAATTTTAAAAAACACTCTTGGCTCAGCATGGTAGCTCACGTCCTGTAATCCCAGCACTTTGGGGGGCCAAGGTAGGCGGATCACAAGGTCAGGAGATTGAGACTAGCCTGACCAACATGGTAAAATCCCGTCTCTACTCAAAATACAAAAATTAGGGCATGGTGGCATGCACCTGTAATCCCAGCTACTTGGGAGGCTGAGGCAGGAGAATGGCTTGAATTGAATCTAGGAGGCAGAGGTTGCAGTGAGCCAAGATCATGCCACTACATTCTAGCCTGGGCGACAGAGCAACACTCCATCTCAAAAAACCAAAAAACATAAAACAAAAAGGGCCGGGCGCGGTGGCTCACGCCTGTAATCCCAGCACTTTGGGAGGCCAAGGCGGGTGGATCACAAGGTCAACAGATCGAGACCATCCTGGTCAACATGGTGAAACCCCGTCTCTACTAAAAATACAAAAAATTAGCTGGGCATGGTGGCGCGTGCCTGTAATCCCAGCTACTCAGGAGGCTGAGGCAGGAGAATTGCCTGAACCCAGGAGGCGGAGGTTGTGGTGAGCCGAGATGGCACCATTGCACTCCAGCCTGGGTGACAAGAGCGAAACTCCGTCTCAAAGAAAAAAACAAAAAACAAAAAAGCACTCATAAGGTGAGATACTCATAGATCATCAGCTTGGGACTTTGATGATAATGTCCATTTATTTATTTATTTATTTATTTTGAGACAGACTATCACTCTGTCCTACAGGCTGGAGTACAGTGATGTGGTCTCAGCTCACTACAACCTCTGCCTCCCAGGCTTAAGCAATTCTCTTGCCTCAGTCTCTCAAGTAGCTGGGTCTACAGGTGCATGCCACCACGCCTGGTTAATATTCGTACTTTTAGCAGAAATGGGTTTCACCATGTTGGCCAGGCTGGTCTTGAACTCTTGACCTCAGGTGATCCACCTGCCTCAGCCTCCCAAAGTGCTGGGATTACAGGCTTCAGCCACCACGCCTGGCTGATAATGTTCATTTTTTAATTTTTTTTTATTTTTGAGATGCAGTCTCACTGTGTTACCCAGGCTGGGGTGCAGTGGTGCGATCTTGGCTTATTGCAACCTCCACCTCCCGGGTTGAAGCAATTCTCTGCCTCAACCTCCCATGTAGCTGAGATTATAAGCACACACCACCATGCCCTGCTAATTTTTGTATTTTTAATAAAGACGGGGTTTCACCATCTTGGCCAGGTTGGTCTTGAACTCCTGACCTTGCGATCCACCCACCTCAACCTCCCGAAGTGCTAGCATTACAGCCATGAGCCACCACACCCGGCCGATGATGTCCATTTATTGAGCACCTGCTGTGTCCTGGGTGCCAAATTAGAACTTTTCAGGCATAAAGTAATAATAACAAGACATTATATTGAGTGCTTGCTGTGTGCCTGGCACTATGAAAGTGGCTTATACACAGGCCGGGCGCGGTGGCTCACGCCTGTAATCCCAGCACTTTGGGAGGCTGAGTCAGGTGGATCACGAGGTCAAGAGATCGAAACCATCCTGGTCCACATGGTGAAACCTGTCTCTACTAAAAATACAAAAAATTAGCTGGGCATGGTGGTGTGCGCCTGTAGTCCCAGCTACTCGGGAGGCTGAGGCAGGAGAGTTGTTTGAACCCAGGAGGTGGAGGTTGCGGTGAGCCGAGATCGCGCCATTGCACTCCAGGCTGGGTAATAAGAGCGAAACTCCGTGTCAAAAAAAAAAAAAAAAGAAAGTGGTTTATACACATTAACTCATAGAGGGCTCCAACCCACTCTATAAATTAACATATAGTAGGTCCTCTTAACATTCCCATGCCTAAGGAAACAAGGGGTCGGTGGCTTCACTGTCTGAGAACCGTGTCCTATTTCTAAGGCCCAGGGTAGATTTTTTTTGGCTCCAGAGAAGGGGAGAAGAACATAGCTACACACAGAGGATGGCTCACCTCCAACTCCCCGGCCCAGGAATTTAAGCCGAAGTTTAGGAAGGTGAGACCCTGTTTCCCAACCAGGTACCCTGCTAGCATCCCAGCAGATCCACCAGCCCCAAGGGACTCAGCTCACGTCATCAGGAGCCCAGAGGCCTGGATGGGAAGAGGACGCTCCCTGGGGCCCTGCTGTTTGTGCTGTTTGTGCTTCAGGAGCCGATGTCCCTTGGGCTGTGAAAGGATAGAGGGGAGGAGACAGGGCTACAGAACTGCTGCCTCAGAGATAGTAGGGATCGGGAGAGCCAGGGCCCGCTATACCCCAGAATCAGACCCCTGAGCCATGGAGAGTCACCCTCCCTGGCTTGTCACTGACTGCTCAGGGTGACCCAAAGTTAGGTCAGAGGCCACTCCAGCGACATCCCCATGGGCTCCAAGGCTGGGACCCAGAAACAGGGGTAGCTGGCAGCCCTACATCACAGCAACGTGCCCAGACACTCCATTGGAGGTGAAATGACCTGCCCAAGACTCCCCCTTAGGAAGGCTAATCATTTGTGGTGTGTGTGTGTGTGTGTGTGTGTGTGTCTGTGTGTGTGTGTGTGTTGATACAGGGTCTTGCTCTGTCACCCAGGCTACAGTGCAGCCATGCAATCATGGCTCGCTGCAGCCTCCACCTCCCCAGCTCAACTATCCTCCCACCTCAGCCTCTCGAATAGCTGGGACCACACAGGTGCACACCACCACACCCAGCTAGTTTTTGTATTTTTTTTTTTAGCAGAGACAGGGTTTCACCATGTTGCCCAAGCTGGTCTTGAACTCCTAGACTCAAGCAATCTGCCTCCCAAAGTCTCACCCTCCCAAAGTGCTGGGATTATAGGCGTGACCACTGTACCTGGCCTCAGGCTGACCATTTGGTGACCCTTTGTTTTTTTTTTTTTGAGACAGAGTCTTGCTCTGTCACCTGGGCTGGAGTGCAGTGGTGCAATCTTGGCTTACTGCAACCTCTACCTCCTGGGTTCAAGCGATTCTCCTGCCTCAGCCGCCTGAATAGCTGGGATTACAGGTATCCACCATCATGCCCAGCTAATTTTCGCATTTTTAGTAGAGATGGGGCTTCACCAGGTGATGCTCTCAAATGAAGTTGCTACCTGTTTCCCCCTCTAAGTGGCCCCTAAGCCTGCCCACCAGGGCTCTTGGGAGCATAAAATTGGGCCTGTTGAGGACTGTGCAGTCCAGGGACAGTCTAGGCCTTAGGGATGGCTACTGCAGGGACTGATGGGAAACAAACAAGTTGGGAGGGGGGGCAGGGGAAAGGAACACATTGGTACAGATTACAATAACAAGAACTATGGCCAGGCTCAGTGGCTCATGCCTGTTGGAGGATTGCTTGAGCCTGGGAAGCAGAGTTTGCAGTGAGCAGAGATGGTACCACTGTACCCCAGCTTAGGTGATAGATGGGGACCTTCTCTTAAAAAAAAAAAAAGGAAGACAGGGCACGGTGGCTCACACCTCTAATCTCAGCACTTTAGTGGGAGGCAGAGGCAGGCAGAGCACTTGAGGTCAGGAGTTCGAGACCAGCCTGACCAACATGAAGAAACCCCATCTCTACTAAAAATACAAAAATTAGCCGGGCATGGTGTTGGGCACCTGTAATCCCAGCTACTCGGGAGGCTGAGGCAGGAGAATTGTTTGAACCCAGGAGGCAGAAATTGCAGTGAGCCGAGATCGTGACACGGCACTCCAGCCTGGGTGACAAGTGAGACTCCGTCTCAAAAAAAACCACTTAAGTGAAGGCCACACACTAGGTATCGTGCTATACTATAACATGCATTCATGATCCATTCTCCAGACAAGGAAATTGAGGCTGGGTGCAGTGGCTCACATCCATGATCCCAGCACTTTGGGAGACCGAGGCGGGTGGATCACTTAGGCCCAGGAGTTCGAGATCAGCCTGGCCACCATAGAGATACCTCATCTCTACTAAAAATACAAAAAAATTAGCTGGGCCATGGTGGCGTATCCCTGTAATCCCAGCTATTTGGGAGGTTGAGGCACGAGAATTGCTTGAACCTGAGAGGCAGAGGTTGCAGTGAGGCAAGATTGCTCCACTGAGCTCCAGCCTGGGTGACACAGTGAGACCCTGTCTCAAAAATAAAAAAGAAAGAAAGAAACTCGGGCTCAGAAAGAATGAATACCATGGTTATTAGTAGTAGAGAATGAATTTCTTTTAAAATTTATTTATTTTGTAGTGACTGGGGTTTTGCCATGTTGCCCAGGTGGGTCTTGAACTCCTAGGCTCAAGCCGAAAACATTCTCCTGCCTCAGCCTCCCCAAGTGTCGGGATTACAGGCGTGAGTCACTACATCAAGACTAGAACGTGGATTTGAACCCGGGCAGCTGAGCTACCAAGCTGCGTCGAGAGTCTTCCCTCGGGGTACACACAGCAGGCAGGCCTGGTGTCTACAGCGCTCCCTGAGCTTTTCCACCTGACTCACTTGTAGGTGGTGCCAGGCAGCCTTTATGGAAAGGCCTGGCATTTGCTTTGTGAAGGTCACACAGAGGTTGAAGGCAGGTGCTGGTGTGTGTCTCCCAGGCAGGCACATGGTGCCAGGTGACACAGCTGTCTGGGGGGCTGAGTTTGCAAGAAGGGATGGGGTATGTGAGAATCGGGGAGGGAAGGTCCGTGTGCCCCGGGCCCTGCACGCAGACATCTCTATGGCATCGCACGTCTGCCTGTGTGAGCAGGGGCTGGGTGTTCATGGGTGTCTGCATATCTGAGTATTTCTGAGTCTGGGTGACTTCATGAGACCATCACACTGACACTGTGACAGTCCCTGACCCCTGTGTGGGCATGAGGTGCCTTCCTGTGTGTATCTGGTGCAGGTGGGAGTTCAGCTTGCTGGAACATGCGTGAGCTCTGGGTGTGTATTTTGGTGAGAGTGTGTCTCACTCTCACCCCTCACTGGGGGAATGCAGTGTAGACACAGATGTGTGAGGGGTGGGCCAGGGTTGCTGTGGTCTGTGTGCCACCTCTGTGTGGCCATGAGTCAACTGCAGGGTCCTCCTGTTGCAGCCAGGAGACCCACACCTAATACAGTAAACACCAGGTGACCCGGATTGCCCCATGTGTGGCCGTGTGTGTGTGTGTGTGTGTGTGTGTGTGTGTGTGTGTGTGTCTGTTAGAGACCACGGGACAGGAGAGAGCAAGAACAAGGCTAGGAACCCCCGAGAATTCTGAGAACTTAAAGAACACCCACAGGCCCAGCTAAGTCCAGATTCTAAATGCCCTGCAGGCTCCCAGAGTCTGCCCTCCCCACCCCCACCCCAGCTTAGTTTTCGGCCTGGCCACCCCAGCCGGAGAGGGGGTGGGGAAGGTAAGGCTGAAGACACTGAGCCAGGCAGGGACTTAGGGACCTGGTTCTAGGCCAGTGGCCTGGGAGTGGAGCCCAGGTGACGCTGGACACCCATATTTGCAGCCAAAGTGAATGCTGGAAGCCCTGGTTTAGGGGCACAAAGAGGGTGCCGGGTCCTACCTTGGATAGGCAGGAATGGGGAAAGGACCTAGCACCCACTTTGGGGACAGGAAAGGCAGTGGGGCCCCAGCCAGATCCTGGACGCCACTCAGGGGACTCCCCCAAGTAGACTCAGCACCCCACCCCCAACCCCCAGCACAGCCAGTGCCCTCCGGTATTAAAAGGACTGACTGGCCATGGGCCACCCACCTGACAGTTCTGCCCAGAGGGTGCCGACGGGTGTCCTCATCGCTGAAGGAGAAGTGGGTCAGGGACTCGGGGCCCGTGGGGGGCAGTGCCAGGGCAGGGGGCCGGGGTCGGCCCCGGGGCACTGCACCCGAGCGCATGAGAGCCAAGAGCCGTCGTCTGGGCGCGCATGGGGACGGCAGCAGGGCGGTGAAGCGCGCGCAGCTGGCCAGGCCCAAGGTGTCTGCGGCCTCCACTGCCGGCACCGCCTCCACGACTCTGGTGACCCCCGCCCCGGGACAAACTTGGGGGGTCGGGCGTTCCCGCGTCTGCACAGGGGAGGGGGGCGCACAGGCGCTCTGTGCGTCTGCCCCTGCAGGAGTTCTGCGGAACTGGGCGCACACGCACACTTCCCCCGCCCGGCCCCCTCCTGTCCCTTCCCTCCCAGGCCTCTGGGGTGCCCCGGGGCTCCAGTTTCCCGGCTCCGGGCCCGCCCTCCAGCCACTGCCTCCGGCCCCGCCTTTTCCCCCCTTCCCTGCCCTGACGTGGAGCTGGGCCCGCGAGGTCTCTGATCACCGTGCGCCCCCGGGTGACATTAACCCAGGGGAGGGGAAGGTGCCGCTGTGGAGAAGTGAGACAAAACAGAGACAGAAGAGACAGAAGTGGAGACAGAGACTCAGGACGCAGAGAGAGAGAGAGACCCGGAGAGAGGCAACAATTTCCCTACACACACCCTGCGGACCCCACGCGGGACTCCCAAAGGCCCCAGCCCCTCCTCCTCTTCTGTCCCCGCCCCATTTTGTTCCCAGGGCCAGTCGCTGGGCCGGGTCCTGCCCCGCCATGCCCTCCTTCAGTCTGTGCCTCAAGTGCACACAGAACGTAGGTGGAAGATGGAGTGGCAGAGGGCCCTGAGAAGCGCCCGTGCCCAGCTCCGGGCTGCCAACCTCTGCCTCCAAGATACAGCGACATTAGAAAGCCAGACCGGATGTGGCCTCGGGGCCTGTCACCCCCAGACTTCCCGCCCCCACAGCCCACCGACCGTCTGGCCAGAAAGGGAACTTCCATTTGCCCTCCGTGGCCCGGTGCAAGCAATGATACCGAGCCTCACCGCAAGGGCACGGCTGTCCCCATTTCACAGGCCAGTAGACTGAGGCTAACAGAACTGGGATGAACACATGACCTGGATAACAACTCGCCCTCACCCCTCCAAAGCGTGACCACAGCTTCAGGTTTGCACAGGAAGTGGGAGGGATGCAACATTTATTAAACGTCTAATGCATGCCCTATCAGAGGTCTCCACGGCAACCCTGGCGGGCAAATATGACTTTGATCGCTGCTATGTGACAGAAGAGGAAAGTGAGGCTGGAGAGAGCGAGCCACGAACCGCAGACCCCGGCGGTGGCCAGGGGTGACTCGAACCCACAGCCACCAGTGCTGCACTTACCCAGCCCCAGCCCATGCGTGGCGGCCCAAATCCTGGAAGCTGCGGAGAAGTCGAAGGCGCCTGCGGAAAGTTGGGGACGGGTTGGCGAAGAAAACGGGCGAGGAAGGCGGTGAACGCGGGCGGCGGGGCGCGCGCGGGGCCAGGGGCTCGGGCAGGAACGCCTCATCCTCTGCCGCCACCACCGCCGGGAAGGCCACCAGCTGCAGCTCCGGGATGCGGCCTAGGCCGCGCGGCCCCGCCATGGCCGCGGGGCAGCCCCGCCTCGGCGGGCGCTGGGGAGCTGCGCCGCCCACCCCGCGAGGCCCACGAAGGCCGCCCGCCCAGCCCCGGGCCCGCGGGCCCCACCCCGCCCCGTCGCCTCGGCCCTTCCGGCTTCGCGCTGGGGCCGCCCCCAGGGCGGGGCGGGTCTAGGGCGCCCGCAAGGCTTCAGCGGGGACTCCCCTGCATTCCCCGCAGACCCAAAGGCCGCCCCGCATCGTCTCTGATGTCCTCACAATCGCCGGTCGCGTCCCCACAAACATCAGGGACACCTCCAAATCTCTGAGCACACGCCTGCAAACTCCCCTTGGAGTTGACGGTCCCTCCAGCTCAGGAGCAGCCCCACAGTCCCTCAGAATGCTAAGGAGCACCCTGGCTGTCCCTGAGAGATACTCGCACAAGAAGTCCAGGGGTACCCCCCAAATCCCTGGGCTTCTCAACACAACTTAGAGGTGTTCTGAGGTGGCCTCATAGACCCTGGAGCACTCCTATAGCTAGCTCCCCAGATGTCCCTATAACCACCCAGTGTCCTCAATGTTTCTGAGACATGCCACAAGCCCCAGGAGTGCCCCAAGAATCCAGGGTGCACCCACAAATGCCAGGGACACCTCTGAATCTCTGGGGGTGCTCCTACAAAATCCCTGCCAATGGTGCTCTGAGGACCAGGGGGACCCTTCAGATCCCCAGCCCCCCCATCATCCCCGACACTCATCATCCCATCATGCATAGACCCTCCCAGAGCACCCCCAGCATCCCCCACACCCACAGGGCCATTTTCAGAGACCAAATATAGGTCCCCGCAAATCCTAGAGTCCTTCACACACCCCAGGAACACCTCCACAATCCCTCTGATGTCCTGTAATCCCTGAACGGCTCCACAGCATCCCTGAGATGCCCCTACAAGCGCTGAGACCCTAAGACAACCTCGGAGCGCCGTCAGACTCAGGGGATGCCCTGGTAATCACGGCGATGCCACCAAAATCTAGTGTGCCCCAACAGAGCCCAGAGGCACAAATAGATAGATTCCTCTCCAGCTTCTAAGACAGTCTCACACCCTAGGACAGACTCCCAAGATGTACCCACAGTCCTTGGGGATGACCTAGAATGCCACCCACAGCTCTTGAGATGTTTCTTAAAACACCCTTAGAAAGTGGGCATGGTGGCTCATGCCTGTAATCCCAGCACTTTGGGAGGCAAAGGCAGAAGAATCACTTGAGCCTAGGAGCTCCGGACCAGCTGGACAACTTGGTGAGACCCTCATGTCTACAAAAAATTACAAAAATTAGTTGGGCATAATGACATGAGCCTGGTCCCAGCTACTCTGGAGGTTGAGGTGGGAGGTTGAGCCAGGAGGCTGAGGCTGCAGTGAGTTATGATGGTGCCACTGCACCATCTTTGAGACAGTGAGACCCTGTCCCAAGAAAACAAGAAAAAAAGGGGTGAATCTCTATTTTATTTCTTTTCTTTTTTTATTTTTATTTTTTGAGATAGAGTCTCACTCTGTTGCCCAGGCTGGAGTGCAGTGGCATGATCTCAGCTTACTGCAACCTCCACCTTCCAGGTTCAAGTGATTCTCCTGCCTCAGCCTCCTGAGTACCTGGGGCCACAGGCGCGTGCCACCACACCTGGCTAATTTTTTGTCTTTTTAGTTAGCCAGGATTGTCTCAATTTCCTGACCTTGGGATCCACCCACCTCAGCCTCCCAAAGTGCTGGGATTACAGGTGTGAGCCACCACACCCGGCCTCCTTTTATTTTTTTTGAGACAGTCTTGAACTGTCCAGACTGGAGTGCAGTGGCACAATCTTGGCTCACTGCAACCTCTGGTTCTGAGGTTCAGAGGATCCTTGTGCCTCAGCCTCCCGAGTAGCTGGGATTACAGGTGTGTGCCACAATGTCTAGCTAACTTTTTTGTATTTTTAATAGAAATGAGGTTTCAGCATGTTGGCCAGGCTGGTCTAGAACTCCTGGCCTCAAGTGATCAAGCTGTGTGAGCCACTGCACCCAGCCGTGAGTCCATTTCCCAAGTCCACCTCTGTGAAGTATTTGTCCTGCTCTAGCACTGGCTCTGATGCCACGGGCCCCAGAGTCACAAGGACTGGGCTTGCATGTGGCTTCTTGCACTTCTTAGCTATTTCATCTTGGACTAGTCACTTTATTTCATTGAGCCTCAATTTCTCCAGTTGTAAAATGGGTATAATACTACCACTCACCCCATGGATGGACACATAAAAGGCTCAAAAAAGTGTCTGAACCTAGTAAGCCCTTACTTAATATGAGTTACACTTATTACCATTATTTGACAAACATTTACTTAGGACTTATAATGTAATCTGGCAAGCCACGATACCAGCCAGAGGTTACAGATGATGATGATAGTGGCGACTGACCCTTCAGAAAGCCTCCTGTGCCCCAGTGCCTCTAGCTATGATCAGTCTCTCTCTCTCTGTCTCTCTCTCTTTTTGAGACAGGATCTCATTCTGTTATCCAGGCTGTAGTGCAGTGGTGTAATCATAGCTCACTGCAGTCTCAGCCTCCTGGAGTCAAGTGATCCTTCGACCTCAGCTTCCTGAGTAGCTGAGTAGCTAAGTGGCATGTGCGCCACCATGCTCAGCTAATTTTTGTTTGTTTGTTTGTTTTGAGATGCAGTTTCACTCTTGTCGCCCAGGCTGGAGTGCAATGACGTGATCTCAGCTCACTGCAACCTCTACCTCCTGGGTTCAAAGGATTCTCCTGCCTCGGCCTCCTGAGTAGCTGGGATTATAGGCACCTGCCACCACACCTGGCTAAGTTTTGTATTTTTAGTAGACATGGGGTTTTGTCATGTTGGCCAGGCTGGAACTCCAGACCTCAGGTGTTCCGCCCACCTTGGCCTCCCAAAGTGCTGGGATTACAGGCATGAGCCACTACACCTGCCCTGTGTGTATGTGCATGTGTATTTTTTCTAGAGATCGGGCTTTCCCATGATACCCAGAATGGTCTTGAACTCCTGGGCTCAAGCAGTCCGCCTGCCTTGGCCTCCCAAAGTGCTGGGATTACAGGCATGAGTCACCTAACCTGGTCTTATGATCTCATTTAATCCTCACAAAACACACACCAAATACCTACCAGGTGATACTCTTATTTATTTATTTATTTTTGTATTTTTGTTTTGGCAGGGTGTCAGTCTGTCACCTGGGCTGGAGTACAGTGGCACGATCATAGCTCACTGCAACCTCGACCTCCTGGTTCAAGTCATCCTCTGACCTCAGCCCCCCAAGTAGCTGAGACTACAGGTGCCTGCTCTAACACCTGCCTAATTTTATTTTGTAGAAATGGGGTCTTTGTATGTTGCCCAGGCTGGTCTCAACCTCCTGGCTTCAAGGGATCTTTCCACTTTGACATCTTAAGTGTGGGATTATAGGCATGAGACACTGCACCTGGCCCCAGTTGGTATTATTGTCCCATTTTTTTTTTTTTTTTTTTTTTTTTTAAAGACAGGGTCTCATTCTGTCACCCAGGCTGCAGGGCAGTGACATGATATTGGCTTACGGTAACCTCCACCTCCCAGGCTCAAGTGATTTGCCCCCCTCAGCCTCCCAAAGTGTGCTGGGTGTATGAGCCACTGTACCTGTCCCAGAATTGCAGTTCTGTTCACTGACCAGCTGAGGCTTCAGTGCCCTGAGCTTCCCTGAATTGTTCAACCAGTTCATCAGATCAGCCGTCAGGAATACGGTTCTCACTAGGCCCGTTTCAAAGGACGGGAAGCCCAGAGAGAATAAGTGACTTGGCCAAGGTCTCCCAGCCTAGGAAGATCAGAGCTGGATTATGGACCCAGCTTGCTGGCTTTAGAAACAGGAATTTTAGCCATGAGGCTACACAAGCCCTTCATGGATGAGCTCCCTTCCTAGGAAGCCAGATGCAACCTTGACCATGGCCTCATGATCTACTAGGCCTTACGTGAGCTGCCTGTCACCTCCGTGCCTCCTTTTCTTCCACTTCCTCCTCGCTCACTCTGCCTCAGGCACATGTGCCTCCAGCGTTTCAGACACATTCCCACCATAGGACCTCTGCACTGACTCTTCCCTCTGGTTGGCACCCTCTTCCATCAGACACCCACATAGCATCTTCCCTCATTTTATTTGGGTCTCCGTTCAAATGTCACCTCCTTAAAGAGGCCTTCCCTGACCTCAGGATCCCTCTTTTTTTTTCATATCCTGTGTGACCATCTTAAATTATCATAAAGCTTTACCTCATATATATATATATATATATATATACATATATACAGTCACCCAGGGTAGACTGCAGTGGTGTGATCTCAGCTCACTGCAACCTCTGCCTCCTGGGTTCATGCAATCCTCCCATCTCAGCCTCCCAAGTGAGGATTGCAGGTGTGTGTCCAGCTAATTTTTGTATTTTTAGTGGAGACAGAGTTTTGCATTGTGTTTGCCAGGCTGGTCTTGAAATCCTGGCCTCAAGTGATACACCTGCCTCGGCCTCCCAAAGTGCTGGGATTACAGGTGTGAGCCACCGTACTTGAAGTAAACTTGCTATTTCTGCTTCACCCTCTAGTCTGACAATTTCAGGACGGCAGGGATTGTGTCTATGGCAGGAGTGTCCAATCTTTTGGCATCCCTGGGCCACACTGAAAGAATAAGAATTGTCTTGGGCCACACATAAAATACACTAACACTAACAATAGCTGATGAGCTTTAAAAAGAAAGAAAGAAAGAAAGAAAGAAAGAAAGGAAGGAAGGAAAGGAAAGAAAAAGGGGCCGGGCACGGTGGCTCAAGCCTGTAATCCCAGCACTTTGGGAGGCCAAAGCGGGTGGATCACGAGGTCAAGAGATCGAGACCATCCTGATCAACATGGTGAAACCCCATCTCTACTAAAAATACAAAAATCAGCTGGGCATGGTGGCGCGTGCCTGTAATCCCAGCTACTCGGGAGGCTGAGGCAGGAGAATTGCCTGAACCCAGGAGACGGAGGTTGTGGCGAGCTGAGATCGCGCCACTGCACTCCAGCCTGGGTAACAAGAGTGAAACTTTGTCTCAAAAAAAAAAAGAAAGAAAAAGGAAAAAAAAAAAATCACAAAATAATCTCATTGTTTAAGAAAGTATACGAATTTGTGTTGGGCTAAATTCAAAGCCATCCTGGGCCATGGGTTGGACGAGCTCGGTTTTCAGCATTCTCAACCAGCTCCGAAGGTGCTCAGTGTTTGTGGAGTGAACGACTCTGCTACAAATGAGGAAACTGAGGTTCTGACAGATGAGATCACACAGCGAGTAAAGGACAAAAGCTGGATTTCTTTCTTTCTTTATTTATTTTCTTTTTGTAGAGACAGGGTCTCACTATGTTGCCCAGGCTGGTCTCAAACTCCTAGCCTCAAGCAATCCTCCCACTTCAGCCTCCCAAATTGCTGAGATTACAGGCATGAGCCACCTCACCTGTCCAAAAGCTGGATTTGAACTCTTTCTTTTTCTTTTCTTTTCTTTCTTCTTTTTTTTTTTTTAAGACAGGGTCTTACTCTCTGATCTGGACTGAAGTGCAGTGGCCGGACCTCGGCTCACTGCAACCTCAGCCTCCCAGGCTCAAGCGATTCTCCTGACTCAGCCTCCCGAGTAGCTGGGATCATAGGCGCCCACCACCTCATCCGGCCAGTTTTTGTATTTTTAGTAGAGATGGGGTTTCACCATGTTGGCCAGGTTGGTCTCAATCTCCTGACCTCAAATGATCCACCTGCCTTGGCTTCCCAAAGTGCTGGGATCACAGGCATGAACCTGAGCCGGGCAGATTTGAACTCTTCATACTTTACAGTGAAGAGTGGGCTCAGATGCCCTCAGAATTCTGTCCTCGCCCTGCCAGACTGTGGCTCTCCCAGGCCCAAAGCCCCAGTTTCTCTAAAGTCATAAGAGCCTGCAGTCAATCTGTTACCAATAAAATATGGGACACCCTCCCCGCCATCCGGGTTTGCGGTTTGGGGGACGCCCCCTTTCTGCTGATGTCATTTGAGGAAGCATTTTCTCAGAACGCCAGCTCCTGGCTGCCCAGCGCCTACGTCAAACATATCAGCCTCACCACAGCCCTGGGGGTGGACAGTTCTTATTTTTCAACCTGGCTTGACTGATGAGGAAACTAAGGCTCAGAGAGATACAATCGCTAGCCCCAAGTCACACAGCGAGTCAGCGGCCATGTGAATGTTACCGAGCAGTCTGGAGTGGAGGAGATCTGATTTTTAACTCCTATTCTGCCCTTTCTCGCTGTGTGACCTTGGGCAAGCACTATGGTCTCTGTTTCCCGGGCAGACGCGCAGAGCCAAGGATGCAGGGTTCCTTGGCCTGCCGGGCAAGCAGCGGAGGTGGGACGGAAACTCCACGGGCGCAACTTTTGGGCCAGGTTCCTCCCTGTCCTCCAGGCGGCAGTCCCTGCAGCGCGTGGCAGCGAGTGGCACCTGAGGACAGCGGCCTGGTCCCAAGCCCGAGAGGATGAGGACCCTACTCGCAGCCTGCGGTCAACCGGCCTGGCGCCCGCCCTCCAGGATGCTCAATAAACATGAAATAATAATACGGGGTGCCGCGACGACGGCGACTTTGCTTTGCTCCGGGACTGGCGTCTCTCGGGCAGGTCCGCGCTCGGAGAGCACACTCAAGCTGTGCCTTCCTCGTCGTCCGGCAGAGGGCGCGCGGGGAGACCCGCTCCCAACCCACATCCAGGGACTTGGGACTGTCAGGGACAAGGCGGAGGCGAGGACCCAAGTGGAGACAGAAACTAGAGACCAAACACCCTAACTGGCTGCCTCCACCTGCTCCTGGGGCCACGCTGTGGCCCCATCTTGATGGGCAGAGTTTTAGGGCCCAGGGAAGGGGAACGCTGGGCCTGTATGTTGGCCCCATCCCCGGTTCAGACAGTTCCCCAGCCCCCACCACCAAAGTCCTCCTCTTCCTCCCTCTCCATCTGCCTCTTGACAGATCGTGGCTGTGCCGTGACTCAGCCGTCTCATACATCCTCAGGTCTGGAAGGGAGGTTTGGATGACATCTCGGATAGTGGGGGGGCAGTGCCCTCTCTCTGGGGATTCCTTTGACCCAGATGGGGGAGCTGGCTGGACTCCTTTTGTGGTACTGGATGGACACCAATGTGGGGAGCACCAAATCCTGTGTGTGCCCTGGTAAAACCCCCTTTCGGAAGAAATGCCCATTCTGAGCGTTGAGGTTGCCATCAGAGACCTTCCTCCTTCTCTCTGAGGGTGGAGGAGGACCCTGGAACCAACGCCAGCGCAGCCCACCCACCAGTCTCAGCTACGGACCTCAGCACAGACACTGAAGGTTGCGCAGACACACAGTGAAACAGAAACCCGAGTCTCTGTGGGGATGTGGTTAAGGTTCCTGTTTGTCCTTGTCACCCTGGGGAAATGGGGTCTACCCAGCCCCTCTGCCTCAGTCCAGGTCCCTGAGTGGAGATCTACTTATGTTTAGGCCTTTACACACATCCCCAAGCTCACAGAACCCTCAAAATGACCCCCACACGGCAGTGCCAACAACAGCCCCACTCTACAAACTGGAAAATTGAGGCTCAGGGAGGGCAAGAGACTTATACAAAGATGCACAGGAAGCTGGGCGCAGTGGCTCACACCTGTAATCTTAGCACTTTGGGAGGCCGAGGCGGGTGGATCACCTGAGGTTAGTAGTTAGAGACCAGCCTAACTAACATGGTGAAACCCCATATCTACTAAAAATACAAAATTAGCCAGTTGTGTTGGTGCATGCCTGTAATCCTAGCTACTTGGGAGGCTCAGGCAGGAGATTCGCTTGAACCCAGGAGACAGAGGTTGCAGTGAGCTGAGGTCACGCCATTGCACTCCAGCGTGGGCAACAAGAGTGAAACTGTTTCAGAAAAAAAAAGATGCACAGGAATCAAGCGGACCTGCGTTGCAATTCCAGCTCCGCTATCTCCTGGCTGTGTGAGCTTGGGTAGGGAAGAGAAAGGTTTTTGTCTCTGGGCCTCAGTTTCCCCATGTGCCAGCAGGAATACCCTGCTGCAATACCCAGGGCACTGGGAATGAGGATGCATGGAAAAGTCCCTGGCATGGAGCCAGTGGGTGAACCATTGCAAAATGGACACCACTAAAATAATAATGATTATTACCACTCAGTCACATCCCCTAAGACTCAGCGCCCAGAGACTAGCAGAGGAGGAGTCCCTGGAGACTGGCATAGGAATGAGGCCCGGATCCTACTGCATTTCACCTGTCCCTTGGTGTCTTTTTTTTTTTTTAATGGGATGGAGTTTTGCTCTCGTTGCCCAGGCTGGAGTGCAATGATGTGATCTCAGCTCACTGCAACCTCTGCCTCCCAGGTTCATTCTCCTGCCTCAGCCTCCCGAGTAGCTGGGATTACAGGCATGCAGCACCACACTTGGCTAATTTTGTATTTTTAGTAGAGACAGGGTTTCTCCATGTTGATCAGGCTGGTCTCGAACTCCTGACTTCAGGTGATCTGCCCACCTCAGCCTCCCAAAATGCTGAGATTACAGGCATGAGCCATCGTGCCCGGCCTCTTGGTGTCTTAGGACAGTGACCTATGCCAGTTTGGCTCCCTGCCCCTGGTTTTAGCATTTTCTGTTAATTCCAGCTTTCTCTTCCTTCAGCCTCTCTCCAGTTCCCTTTGGGAAATATCAGCCCATGTGTGCTGGGCCCAAGATACTTGCTTCCTGGTAGGGACGAGGGTGCAGGGTCCTGGGGCTGGGGGTGACCAGAACAGAGGTAGGGTGGCCTGGAGGGCTTCAATGACTGCTGAAGACCCCTAGAGAGACTTAGGAAGACTAGGGCTATATCTTAGAGGGGCCTCACTCAGAAGCTCCAGGGATAAGAAGCCCGAATCTGATCGTCTTAGTGATATCCCCAGCAGTGGGGCATCCATGGGCATCAGGTAGAGCACACGGGCAAAGCTGTCAGTTGCACACATCACTAGAGCACACACCATCAGACCCTGGAGCACATCAGAGTGGAAGCAGTAACTAAGAACGCCAGGTGGTTGGAGGACACCAGTTCTTAGGATACACCAGGCACAGGGAACAACAGACCACATGTCAGAGCACTGACTCTCAGACGTGAGCACCTGGCGAGGAGGAACGCACAGCCAGTGTTTCAATCACGATGTCCAGGGAGCACAGACTGTTCCACCGACTCAATCACAGTGTTCCCTGAGTGTAGACATCCTAGTGCCACAATCACTGCATGTCAGAAATGCACACTGACACAATCACATTGTCCCTAGAGCACTGACACCATTGCACAATCACGGTCCTAGGAGCAGACACAGTCACTGTCCCAGTCACTGCATCCCACGAGGCCCCATAGTCACCCTGTGACAGTCACAGCATTCCTGGAGCACACAGAGTCACGGTCACAAACACTGTCCCAGAAGCACACAGTCACACTGCCCTGTCACACTGTCACAATTACACTGTCCCTGGAGGGCATGTAGTCACTGTGTCACCATCACGAGACCGCAGAAATTCATACAGAACACACAACTAAGGCAGCCACAGCTGGTCATACCAAGACCGCTGGAGCAAATGCAGGACTGTCGGAGGAGACCCTTGGAAGAGACCAGGCTCAACATGCACACCCTCACTGTACTGTCACCTCGGCAGTCCGGGACTCCTTCCCTGTGTGCTGGGACTGTGCCCCCCTCCACTGTTTCCTGCCTCCGAGCAGCTACTGAACCCTAACACTCCTACCCTGAGAGGGGAACTCCAACCTAACAGAAGTCTCCCAAAGCAGTGCTCCCCCAAGAGGCACCCTCTGGATTTCTGACCCCAGCTGCTGCAGGAAGAGTCCGCTAACACCCTGCAATAGAGTCCTCCACCCCCTAGAAGGACCCTGAGAGCAGCCCAGCCTAAACTCAAGATCCTGGTCCCAGCAGGCACCCCCTTACCGAGTGCCCCAAGGGTACCCAACATTGCGAATCTAGCCCTCAGCATAGTGCCCCCAGGAAGGTCCCTCCAAGTGGTTCCCAGATTAGCCGCTGCATTGTCACCAAGAATACGGACCCCTAAAGCTGCAGCCCCCTTCCCCAACCCAGACTTCGTTAACACCACGCGCAGCATGGCGCCCCCTAAATGGACCCCAAGATGGGCTTCAGCAGGAAGCTTCCCGTAGCGCGCACAACCTGGGGCCAGGGCCCGGATGCCCCCGCAGCTGAACTCCCTCTTCCGCCCCCGCCAGTCACACCGACCCCACCCGCATCCTAGCGCCCCCTGCGGCCGGCGGCTCGAGTTGCCTCCTCCCTGCGCGCCTAACCGCTCCCCGCGCAACCGCCGCGGGGTGTCTTACCGCCTGCTGCTGCCTCCGCCCGCGCCACCGCTGCCGGTGCCAGTGCCATGGAAAGACGAGGGCCAGGACATGCGGGTCGTGCGCAGGCCGGGCCGGTCGCTGGTGTCCATGGCATCGGCGCGCTCTATGGGCCGGTGCGGCGGCCGCTCTGGCTCGGCGCGCTCCGCGCTGTCGGAGTAGCCACGCTGCTGGATACGGATGGGGGTCCGAGGCTGCCGCCACAGGTGCTGGGGGGGAGGCTTCAGGGTGGCCTGGCCCTCCCGGGGCCCGGGCAGTGACAGAGACAGGCTTCTTTCTGAGGGGACGGTCGGGGGCTCCATGGCGCCGGCTCCCACTTGCGCCCCAGGGGGCCCGGCCTTTCCAACCTACACCCCGCTCAGCTGCGCGCAAGCAAACAAGCCCAGGGCCCCGCGGGTGCGCCCGGCCGCAGTAGGGCCATGGCGCCCCGGGGACAGACCCGGGGGCGCTGCGGGCCAATCGCCCCCGGGTCGGGCTCTGCGGCTTCCTCTCAGCGCTTGGAGCTCTGCTCCGTGCCGGGCGGCGCTCTCCGCGCTCCGCTCCCGCTCGGCGCCAGCCCCGGCTCCCCCGCCCCGTCCCGCCCCTCCCCGGCCTCCGCCCGCCGAGGCTGTCAGCGCCGCCCCCCTCCTCCTCCGTCCGGGCCAGTGGGGGGCAGCCACCTAAGGAGGGGGGCACTCCCCTCCCACGCAGAGCTCCGCTCCGGGCGGGGAGGGGGCACTGGAACTCGGCCCTCTCCTAAGCACCCTACTTGGCCGCGGCGCGCACGGGCACGAAGGAGTTAAACGGTTAATCCGCTCTGGAAGAAGACACCGGACTGGTTGCCAGAGTGTCAGTCAGTCGGTCCATCATGGCGAGGGCGGAGTCCGGTGCTGGCGTGTCCTCGCCGCTACCCCTGGCCTGGGGGAGCTTTTCGGGAGTGGTCCCAGTGCCACCGGCGCGGTGCCTGCAGCGGGCGGCGGCAGAGTGTGTGGGATCTCCTGTCTGTGCGTCGGAGGATAGTGATGGTGCGGGCGCCGGGCGGGATGTGCGCGCACGTGGCCTCTTCCGAGGGTTGTCTGTGTTTTCAGTGTCTGCTGGAAGTGTGTGTGCGCACGTGGTTGGCTGCTGTTGTCTGCCCGTTTCTCTGGATTTGGCTGTGTGTATATCTGTGTGTGTCTGTGGGTGAAGGATGTGTGGGCACATGTGCTACCTATTTGGATGATGTGCATCCCTACGGGGTCTTTTTTCAGGTGGCCTGGGGACTGTGAACGTGTTCTCAAGCGCTTGGATGCATTTGTGGTCTGTGCGTGCTTGCGGAGTTGTGCACGCGATTCTTTCTGCCTCTGTCGTCTGACTGTAGTGTCCGAAGGTGTCTATGTATCTTAGTGTGTGTGCGTGTGTGTGTGGTCAGCCTGGGGCCTCTTTGGGGTGTTTCTGGGGTGTGTCCCATTGGTTCCCTTGTGGTTCCAGGAGGACACCCTGTGGCGGATACCCCGGCTGCCTGCCCACCTCTCTATACATCGCTGCCTCTTCTAAAGCACTTCTGCGGGAGGTAAACTGAGGAAGGTCCCGGGTAGCCGCGGGGCGCACCCCGGTGCCCTTTTCGGGAGAGTAAACAGGCGAGCCTCCTCCCGGCGGCCCCCGCCGGCAGAGCCCCCCTTCCGGCACCTAAATCGGGAGTCGCCGTGACTCACGCTCCCGCCTCCCCCAGCGCCGCACCGAGCGAGCGAGCAGAGAGCGAGCGGGATCCGAGTGCGCCCCCATCCCCCTCAACCCCCTCCAAGGCTGGCTGCTGGGCGGGGGGAGTGCACGCACCCCCTTGTCCCGCCCCCACCACGCCCATAAGAGCTTAAACGCGAAACAGCTCTACTGCGCGACCCAGGGACCAGGCCCCGCCCCAGTGCACCCCCTCTCACAGGCTCCCCAGGGCAGGCGATGCTGTCTGCCACAGCCCTCCCCCCTCGCCCTTCGCCTTATTTAAAAAAAAAAAAAGAAGACTGCCCGTCTTTTCAACCCCCACAGCCACTTTCCTCCCTGCCAGAGGGGGCTCCCGGCGTGGGCGAACGCCGAGCAAAAACCGGTCCCCTCAGCAGCCGCAGGGTATCCCAGGGGCCAGCACTGTGTCCCCCACTTCTCTCAGGAACACCCCCCTCAGTACACACTCAAAACGGCTTCTAGGGAATTTTCAGGGGCTACGAGTTCTCCCCGGATCATATTTGAAAGTCCTGGGCTAGGCCAAATTCTGGGGGGGGAGGGGTGCTGTAACGTTGGTTAAAGATCTGGAAGCGGGTGTGGGTG
The DNA here is from genome assembly GCF_049354715.1 of Callithrix jacchus. Lineage (NCBI taxonomy): Eukaryota > Metazoa > Chordata > Mammalia > Primates > Cebidae > Callithrix > Callithrix jacchus. The sequence goes on along the minus strand of NC_133523.1, from coordinate 9,610,139 downwards.
AGTAATGTGAGGTGGGTGGGGGTGTCAGGCCACAGCTGGGGTTGTAGAAGAAAGAGGAAACGAGGAGCAGTGGGGTGAGCAGGGGATAAACCGACTGGACCTGAGGCTCCTGGGATGGGCAGGGGCAGGTATAATTAAGCATCGCAAGGGGCGAGTGACAGTCACTTGCTCTCCCTATCTGGAAATGAACCAGGGGACCATGACGGAAACAGAGACCCTAGAATCCTCCAATTGAGTAGATGGGGGTGGGGGTGGATTGGAACTGTAGAGAGCAGAGACCAGAGGGCATGGGGGCAGGGTGCAGGGGCCGGCCAGAAGCCAGGACCAGCTCAGCTGTCTGACTTCACTGCTCATTCTTGAGCCAACAGGGGGGTTGATCACCCTGGGAAACTGGTTGGGTACCTAGTAGGTCCCCAGATGAAGATCAGCAAGAGATGCTGTGTGAACCCAGAGCTCACAGATATTTCTCACATCTCCCCAGGAGAAAGAAAAATGCCAATTCAGACCCCTTCGAAGACCCCACCATCCCCCTCAAGGCGGGGAAGAAACCTGATGCTCCCAGCAGGGGACACGAAGGCGGGTGAAGAGCCGCCTGATCAACTTGCCCCAGCTCTGTGAACATGGGGGCATCCTGGGGGTTGGAGACATGACACCTCTTTCCTCAGTCCTGCACCTTGCTGACTCAAGCAGCTGGACAATGAAAGAAGGGGTTCCTAGAGCCTGCAAAGGGTGCCTTGGGGGAGGGGTGTCACAGCCCGTCACAGGACAAGTTTCAGCTAGTTATGCAAACCGCAGGAGCATGGAGATCGGGAAGCGCTGGTGGCTGGACCTAGCCCAGTTGGCACGGTGACTCCCCAGCCCACCTCTCACTCTGCCCCCTCTCCTACCTACCTGTCGTTCTCCGCCCTGGTGACGGAAATCCGCGGTGGGATCAGCAGCGGCAGCGCGGTGGGCCGCGGCGGCAGAGGGACCCCAGGGTCCGAGGGCTCAGGCTGGGCCCAGCCCAAACCAGGACCGGACGAGAGGCGGCGGCGAGGGCGACGCAGGTCGGCCCCCAGCATACTGGCACAGCCGGGTTCGGGGGTGTCCCTCGGTCTCTGGGGAGGGACAAAGTGGAATGGGGGCGTGGCCTGGCTCGGAAGCTGTAAGCCCCTCTCCCCAAGAACACCCCTACCTATCTAAGGGAGTAGCTAATGGGGGTATAGGCGCCCTTCTTGTGTGAACCACTCGCTGACCCCTCCCACAGAGGGTTCCCTAACCATCCCTTATGGCTGCCCCTTCTCAGCCATAATATTGGTGGGGTCCCGCCTCGATGCCCCAGCCTTTGGGTCTGTCACATCTTTACATTCTGTCTCACGTGTGAGACCTCGCAAACACATCACCTTTTTAGGGTCTCTTCCTACCCTCCACGTCTAAGAGGCCCCCTCTTGGTCTTAATGTCAATGGCCCCCTCCCATCTCCTCGCCAAATCCTCTCTTCATTTTTCCCTGAGCCGGCTGAGAGCCTCTTAATCTGGGCAGCAGGAGAAAAATGGCATCAAGGGGGTAAACTGAGGCACAAGGGGACCAAATTCCTTGCAGCTTGGAAGTAGTGAAGCCACGTTCAGGAAATAGCCATAGTCACTAGAGGGCGATAGTCTCCCAGGGGAGAGAAGCCCCGCCCCCAGCCCAAGCCCCTCCCCTCGCACCTCGTCCCCGGACCCGGTCACTGACAGGGCACTGCGACTCCTCTTCATCTCGCCAACCTACCGCGCCGTTGGGGATGCAGGGGCCATGTCGGCAGGGCCAGGGCCTCCTGCAGGACCAATCCAAACGGATCTGCCATCAATGCCCCAGGGCTCCCCCTGCTGGCCGGGCCTAGAACTCGCCCCCGCCCCTTGCCTATTGCCTCTCCTGGGGCATGACGTCAGCGGGTGGCTGGCGCACCACCAATGGGTGACGTCGCCCGCCCGTTGCCAGGACGACAGCTGACGCACGGCTGGACTCCTGGTGTCAATGCTCGGGTTGGCCACTGGGGGGCCGGGAGCCTCTGGGCCCGGGTCGCCCCAGCCCCCACCCTTCCTCCCGCGGGGGCTTCCCCGGCTCGGGGATCCCGCAGAAAAAACTGGGAGCTCCCAGAGCTGGCCGCGTGCGGCGCGTGGTCCGAGCCGGGGGCCGGAGGAAGCGTCTCCTCCGAGCTGTTGGGCTTTTAAGCCTTAAACCCGAAATAGCTCCGATGTGCGTGGGCCGGGCGCAGAGAGACGTCGGCTTGGGCACAGATGGGGGACGCACAGGCAGAGGCGCGTGGAGACAGACAGGAACGTGTGGAAATAGAAACAGACAGACAGGGACACAGACGCCGTTCCCGAAGACGGGTGCGCTCTGCAGCCACCGATCCTTGTCTGAAAAGCTTGGGGGAGGGAAAGGCTGGCTTACTTTACCTTGGCACCCAGGCGCTGAAGATTATTGCTGTGTGGCCATGGGTCAGTGTCTTAAACTCTCTGAGCCTCAGTTTCTCTTCTGTGAAATGAAATGATATTCCCTATAGGGTTCATGTGAGAATGAAATGAGATCAAACCATATTGAACAGAATAGTGCCTGGCACTCAGTAAATGTTTAATAAATGCTAACATCTGACCCTGTGGGAGCCTGTTAGAACTCGATTCAGATCATGACCTTCCTCTGCCCAGAGCCCTCAATGGTTCTTACCTCACTCAGAGGAAAAGTCAAAGTCCTCACGTGGCCCACACTGCCCTGCCGGATATGCCCAGTCACCTTCCTGCCCTCAGCTCCGGCCACACTCATCTAGCTGTTTCTGGACACAAAGCATGCTGGTGCCTCAGGCCCTTTGCGCTTCCAATTCTCTCCACCTGGAAATCTTCCCCCAAATATCCGCAGGTTGGCCAGGCGCAGTGACTCAGGCCTGTGATCCCAGCACTTTCGGAAGCCAAGGCAGGTGGATCACTTCAGGTCAGGAGTTTGAGACCAGCCTGGCCAAAATGGTGAAACCCCACCTCTACTAAAAATACAATTAGATGGGCATGGTGGCGGGCACTTGTAATTCCAGCTACTCAGGAGGGTTAGGCAGGAGAACTACTTGAGCCTGGGAGGTGGAGGTTGCAGGGAGCCAAGATCTGGCCACTGCACTCCATCCTGGACTACAGAGGGAGACTCTGTCTTAAAAAAAAAAAAAAAATCCGCAGGTCCCTTACGTCTTTTAGGTCTTTGTTTATATCTCATCCTTTCAGGCATTTCTTTCTCTTACCCCTCCCCATTTACAATTATAATGCAACCTCCCGGGACTTCTGGTTCCCCTTTCCCAATCTTCCTCCCTCATACCGCACTATGCAATTTATTTATTACATTTATTGTGGCTGGGCGAGGTGGCTCACACCTGTAATTCCAGAACTTTGGGAGGCAGAGGCGGGTGGATGACCTGAGGTCAGGAGTTTAAGACCAGCCTGGCCAACATAGTGAAACCCCATCTCTATTAAAACAATACAAAAATTAGCTGGGTATGGTGGTTTGTGTCTCCTCACACTGGAATATTAGCTGCAGGGGGGCATGAAAACTTGTTTGATTTTTTTGTTTTTTTCAGAAATGGAGTATTGCTCTGTTGCCCAGGCTGGAATGCAGTGGGATGATCTTGGCTCACTGCAACCTCCGCCTCCCAGGTTCAAGCAATTCTCCTGCTTCAGCCTCCCCAGTAGCTGGGATTACAGGCACATGCCACTGCACCCAGCTAATTTTTGTATTTTTAAGAGAGATGGGGTTTCATCATGTTGGCCAGGCTGGTCTCAAACTCCTGACCTTGTGATCCACCCACCTCGACCTCCCAAAGTGCTGGGAGTAAAGGCCTGAGCCACCATCCCTGACCTAATTATTATATTAATAAGAATATGGTATTATTCATTACTATCTCCCGAGTGTCCAGAACAGAATATGAAACATAATAGGCTTTTAATAATCTGTTCAATGCCAGGTTATTATTGAGAACCCAATAATATAGTGTTCCTAACAGTTCTACTGTGTGCTAGCTGGTTTGTCCCCTACTTTGGTTCTTTCCTTTTGTTTTTTTGAGTTGGAGTATAGCTCTGTCGCCTAGATTGGAGTGCAGTGGCGCGATCTTGACTCACTGCAATCTCCACCTCCCGGGTTCAAGCAATTCTTTGCCTCAGCCTCCCGAGTAGCTGGGGTTATAGGCGCCTGCCACCATGCCCAGCTAATTTTTGTATTTTTAGTAGTGATAGAGTTTCACCATCTTGGCCATGCTGGTCTCGAACTCCTGACCTCAGATGATCCACCCACCTCGGCCTCCCAAAGTGCTGGGATTACAGGTGTGAGCCATCACACTCAGCCTGGTTCTTTTTTTTTTTTTTTTGAGACAGGGTTTCACACTGTTGCCCAGGCTGGAATGCAGTGGTACCATTGCACAGCAGCTCACTGCAGTCTCTTTCTCCCACCTGAAGCCTCTAGAGTAGCAGCTGGTACCACAGGCACGCACCATCATGCCTGGCTAATTTTTGTTGTTGTTGTTTTGGAGAGATGGGGTCTTGCCATGTTGTCCAGGCTGGTCTCAAACTCCTGGGCTGAAGCGCTCCTCCCACCTCAGACTCTCAAAGTCCTGGGATTACAGGCATGAGCAGCTGTGCCCAGACTGGTTCTTATTTCTTTTTCTTCCCTTATTGCCTTAGTGACACTTCAATTCAATGTCACTTAATGGAAATGAATGTAAACATCATCTCTTCAACCTTTAGCCTTTAGCACTTGGTGGGCCCTCAACAGACATTTGTTGAACAAATGGATGAATGTATAAAGATAGCTTAAAGGTCACCTCCATATTTCAGCCAGACTCCCCCAGTCCTTATTCTGGGCCCCCACTACAGGCTTTCTACCTCCATTAAAGCACTCACCGCCCTGACAATAACCTGTATTATCCAGCAAACAGAGCCAGAAATGGTCCCCATTCATGCAGCCCCCAGCCTCGACCTCCTGGGCTAAAGCAATCCTCCCACCTCAGCCTCCTTAGTAGCTGGGATTACAGGCACACACCACCATGCCCAGCTATTTTTTGTGTTTTTTTTTCATAAAGATGGAGTTTCACCATGTTGCCTAAGCTGGTCTGAAAATCCTGGGCTCAAGCAAACCTCCCACCTCAACCTCTCAAATTGCTGGGATTACAGGCATGGTACACCGTGTCTGGCCTAAAAAATCGCAATTTTTTTGAAATGGAGTCTCGCTCTGTAGCCAGGCTGGAGTGCAGTGGCATGATCTCGACTCACTGCAATCTCCGCCTCCCAGGTTAAAGCTATTCTCCTGCCTCAGCCTCCCGAGTAGCTGGGACTACACGTGTGCGCCACCATGCCCAGCTAATATTTGTATTTTTAGTAGAGACGGGATTTCACTATGTTGGCCAGGATTGTCTCAATCTCTTGACCTTGTGATCTGTCCGCCTCAGCCTTCCAGAGCGTTGGGATTACCGGCGTGAGCCACTGTGCCTGGCTGTAAAAGTGTTTTAATAAGAAAAGTTAAAAAAAAAAAAAAAAAAAAAGCCAGGCGCGGTGGCTCACGCCTGTAATCCCAGCACTTTGGGAGGCTGAGGCGGGTGGCTCACGATGTCAAGAGATTGAGATCATCCTGGTCAACAAGGTGAAACCCCATCTCTACTAAAAATACAAAAATTAGCTGGGCATGGTGGTGCGCGCCTGTAGTCCCAGCTACTCGGGAGGCTGAGGCAGGAGAATTGCTTGAACCCAGGAGGCAGAGGTTCAAAAAAAACAACAGTGAAACTCCGTCTCAAAAAAAAAAAAAGCATCTGCAGCAAGTTACCCAGAAGATTTAGCTAAAATCACTGATGACTGGCTACAATCAACAACAAATTGTTCAGTGTAGACAAAATAGTTTTTTTTTTCTTTTTTGAGACAGAGTCAGGGGGATGGGAAGAGCCTGTCGCCCAGGCAGGAGTGCAGTGGTGCCATCTCGGCTTACTGCAGCCTTCACCTCCCAAGTCAAGCGATTCTCGTGCCTCAGCCTCTGGAGTAGTTGAATTACAGGCTCGCACCACACATTGAGCTCATTTTTTGTGTTTTTATAGAGAAGGGGTTTTGCCATGTTGCCCAGGCTGGTCTCAAACTCCTGAGCTCAGGCAATCCTCCTGGCTCCGCCTCCCAAAGTTCTAGGATTACAGGTGTGAACCACGGCACCCACCCAACAAAATAGTCTTCTGTTGTAAGTAGATGCCAGCTACGACTTTCGCCCTAGAGAGGAGTCAATGCCTGGCTTCAAAGCTTCAAGGGCCAGGCTGACTCTCTTGCTAAAGGTTCATGCAGCTGGTGGCTTTCAGTTGAAGCCAACGCTCATTTACTATTCTGAAAATCCTGGGGAGGTAGGAATGATGTTAAGTGCGCTTGGCCTCTGCGCTATAAATAGAACAACAAAGCCTGACGACAGCACATCTGTTTACTGAATATTTTAAGCTGACAGTTGAGACTTCCTGTGCAGAAAAAAAGATTCATCTCATAATACGACTGCTCATTGTCAATGCAACGGGTCACCCGAGAGCTCTGATGGAGAGGTGCAAGGAGATGTTTTCATGCCTGCTAACACAGCATCCGTTCTGCAGCCCATCGATCAAGGGGAACATCGGACATCTGACTTTCAAGAATGATTAGAATTATCTTATTTATTTATTTATTTATTTTGAGACGGTCTCGCTGTCACTCAGGCTGGAGTGCAGAGGTACCATCACAGCTCACTGCAACCTCTGCCTCCAAGGTTCAAGCAATTCTGCCTCAGCCTCTCAAGTCGCTGGGATTACAGGTGCCCACCACCACACCAGGCTAATTTTTGTATTTGTAGTAGAGACAGGGTTTTACCGTGTTGGCCAGGCTGGCCTCGAACTCCTGACTTCAAGTGATCCACCTGCCTTGGCCTCCCAAAGTGCTGGGATTACAGGTGTGAGTCACCGCGCCCAGCCTGTTTTCCTATTTTTAAAAATTGCCACAACCACCCCAGTCTTCAGCAACCACCACCCTAATGAGTTGGAAGCCATCAACATTGAGGCAGGTCCCTCCACCAGCAAAAATATTACTGCAACCTCTGCCTCCCAGGTTCAAGAGATTCTCCTGCCTCAGCCTCCTGAATAGCTGGGACTACAGGTGCCTGCCACAACACCTAGCTAATTTTTTGTAGTTTTAGTAGAAACATATTTTTACTGTGTTAGCCAGGATGGTCTCGATCACCTGACCTTGTGATCCGCCCGCCTTGGCCTCCCAAAGTGCTGGAATTATAGGTGTGAGCCACTGCGCCCAGAGATAGTTACTTTTTTTTTTTTTTTTTTTGCAATAGAAGTTTCTTTGTTTTTGTTTTTTGTTTCGTTTTTGATTTTGGGGTTTTGTTTTGTTTTGTTTTTTGAGGCAGGGTCTCACTCTGTCACCCAGGCTGGAGTGCAGTGGCGTGATCTTGGCTCACTGCAACCTCTGCCTCTGAGGTTCAAGCCATTCTCCTGCCTCAGCTTCCCGAGTAGCTAGGACTACAGGCATGTGCTGCCACACCCAGCTAAATTTTGTATTTTTAGTAGAGACAGGTTTTCACCATGTTGGACATGCTGGTCTCGAACTCCTGACCTGTGATCCACCCTGCCTTGGCCTCCCAAAGTACTGGGATTATAGACAGACGTGAGCCACTACGCCCAGCCAAGTGTTTTTTTGTTTCGTTTTTGAGACAGGGTCTCACTCTGTTGCCCAGGCTGGAGTGCAGTGCTGTGATCATAGCTCACTGCAACCTGGTCCTCCCAGGCTCAAGCAATCCTCTCACCTCAGCCTCCCAAGTGGCTAGGACCACAAGCAATCACCAACATGCCCCGCTAATTTTTTAATTTTTTGTAGAAACAGGTCTCACTGTGTTGCCCAGTCTAATACAGTATTTTCTTTTTTTTTGAGATGGAGTCTTGATCTGTTGCCCAGGCCGGAGTGAAATGACTTGATCTTAGCTCACTGCAACCTCCACCTCCCAGGTTCAAGCGATTCTCCTGCCTCAGCCTCCTGAGTAGCAGGGATTACAGGTATGTGCCACCAAGCCCTGCTAATTTTTGTATTTTTAGTAGAGACAGGGTTTCACCAGGTTGGTCAGGCTGGTCTTGAACTCCTGACGTCATGATCTACCCGCCTCAGCCTCCCAAAGTGCTGGGATTACAGGCAACACACCCAGGTAATTTTTATATTTTTTGTAGAGACAGGCTTTCACCATGTTGGCCAGGATGGTCTTGAACTCCTGACCTCGTGATCTGCCCATCTTGGCCTCCCAAAGTGCTGGGATTACAGGTGTGAGGCACCGTGCCCAGCCAAAATTATTTTTTAATTAATTAATTAATTAATTTATTAGAGACAGGTTTTTCTTTGTCACCCAGGCTGAAGTGCAATGGCACAAACATAGCTCACTGCAGCCTCGAACTCCCGGGCTGACACTGTCCTCCCACTTCAGCCTCTCAAGTAACCTGCTAGTCTTGAACTCCTGGGCTGCAGAGATCCTCCCGCCTCCGCCTCCCAACGTGCTGGGACTGCAGGGCTGTTCCAGCAAGTCTTGCTAAATTTTATTTTTTGTAGAGGTGGGGTCTCCCTGTGTTGCCCAGGCTGGTGTCAAACTTCTGGTGTCACACAAATCCCAAAGTGTTTGGATTACAGGCGTGAGCCACTGCGCCCGGCCTGTTCTTTGTAATTTTGTTTACTTATTTATTTATGTATTTTCTTTGAGACGGAATCTCAGTCTGTCACCCAGGCTGGAGTGCAGTGGCGCGATCTCAGCTCACTGCAACCTCCACCTCCTGGGTTCAAGCGATTCTCCTGCTTCAGCCTCCTGAGTAGCTGGGACTACAGGTGCGTGCCACCATGCCTGGCTCATTTTTTGTATTTTTAGTAGAGACAGGGTTTCACCGTGTTAGCCAGGATGCTCTCGATCTCCTGACCTCAAATTGTCTGCCAGCCTCGGCCTCCCAGTGTTTCCAAAGTACAGGCGTGAGTCACCTCACCCGGCCTATTCTTTGTAATTTTGAGGAGGAACCCTGCCTGTGCTCTTTCCCTAGGCTCTGCAAATTCTGTTGGCAGCCTCAAGGACTTATAAAGTGAAGAAGGTAATGAAGAAGGCGATGTTGGAGGAGTCCAGCAGGGCAGGGGAGAGAGGCAGAGACATGCCCCTTCCTGCTGTCAGGACACAAGTGCACAATTGGCGGCCATCAGCCCTGGCTGCAACCCAGGCGCCGGAGGCAGGCCCAGGAGTGCTGAGTGTGGAGGGATGCCTGTAAGCCTGCCTTCTCCTCCCCTGGACAGCAGGCCACTGGGGAGGGGATCCAGATGGCAGCACAGGCTGCTCTGGACAGCTGGTATCAGGCTCAGGCTGCAGGAGTCCTCCTACCCCACCCATCTTGTCAGCGACCCAGAGAGCCACTGGCCTGGTCTGGCCTAGGAGAGCTGATGTTACCCAGTCCGACATCCTGCCCACTCCCCACTTCCCTCAACAGAAGGATATGGGGATGTGCAGCCAATAACAGGAAAGTGAGAATCAAAGCCCCTGCCCACATCAGGGCCCTGAGTATTGACAGCTGCCCCAGCTCCACGCTCAAAGCTGACAAAAAGGCCTTGGAAAGATTGTGGAGGGCTCCAGGCATGTGTGCACGAGAGTGTAAATACATGCACGTATGTGCATGAACTTCACACAGGGGTGTGCGTGTGCCCTGACTGGTGGTACTTTCTATGAGCCTAAGTGTTGCAGAGTTGAGACCAAATTGTATGCTCAGGAATCTATGTGTCAGGGCAATACATCAGTCTATGGAAATAAGAAAGAGGTTGGGCCGGGCATGGTGGCTCACGCCTGTAATCCCAGCACTTTGGGATGCTGAGGAGGGCAGATCACAAGGTCAAGAGATCAAGACCATCCTGGCCAACATGGTGAAACCCCGTCTCTACTAAAAATACAAAAATTAGCTGGGTGTGGTGGTGTGTGCCTGTAGTCCCAGCTACTGGGAGGCTGAAGCAAAAGAATCACTTGAACCCAGGAGGTGGAGGTTGCAGTGAACCGAGATCGCGCCACTGCACTCCAGCCTGGCGAGAGAGTGAGACTCCATCTCAAAAAAGAAAGAGAGAGATCGATGTGCCTGTGTGACTGTAATATGAATGTGTAGGTGTGTGTGTTGGGGGGCGTCCTGGGTATAGGTGCAGTGGGAAACAGTATTTCACAGAGCCTAGAAATGCAGTTCTGGAGGCTGGGTCAGTAGTTCATGCCTATATGCCCAGCACTTTGAGAGGCCGAGGCAGGGGAATTGCTTGAGTCCAGCGATTTGAGACCAGCGTGGGGAACATAGCGACATCCCACTTTTTTTTTTCTTTTTTGAGGTAGAGGCTCCTGCAGTCACCCAGGTTGGTATGCAGAGGTGCAATCATAGCTCATTGCAGCCTCCAACTCTTAGAGATCTCATATTTGAGGTAAAATGAAAAAAAAAATAGCCAGGTGTGGTGGTGTGTGCCTGTAATCCCAGCTACTCAGGAGGCTGAGGCAGGAGGATTGCTTGAGCCCAGGAGTTTGAGGCTGCAAATGAGCTGTGATTGCCACTGCACTCCAGCCTGGGTGATAGAACGAGATCCAGTCTTTAAAAAGAAAGGAAAAGTGGGAGCAGTGGCTCATGCCTGTAATCCCAGCATTTAGGGAGGCCGAGGTGGTTGGATCACCTGAGGTTGGGAGTTCTCGACCAGCCTGGCCAATGTGGTGAAACCCTGCCTCTACTGAAAAATCAGCTGGGCGTGGTATTGCATGCCTGTAATCCCAGCTATTCAGGAGACTGAGTCCGGAGAATCACTTGAACCCAGGAGGCGGAGGTTGCAGTGAGTCGAGATAGAGCCACCCTACTCCAGCGAGAGCATGACAGAGTGAGGCTCTGTCTCAAAAAAAAAAAAAAAAACAAAAAAGAAAAATGCAGGTTCCAAGTTTAAATCTCTGCTCAGTCACTCAGTACCCATGGAGCCTCGGGGCATTGTTCAGACTCTCGGACGGCTGCTCTGCCGTGATGAGTGTTAGTGGGATTACGTTTGGGTTTGAGTGTGTGTGCGCTGAATTCAGCTCCTCCAGGCCGTCTTTCTAAATACCAGCCACGTCCTCTATTTCCATCAGTATCCTAGTCACAGTGTGTCCCTCTATCTTTTTGATCATGGTATTTCGTTTCAGTTTCCTCCACTAAAGGTCAGCTCCACTGGGGCAAGGGGTTTTGTTCTGTTTGTTGCTGTGTCCCTGGCACCTGGTACATAGTAGGTGGTGAATAAATATTGAATAGATGAATGCAGTGCTGTGTCTATATGCTATGTGGGGAAAGGTGGGCACTGGCAGAACACCAGGAGTTCCTAGAGGGCTGAGCTCTCAGTTCTGGTCTCTGTCCCCAGCTGTACACAACGCTTGCTTTCACCATCTTCTTCTTTTTTTTTTTTTGGTGAGAGTCTCACTCTGTCTCCCAGGCTGAAGTGCAGTGACGTGATCATGGGTCCCTGCAGCCCCGATTTCCTGGGCTCAAGCGATGCTCCCACCTCAGCCTCCCAAACATCTGGGATTACAGATGTGAGCCACTGTGCAGGGCCTTGATTTTGTAGAAATGTTGACATTCTGAGACTCACTGTCTCTTGTATCAAATTCAAGGGGGAGGTGGACTGGTTTATACTAAGCCTTCTTCCTAATCTACAGTTCTAGAATCTAGTCTTACATCTAATCCCCTCTTTAATACATTTAAGATTTTTTTTTTTTTTTTTGAGATGGAGTTTCGCTCTTGTCATCCAGACTGGAGTGCAATTGGCACTATCTCGGCTCACTGCAACCTCTGACTCCCAGGTTCAAGCAATTCTGAGGAGCTGGGACTACAGGTGTGTGCCACCATGCCCAGCTAAGGATTTATTTTTGTTTTTATTTCTTTTTTTAGAGACGGGTGTTGCTGGGATCCTCCAGCCAGTCTCCTAAGTAGCTGGGACTACAGGCTCACACTACAGTGCTAGGCTCATTCAACTTTTACTGAGCACCTACTGTGTGCCAGCCACTATTCTAGACCTGACCCTGCCCTCATGGAGCTCAGACCCAAGAAGGAAGGCAGGCAGAATCCAGAAAGCTCATTTAATGCTTTCTTTCTTTCCTTCTCTCTCTCTCTCTTTCTTTCTTTTTGAGACAGAGTCTTGCTCTGTTGCCCAAGCTGGAGTGCAGTGGCATGATTTTGGCTCACTGCAACCTCCTCCTGGGATTACAGGGGCGCACGACCACGCCCACCTAATTTTTGTATTTTTGGTAGAAATGGGATTTCACCATGTTGGCCTGGCTGGTCTCCAACTCCTGACCTCAAAGTGATCCGCCCACCTCAGCCTCCCAAAGTGCTGGGATAATAGGTGTGAGCCACCATGGCCTGCCCTCCTTTAATCTTGACTGCCTTTCTCCCTAGTCTCTCTGAGTCCGAGGATAGAATTTTAGTCTTCACAGTCTGAAATCACCCTCGGGGATCTGTCTGTTTATACGGGGATCCTGCTCCCTCACCAGCCCCCGCTGGGTTTGTAGGTTGCTGCTGCCCCAAAGCCTGGCCACAGTGCCCAGCACATAGTAGGCACTTGGGAAGCATATGTAAAATGAGCTAATAAATACAATGATGGCGCAAAAGCAGGCTCTTCGCGAACGAGATCTCGGAATCCTGGGTGTGTGTCATTACCCATTTTGCAGATGAGGACATTGACTCAGGAAGGCAAAGCTGCCTGCCGGCCCCGCAGCTCAGTGATAGGTGGCTATGGGATGTAGCAGAAGCAGCAAGGGTGGACCCCAAAAGCGTTCCCAATTCCCCCTACCCCCACCCCACAGGCAGGAGAGACACAGCAGCGTTTGCACAGATGGGGGTGGGTGGGCACCGGGGACAGAGGGACAGTGCAAAGCGACTTAGGGGTGTCTCCTTCTCAGTCCCCAGGGCTGGAAGTGCTGTGCTGGTGAATTAGGAAATGCTTGGCGTTGATGGGGACGCTTCCGGCGCCCTGTCCCCAGTTCTGGAAGCTGAGGCTCCGGGGACCCTGTTTTGCTGAAGCTGGGCAGCTCCAGGCTCCAAAGCCGGGAAGAGAGACCCCACGCATAACCGGGAATCCCCGACATCTGGGATTCTCTCCAAACACCCACAGCCTGATGACCGGGCCGAAGCCCTACAGGGCGTACGGTGGGGGTGGGGGTACGGCTTTCCTGGGGAGCCAGGGAACCCCGTACCGTCCTGGCCCCCTCCCTCCACGGCACTGGGTCCCCCTCCCCACCGCAGCTCGCAGCCCCAAGCTTACCTTGCGGGGGGGGGCTGGGGAGGGGATGCCCTGCCCTCTCCGGCCTGGGGGGCGGGAGGGGACGGGGGTGTCCAGACCCTTTGTTTGCTGGTGTGAGTGTGTATGTGTGTGTGCGATTGTGAGAGCCGCCGGGGTGTGGGTCCGTGCGCGCGCGTGCTCGGGCTGTGACGGCCTCTGATGTGCTGGACTGCCAGGGTGGAGAGTAAGAGGGAGGGGGAGGAGGGGGGACTCCCCCGCCGCTGCCCGCCCACTCGCGGGTTTGAATGAAGCGCGAGGAGGAGGGGCTGCGGCGGGAGGGCGTTTTTGTCCGATGGCCCCTCCCACTCAATGCACCGGGAAATCCCCCCACAACTGGAGACCTTCGCTCGCTCTCTCCAGGCCGCGCCTCCAACGTCTGCTCCAGGGGAGACTAGGAAGAGGCGCCCCTCACCCGGGTGGCTGGAGCTCCTCCTATCCAGCCTGCCCCACGACGGAGCACCCGTTAATCTGAGATAATCCTAGCCCGAGGCTGCAACACGGCCTGTTATCCCGGTATCAAAGCGTGGATTGGGTTGCATGAAAGTGTGAGGCTGGGGCCCGGCATGCTTAAAGTAATGGAGTCCTTAGAGCTCTGGCGGAGGAAGGGGACCCCCAGACGAACGGGGAGGGGCTACGCGTGGCCCTAGACTGTGACGACAAGGAAAGCCCCCTTCCACCCCTCCACGATCCCCCACCACCGAGCGCGGGGCCAGGAGTACGCGCTGCGGCCTAGACTCTAGCGACACCCAGCGGCCACGAGGGGAGGGGCGCCGAGATCCGCTGGGGGGGGTCTCCCGGAGATTTTGTGTGTGTGTGTGTGTGTGTGTGCGTGCGCGCGCGCGCGCGCGCGAGTCCTCGCTGCGAATGGCAGGAGCTGGAGGACGAGGAGAAGGCTGTTGTCCGAGGGGGGGAAACCCCAGCTTCCCAGGCGGGGCCACAATCTCCACTCCAGGTTTAACCCCGCAAGGGGAGGGCCATACTGCCCTCGATTTAGACACCCCCAGGGCAGGTCAGTCCTCCTCGAACTGAGACAGTCAGAGTCATCAAGCGCCCCTCTCAAGCGCAGGCTTAGGTCCCCGTTTACGAGGGGCGGGGGAGAGCCTTCCCCCTTGTCCCTACCCCTTGCAGACGTCACTGCGGCGTGGCTGAGGGGACAGTCCTCTCTGCCTCATCAACCGTCCTCTCGCTGCCGCCCCAAACGCCCACCGCGGGGCGTTGGGAGATGAGGAGGGCTTGGAGTTGTAGCGCCCACACGTATGCCCCCGCCCCGAGGAGGCCTAGCTGAGACCCAGCGCCCAAAGAGGTAGTCTCTGCGAGAACTCCTGGGGTCCGGAACACTTGCGCAGGGCCCTTTAAGGCAGGCTCGGTAGCCAGTGCCGCTGCCGCGGTTACTAAGGATGTGACGTCACGGGAGGGCGGGGTTGCCCGCAGTCGGGCGGAAGCGGAAGGGGCGGGGCTCGCTCGCCGAGTCTCCAGCTCTGCCGCCACCGCCACCACCCGAGCCGGAGCGGGGCTGGGCTGCCGAGGCAAGATGGTGGACTACAGCGTGTGGGACCACATTGAGGTGTCTGATGATGAAGACGAGACGCACCCCAACATCGACACGGCCAGCCTCTTCCGTTGGCGGCACCAGGTAAGGCGCGCTCGCCCATCCTTTTCCCCACTCCGGGGGAAGTTGTGATCCCCGATACTGCCCAGGGACCCCGCTGTTCACACCTAGGATTCTCACTCCCATAGTCTGGACTTTCAGAAGCCACGATTAAACTCCGGGACCCCAGTACCGCGGGGACTCTGAGTCCCTGCCCGGGATCTCCACCACCCCTCACCCCCACGCTCCAATTTTTTCGTGGGATTCCCTATTCACCCCGTAGAAGTTCTTCATAGTTTAGACTCCCCTAGAGCAGTCTTGGGGGGAATCTCCCTAATTCTGTCTGGGACCTAACGTTTACACCGAGAACTCTGCCTCGAGGTTTGGACCCCAAATTCTTCTGGATGATCCTGATCCTATTCGGGTATCCACTTACTATCTGGAATCTCCGATCGCCCCCTCCCCCACCTCTATAGTTTGGAACCCCAGTACTTTGGTCTGTCCTGGAATCTACTTTCTGGGATCTTGATCCCAGGTTCCCATTCAGATCCGGAGTCATCGCTCCTTTTCTAAACAGAACAAGGAACTCTGTGCTACCCTGATATTCTTGTTTCTGGCCTGGGACTCCTGCCCACACTCAGAACCCCCTTCCTAGAGTGTAGACCCTTGCCCCCTTAGGGTCTTTAGTCTCACCAAGGACTTGGGTTTTGGAACCTGGTTCCCGTCTGGATCTAACTACCAGCTCCACCCCGATGGAGCCTCACATTCCAGCCTCTCCTTTGGCCTCTGGTAGAGGCATTTCCCATTATACCAGGAAATCCTGCCCTCGTGGCTTCCGGTCCAGCCAGAGCCCCTGCCCCTACTTGGTATTGCCGACTCTGTCACCACCCACCTCCCAGACTGGCTTCCTGCATGAGCTTCAGCCAGTATTGGAAACTTTCCCCTAACTCAAGCCCAGGATCCCAAACCCACCCCACCTTATGTCCCCAGCCTGATGAGCTACTCTCTGATATCTAAATTGTCCCTGCTCTTATCCAGGGAGTCTCCTGGTCTGATTCTAAATTCACTAACCCTTCTTCTGTCTGTCTGCCCACAACAGAACCCCCAAATCCAGACTCCAGAATACCTGGGTGATCCATATTCTACCACCCCCTCAGTGCTCACAAGCCAATGAGGTGACTAAGACTTAAAGGTTTAACCTCTTGCTCCTCCAAATCAGAGCGCCTGCATCCACTTACCAGTGTCTGTTGTACTCTTTTTTTTTTTTTTTTGAGATGGTGTTTCTTGTCACCCAGGCCGGAGTGCAATGGCGCTGTCTTGGCTCACTGCATCCTCTGCCTCCCAGGTTCAAGTGATTCTCCTGCCTCGAGTCTCTTGAGTAGCTGGGATTACAGGCACGCGCCACCATGAGAGGCTTATTTTGTATTTTTAGTAGAGACGGGGTTTCTCTATGTTGATCAGGCGGATCTTGAACTCCCTACCTTAGGTGATCCACCCTCCCAAAGTACTGGGATTACAGGCATAAGCCACTGTGCCCAGCCATGTTGTACTCTTAAACTAGAGGCATATACCTCTCAGAACCTTCTAGTGAGGCTCTCTTACCCCGTCCTCCCATAGGCCAACTCCCCATCATTTATCCAGAAACAACCAGAAGGTCCCTTCTCCATCCTTCCAGAATACACCAGAATATGACATTAGTTTCTTCATCTGGCTCCCAGTCCCACCTCCAGACCTATTCCTTAAATCCTGAGTCTCCTGGGTAGTGTACCTGCCAAGCAAGCCACTGGAGTGTGGGAAGAAAGTTCTAGCGCTTCTATTTCTTGCTGTGTGTAACATTTTATTATGAAATATTTAAAACTTCTGCAAAGCTCCAAAGACTATTCTTGGGAAGACCTATTTCTGTCACATAAAGAGGTTAATCTTTACTACTGTGGAGAATGGTTTGGTCCTGCCGGGTGGGAGGGCCCCCTCCTGCAGCGTAGTATACCTGCCACACCCTCCTCCGTCTGGCACGGAGCTTTCCCTGTCCTGCCACTGAGAACCCAGTGGCCGTAGTGGTGCTTAAGGGAGGCAGGGGGCTTCAGTGTCTCCAGCATAGGTTCAAGGGCAGGCAAGCTTGGGTTCCAATCCCAGCCCTGCCCCTTGCTGCTTATTTCTTTGATGCGGCAAGACTCAAAAGAAACCCCTTTGAGGCCGTGTGAAACCTGGGATAATATGGCCCCACCTCTTGTGAGATCTTTCTTAAGAATGAATTAAGACTGGGTCAGGAAAACCTGGGGCAAGTCTGGAAGGAAGCATTGTGGAGGGGAAGGAGAGATTGTTGTGGTTCTGAGCACAGGCCTGACTAGGTTCAAATTTTGGCTCTGTCTGTATCACTCACGTGCTGATGACTGCCAGGGAATTGTTTGATCACTGTGCCTCAGTTTCCCCACCTGAGAATCTGAATGATGTCCACCTCCTCACAGGGTTGTTGTAAGGGTTCCCTTATTCATTTAATATCTGTAATACTTTTGCAGCAGTAGTTTCAATAATTATTGCTTATCATTAAAAAAAAATTCTGTAGTCCAATGTGGTGTTGCATGCCTATAGTCCCAGCTACTCAGGACGCTGAGGCAGAAGGATCACTGGAACCCAGAAGTTCAAGATCATCCTGAGCAACACAGCAAGGCCTTGTCTTTTCTTTTCAAAAAAAAATTTTTTTCCCCGAGACAGGGTCTTGCTGTGTCACCCAGGCTGGAGTGGAGTGGTGCCATCTTGGCTCACTGCAACTTCCACCTCCCAGGCTCAAATGATCCTCCTACCTCTGCCTCCTGAGTAGCTGGGACCACAGATGCACACCACCATGCCTGGCCAATTTTTGTATGTTTTGGTAGAGACAGGGTTTCATCATGTTGCCTAGGCTGGTTTCAAATTCCTGGGCTCAGGCAGCCCACCCACCTCAGCCTCACAAAGTGCTGGGAATATAGGTGTGAGCCACCGCACCCAGCCTAAGACCTTGTCTCTTAAAAAAAAAAATTCCAAAGGTTCCAGAAGGGGACAAATGAGTCCTTTTTCCCAGCCCCAGCTAGCCACCTCTCCTACCCATGGACAGCTGCTATTAGTGTTTTCTTCTAATGAGTTGTATGACATTGAGATTCTGTGAGCTTCAGTTTCTCTAACTGTAACGTAGGAGGGTAGTGACACCTGTGGGCCCTGCTTACTGAGGTGGCTTCTCCCCTGCCCAGCCTGCTACAGCCTCTCCTGGATAGGAGGTGTAAAGCCAGGCTGGGCAGGCTGCCGCCCTCACCAACTCCAAGAGGCCTTTTTTAGCTGCGGCCTCCCTGGCGGCTGCTCAGAGGACACTGGGGAGAGTGGTAGCTGCCCAGCAGTGGCTTGCAGGGTGGCGGTCAGGCTCCAGGGTGACATAGGCCCATCGTGGAGAAAGGGAAGTGCAGAGGCCACAAGCTGCTTTTTTTTTTAAGATGGAGTCTTGCTCTATTGCCTAGGCTGACGTACAGTGGTGCCATCTCGGCTGACCGCAACCTCCGCCTCCCGGGTTCAAGCAATTCTCCTGCCTCAGCCTACCAAGTAGCTGGGATTACAGGTGCACACCACTATGCCTCGCTAATTTTTGTGGGTTTGTTTTGTTTTGTTTTGAGACAGAGTCTTGCTCTGTCGCCGGGCTGGAGTTCAGTGGTGCAATCTCAGCTCACTGCAATCTCCACCTCCTGGGTTCAAGCAATTATCCTGCCTCAGCCTCCTGAGTAGCTGGGATTACTGGCGCATGCCACCACACCCGGCTAATTTTTGTATTTTTAGTAGAGATGGGGTTTCGCCATGTTGGCCAGGATGATCTTGATCCCTTGACCTTGTGATCTGCCCGTCTCCGCCTCCCACAGTGCTGGGATTACAGGCGTGAGCCATTGCACCAAGCAACTTTTTTTTTTTAAGAGATGGAGTCTCACTATGTTGCCCAGGCTGGTCTCAAATTCCTGAGCTCAAGAGGTCTTCCCACCTCAGCCTCCCAAGTCCTGGGATTAGAGGCATGTGCCACTGTGCCTGGCCTGCAGCTGCTCTTACTTATCTCATGAGGTGTAGCCTTTTTTTTTTTTTTGAGACAGGGTGTCACTCTGTCGCCCAGGCTGGAGTGCAGTGGCGTGATCTTGGCTCACTGCTACTTCTGCTTCTGGGGTTCAAACAATTCTCCTGCTTCAGCAGCTGGAATAGCTGGGATTGCAGGCACCTGCCACCATGCTCAGCTAATTTTTGTATTTTTAGTAGAGATAAGGTTTCACCATGTTGACCAAGCTGGTTTCAAACTCCCGATGTTAGGTGATCCACTTGCCTCGGCCTCCCTAAGTCTTGGGATTATAGGCGTGAGCCACCACTCCCAGTCATGTAGGGCTTCTTTTTTTTTTTTTTTTCAAGGCAACAAATGGGGGTTCCCCTTCAGTTTCTTTTCTTTTCAAGCATGTAGGCCTTCTTGACCCCTTATCCTTATGGGGGAAATCGAGGCTCATGCTAGCTGTGTCAGTCCCCTTTGGTATTAGAATAGGGGCCAGCTCTGCCTGGCCCTGCCCTAGAACCTGGGGATACAGCCTCATACAAGGCACAGAAATGAGTCAGCAGACCATTTGGGTGACAGTGACAAGGACGGAGATGGTAACAGTGGGACTCACTTACTGTGTTGGAAGCATATTCCATGGAGTTACTCATTCAGTCTCACAGTGATCCTGGGAAGACTCCGTTTCACTGAGGGGAAGACTCAGGCCAGGAAAGGTTTCAGTGACATTGCCAAAGTTCCATCTCCTGTCAGTGGCAGAGCTGGGCGCTGTGACCTCATAGTAACAACCACTCCCAGTTATTGAGCATGTACTCTGGGCCAGAAATCAAGTAAGGGTTTGAAGGACATTTCCTTTTTTAAGCCCCAGAATAGTCCCCAGAGAGAAAGAGAGAAGAGAGAGAGAGATTGTCTCTTTGCACAGATGGTAATGACCTGGCTAGCACAGGATGGGCGTGTGCCCGGGGCCCGCATGGCTCTAGCACAGGATGGGCGTGTGCCTGGGGCCCGCATGGCTCTGGACATTCAACTTTAATCATCACCTTTGTTTCTCCCGATACAAGCTTGTGCCATCAGCATGGTTGACTGTGTTTGACAGATGAGGAAACTGAGGTTCCAGAAGGTTAGGAGATGGCCCAGGGACACTGAGCCAGTACATGGTGGCTGTGGGTTAGGACCCCAGGGCCGGTGCCCCAAGGCTGTCCTCCAGAACCCTCACCACATCACCAGATGGTCACAGTTGGTCCTTTGGGGGATCAGTGGTGCGCCAGCCAGGGGGCATTTGGGGAAGGTTCTGTCGAAGCTGAGGTTTGGGTGCAAAGCAGGTAAGGGGACCACAGAGGCCAAGAGACAAGAGAGAGCCTGTGCTTTCAGGGAACCATGAGGGCCAGCATCTGCCTGGGACCCAGGACCAGGATGCGGGGATCAGGAGTCCCATCTGAATTCAGACCCCCCGCAGGGCGTGGTAGTGGGGAGGGCTGTGGTGATGCACAGGCTTCACAGGCCTCTCTGGCGGCAGCTATGACTGGATTGGGGAAGGGCAGTGATCGAAGGTGGTGGCACATTTCAGGGTTTGATTAGTGGCTCTGGACAAAGCAGGCCCCACTGAGAGTCAGGAGAGATGCTGGTAGAGCATGCAGGGGTCTCAGGAGAGGCCTGAACAATCTGATGGGGCCCAGATGGAGGTCTGAGCGAGATAGGGAGTGAGGCACTATTATCAGCAGAAAGAGGAGGTGCCTGGGGCTGGGGTACTTGGGAAACAGCTGGACACCAAGCTGGGGCTCAGCAGGGCATGCTGGGCTGGAGACAGAGCCAAGGGGTCCTTGACAGTGATCCTGGGGCAAGGCTATGGGTGGACCAAAGAAACATCTAGAAGGGGGCCTGGTGCCTTCTAGATGCCTGTAATCATGCCTGTAATCCCAACACTTTCGGAGGCTCAGGTGGGTGGATCACTTGAGGTCAGGAGTTCAAGACCAGGCTGACCAATATGGTGAAACCTCATCTCTACTAAAAATACAAAATTAGCTGGGAGTAGTGGCACATGCCTGTAATCTCAGCTACTTGGGAGGCTGAGGCAGGAGAATCGCTTGAACCTGGAGGTGGAGGTTACAGTGAGCTGAGATGGCACCATTGCACTTGAGCCTGGGCAACAAGAGTGAAACTCCGTCTCAAAAAAAAAAAAAAGAAGAAGAAAGGGAAGAGAGGCAGGGCCTTTGTTGAGGGAGAATACCACAGAGGACCTGGTTCTGGGGAGGAAAGATGGTGAGTTCGGTTTTGGGCATGGAGTTAGAGATGCCTGCAGGGACACCAGGCAGAAGCAGCTTGATGGGGGTTGGGGGTGGGGGGAGGAGTAGGGAAGGGGACCAAGTGTGGGCGAGGGTGGCTCCAGGTCAGAGGGGAAGGCTGGCAGCTGGAGACAGTGTTTAGGCCTCCACTGGGCATCTCATTACTTATTCACTCAACAAGCATTTCCTGGCCAGGCACAGTGGCTCACGCCTATAATTTCAGCACTTTGGGAGGCTGAGGCAGGTGGATGGCTTGAGCACAGGAGTTTGAGACCAGCCTGGGCCACATGGCAAAACGCCATCTCTACAAAAAAAAAAAAAATTAGCCAGGCAGGATGGTGTGCACCTGTAGTCCCACCTGCTTGGGAGGTTGAGGTAGGAGGATTGCTTGAGCCTAGGAGCTCGAGGCTGCAGTGAGCCATGGTCGCATCCTGCACTCTAGTCTGCATGACGAGGAGACGTTGTTCAGACAAAACCGAACAAACAGAAACAAAAAAAACAAGCATCTGTTGAGTCCCTGCTTTGCACCAGGCCAAGTTCCTGGCTCTGGGGACAAAGTGGTGAACACATTCCCACATGTACAGAGCAGGGCTTGGAGGGAGGCAGTATGCAGAACATGATAAACAATTATCATATGATGTCAGTGGTGGCTGGTGCTGAGGAGGCAGGGAATGCCAGGCAGGGGTGGGGGGAGGTTGCCATCATCAGGAAGGTGGTTGGGGAAGGGGTCCTCGCTAAGGCAACATGGAGCTCAGATGGCTCGGGTGCCGTGGAGTCAGCTGTGGCGGGATCTGAGGGAAAAGCACTCCAGGTAGTAGGAACAGCCAGTGGGAAGGCCTTAAGGTTAGAGAAAGAAGTCGGCTCCGCAGAATGCAGTGGCTCCTGCCTGTAGTCCCAGCACTTTGGGAGGCCAAGTTAGAAGGATTGCTTGAATCCAGGACTTCAAGACCAGGCCGGGCAACATGGTGAAACCCCGTCTTTACTGAAAATATGAAAATTAGCTGTGCATGGTGGTGCATGCCTGTAGTCCCAGCTACTCAGGAGGCTGAGGTGGGAGGATCGCCTGAGCCCAGGGAGGTCAAGGCTGCAGTGAGTCATCTTCCGGCCACTGCACTCCAACCTGGACAACAGAGCGAGACCCTATCTTTAATAAAAGGGCTCAAGAAAAGATGAGAAAAGTGAGGGACCAGTGTGGATGGAAGGAGGAGTGACAGGGCAGATTGTGCAGGCCCACATAGGCTGTAGTGACGACTTGGGCTCTGTTCTGAGTGAAATGGGAGCCGCCAGGGTTCTCAGCAGAGGATGGAGGAACCTGACCCTCTTGGGTGTGCACTGGCACCTGTTGGGGCAAGGAAGTTGGGAGCCCAGGGCACTGGAGGTGGACGCAGATTTTTTCCCGGGGCTATCTCAGGAGCAGGGGTTGAGTATGGGGCCGGGGGTAAGGGACAGGCCGCCCACCAGAGTGACAGGCCGTTCCTGCCGGCAGGCCCGGGTGGAGCGCATGGAGCAGTTCCAGAAGGAGAAGGAGGAACTGGACAGGGGCTGCCGCGAGTGCAAGCGCAAGGTGGCCGAGTGTCAGAGGAAGTTGAAGGAGCTGGAGGTGGCCGAGGGCGGCAAGGCAGAGCTGGAGCGGCTGCAGGCTGAAGCGCAGCAGCTGCGCAAGGAGGAGCGAAGTTGGGAGCAGAAACTGGAGGAGATGCGCAAGAAGGAGAAGAGCATGCCCTGGAACGTGGACACGCTCAGCAAAGATGGCTTCAGCAAGGTGTGCAGGGCGGGCGGGCAGTGCGCATGCGCAGCCAGTGAGTGTGCAGCCAGGACGCATGCGCACCCAATGCCAAGTCAGGGGAGGACCCCGGTGGTGAAATTGAAGAGTGTGGTGTGGGGGTTGGGGGATGGACGGGGGCCATGTAGGGAGGGGGGACAGGCTTGGGGAGCCGGGCGGATGAAACACCCCACCGGTCCCCTCCTCTGATCTGCCCCAAGGCCCATGCCCACGCTCCCGCCACCTTGATGCTCATGGCTTCGTCACCACCTCCGCCGTGGATGGGATGGGCGCTGCGGCCACGGCCCGTCCGGCCGCGCTCGAGGCGCTCCGCAGCCTTGCCCCAGCCCACTCCCCTTCTCACCCTACCACAGAGCATGGTCAATACCAAGCCTGAGAAAGCAGAGGAGGACTCAGAGGAGGTGAGGGAGCAGAAACACAAGACCTTCGTGGAAAAGTATGAGAAACAGATCAAGCACTTTGGTGAGTGGGGCGTGTGGGTTATGGGGGAGCCAGGTCAGGGCAGGCCCTTTGTCTCCAGGGCCCTCCAGCACCTTGCCAGCATCTTCCCACAGGCATGCTCCGCCGCTGGGATGACAGTCAAAAGTACCTGTCGGACAATGTCCACCTGGTGTGCGAGGAGACGGCCAATTACCTGGTCATCTGGTGCATTGACCTAGAGGTGGAGGAGGTGAGTGGAGCTTTCCCAGGGCTGTGAAAAGGCGCTGCCACACGCCGTCACTTGGTGACACTGCCTGTTGTCCCTGGTAGAAATGTGCACTCATGGAGCAGGTGGCCCACCAGACAATCGTCATGCAGTTTATACTGGAGCTGGCCAAGAGCCTGAAGGTGGACCCCCGGGCCTGCTTCCGGCAGTTCTTCACTAAGATTAAGGTAGGGGCTGTGAGCTGCCAGGTGGCCAGAGGCCCCCTCCTCAGGGGACCAGCCTACAGTGCTCTGGGCAAGGCCAACTCCTGTCCACAGGGACTCAAACCCCTCCAATTGCAGCATCCTAGTTAGGAGACGGCGGGGGCAGGGAGGGTAGAGAGGTGGGCTGATCCTGCCAGACTTTAAAAGTGGACATCAGGCCAGGCTTGGTGACTGAGTACTGTAGTCTCAGCTATTTGGGAGCCTGAGACAGAGGACCACTTGAGCTCAGGAGCTTGTCAGCTATGGTGTGCCACTGCATTCCAGCCTGGGTGACAGAGTAAAACCACATTAAAAAAAAAAGTGGACACTGGGCACAGTGGCTTATGCCTGTCATCCCAGTACTTTGGGAGGCCAAAGCGAGCAGATCACCTGAGCCTGGGAGGTCGCGACCAGCCTGACCAACATGGAGAAACCACGTCTCTACTAAAAATACAAAATTAGCTGGGCATGGTGGTGCATGTCTATAATCCCAGGTACTCAGGAGGCTGAGGCAGGAGAATTGCTTGAACCTGGGAGGCAGAGGTTGCAGTGAGCTGAGATTGCGCCATTGCACTCCAGCCTGGACAACAAGAGCAAAGCTCCGTCTCAAAAAAATAAAAAGTGGGGGCAGTAGGATGTGCTGAAGGTCCCCATGTGGATTTGGGGGTAATATGGGTGTCTCTAGGGTTTTGAGGGTTTTTTTTTGAGACAGAATCTTGCTCTGTCACCCAGGCTGGAATGCAGTTACTCGATCTGAGCTCAGTGCAACCTCTGCCTCCCCGGTTCAAGTGATTCTCATGCCTCCACCTTCCAAGTAGCTGGGATTACAGGCACCTGCCAGCCTCTAGAGTTTTAACCTGTGCATCTGCAGGAACAGGGCTACTCTTACCAAGATTGGGGAGACCAAGGACAAGGCAGGCTGGAGGGACACTCAGAGGCTGGGAGGTGGCTATGTTAAGTTAGAGGCGCCTATGCAGGGACACTGAGGACGTGAGTGTCACACATCTGCGGTACAGCAGGGCTCCCAAGCAGGTGGTCTTTAGCAAATGCCAGATGAGGTCCCTGGCTGGGGGAGCCCAAGACTTAGGGACCCCCTCATGTAGGTCAGGAACAGACTTGGGATGCCTCTGAAGCGCCTCTGAGGAGCTGCGGCTGGAGGGTCTTGGGCTCCCCAGTCCCTTCTGAGCATTGGGCTGGGTCCAGTGAGCACTGCCCAACCCCCGTAGACAGCGGATCGCCAGTACATGGAGGGCTTCAACGACGAGCTGGAAGCCTTCAAGGAGCGTGTGCGGGGCCGTGCCAAGCTGCGCATTGAGAAGGCCATGAAGGAATACGAGGAGGAGGAGCGCAAGAAGCGACTTGGCCCCGGCGGCCTGGACCCTGTTGAGGTCTACGAGTCCCTCCCGGAGGTGCGGTTCCCCAGGCCAGGCGGGCAGCAGGAGGGCCCTGAGCAAGACCCCCAGGGCCACAGGGACCCAGCCCCTGACCCCAGCTCCTCTGCACCCCCAGGAACTCCAGAAGTGCTTCGATGTGAAGGATGTGCAAATGCTGCAAGACGCCATCAGCAAAATGGACCCCACCGTGAGTAACCCTGGCCCTCCATGCCTTTCCAGCAGGCAATGTGTCTCCCCCAGCCCTGGGTCCCAAGTCTCTGAAGCCGGCTGGTGAAAGTACTCCTCCGAGGCTTCTCCAAGGAGTCAGGGGGGGTCACGTCACCTTGGCATACACCCATATTTATTGAGCACCTACTGTATCCCAACATCCAGCAGATGATTGCTGAGCTTTCAGTGCATGTCCCTCGTGACTGACAGTCACTGTTGCTGTGATGGCGTCCAGCCTCAGTTTCCTTATCCAGACCACGTTTTCTCTCAATATCAGCCCACAAAATGTTTGGGGAGGGGAGCCGAGCACATGGCAGTGACTGGTAAATGCTGGATGTTAATAGGGTTTTGACTGCTTGTTTTTGAGAGACAGGGTCTTCCTCTCTTACCCTGGCTGCAACTTTGACCTCCCAGGCTGAAGTGATCCTCCCACTTCAGCCTCCCCAAGTAGCTGGGATTATAGGCTGACACCATGACATCCGGCTAACTTTTTAAAAACATATGTTTTTATAGAGACAGGGTCTCACTGGCTATAATTTTGGAAGTGGTAATAGAGTTTGAATCTAAGTAGGACACACTTTAACTCTGTTCCTACCACTTGGCTCACTGGTTGGCCACACTGGTTTTCTCATCTGTAAAATGGGTCTAGTTGCAGGACTGGCCCTGAGGTTCTAGAAGCTTCTATGGGCATAGCCACCTAGACCAGGTCCTGCAAACTGCACCTCGAGGACTCACTGCCTATCTTTTATAATAAAGTTTTATTGGAACAAAGCAGCCACGCTCAATTGTTTCCCTATCACCTACAACCGATCTTGCTCTACCGCAGCAGAGTTGAGTCGTGACGGAGACCATATGGCTTGCGGAAACAGAAATACTTAGTCTGTCCCTTTACCAAAAAAATTTGCTGGCTTTTTTTCTAGATTGCACTATCTAAATTTAAATTAAAGTTAAATAAAATTTAAAGTACCAGCTGGGCAGCACTTCGGGAGGCTGAGGCAGACAGATCACCTGAGGTCAGGAGTTCAAGAGCAGCCTGGCCAATGTGGCAAAATCCTATCTCTACTAAAAGTACAAAAATTAGCCAGGCGTTGTGACAGGCGCCTGTAATCCCAGCTACTCTGGGGGCTGGGGCAGGAGAATTGCTTGAACCTGGGAGGCAGAGGTTGCAGTGAGCCGAGATCACACCACTACATTCCACTCTGGGAGACAGAGTGAGACGGTCTCTATATCAATAAATTAGTAAAATAAAATGAGCAGGAAGCCAGCTTGGGAATGTGCAGGGGACAACAGGGTGGCCACCAGGTGGCAGCCCTGCCTCACCTGCCTGCTCTTCTCCTTGCAGGACGCAAAGTACCACATGCAGCGTTGCATTGACTCCGGCCTCTGGGTCCCGAACTCTAAGGCCAGCGAGGCCAAGGAGGGGGAGGAGGCGGGTCCCAGGGACCCGCTGCTGGAAGCTGTTCCCAAGACAGGTGATGAGAAGGATGTCAGCGTGTGACCTGCCCCAGCTGCCACCACCATCTGCTTGCAGGCCCCTATGCGCCCCTTTTCAGCAAACAGATAGATGCCATCTCCCCTGCTCCTGGCCTCCTCCACTTGCGCTGCTCGGCCCAGCCTGGGGGGCCCACCCAACCGTCCCTGCCCTCTCCACTGTCCCCACTCTCCAGTGCCCATTCAAGTCTCTGCTTTGAGTCAAGGGGCCTCACTGCCTGCAGCCCCCCATCAGCATTATGCCAAAGGCCCGGGGGTCCGGGGAGGGGCAGAGGTCGCCAGGCTGGTCCATCAGGTAGTAGGGGAGGGTCCCCAGCCAAGGGGTCGGCTCTGGTCACTGGGCTCTGTTTTCACTGTTTGTCTGCTGTCTGTGTCTTTTATTTGGCAAACAGCAGTGATGTTCCAATAAAGGATTTCAGATGCTCTGGGCTGCTGTGAGGGCTGTTCAGGCAGCCCATCTCTTGTGGGTGGGAGTGAATCCTGGTGGAATATTGGAAGCTGGGTCTTGGTACTCTAGTCCTTTGCCCTCCAGCCGTTGTGGGTCCTTGCCTCACACATGCTGCTCCACCACTTTGAACAGTCTTCCTCCAGAGGCCCTAGAAGCCTACCACCCTCAGTTCTCACCCACCCACTCCCCTGTCCCTACTTTGACCTCCAGAATACAGGGTTGCCCAAGCTGATCACCGCCAGAGGGCAGCAGTGATCTGTAAACCAAGTCACGTTTTCTAGGGTTTTGCGAATTTTGCCTGCCCACGCCCACCTTTGCCCCTGCTGCCCCCTTAGAGCTTCCTACCATCATTTGGGGCAGCATCCTGGGCTATATCTCTCCGCCCTATGGCCAGTGCTGCCCTCCAACATTTTTGTTGTTGAGACAGTCTAGCTGTTGCCCAGGTTGGAGTGCAGTGGTGTGATCTCTGATCACTACAACCTCCGCCTCCCGGGTTCAAGTGATTGTCCTGCCTCAACCTCCTGAGTAGCTAGAATTACAGGTTCCCGCCACCACACCTAGCTAATGTTTGTATTTTGGCAGAGATGGGGTTTCACCATATTGGTCTCAAACTCCTGGCCTCAGGTGATCCACCCACCTTGGCCTCCCAAAATGCTGGGATTACAAGTGTGAGCCACTGCACCTGGCCCCCCACAAACAGATCTTGATTCTGACCGCTGCCTTTTATCCCCATGGCCTCCAGGTCCCCATCCCCTCTGGCTCTAATACCTGCCCCAGCCTCTTTCCCATTGCCCACTACAAGCCAGCCCTCTCCACAGGCAGCAGCCAGAGCGCACCTGTGAACACAGGGGTCAGGCAAGGTGCCACCTCTGCTCAAAAGCCTCACAGGACTCTCCTCGCTAGGAGCAGAAGCGAAAGTCCTCCCTGCAGCCGGCCAGGCCCCAGCACCAGCTGCCTATTACCTCCCTGCCCTGTTGTCCCCAACCCCATACTGGCCCTTGAGCACTTGAAATTTGTCTTCTTGGTGTGGCCTTGGGTGACGTACCGAGCCTCAGTGTCCCTGCTCTTAGTGATGGCTAACATCATCACACTAGTGTCCTCCTCAGGCTGTAGTGAGGGGAAGAGTGAGGCAGTAGTTCAGACAAGCACCTGGCACTCATATCCGTGGAATGTGGACCTTGGCACTTGGCGTTCCTCTGAAAAAGTCACAAATATTTCTGCCATAAGAAAAGGCTTAAAGAAGAGTGTATGGCCAGGAGCAGTGACTCACGCCTGTAATCCCAACACTTTGAGAGGCCAAGGTGGGAGGATCGCTTGAGCTCCGGAATTCAAGACCGGCCTGGCTACCGTGACGAGACTCCGTCTGTACTAAGAACACAAACATTAGCCAGGCATGGTGACACGTGCCTGTAGTCCCAGCTACTCGGAGCTGAGGCAGGAGAACTGATTGAACCCAGGATGTGGAGGTGGCAATGAGCCCAGATCACACCACTGCACTCCAGTGTGGGTGATAGAGTCTCCATCTCAAAAAAAAAGTGCAGCGCTGGGCGAACAGGGGCACACCTACAGTTACAGTTACTTGGGAGGCTGAGGCAGGATTGCTTGAGTCTGGAAGGTCGAGGCTGCAGTGAGCTACAAAGTACAATAAACACCCAGGTACACATCAGTTTAAGACATGAAATATCGGCTGGGCCGAGTGGTGGCTCACACCTGTAATCCCAGCACTTTGGGAAGCTGAGGCAGGAGGACCACAAGGTCAGGAGATGGAGACCATTGTGGCCAACACAGTGAAACCCCGTCTCTACTAAAAATGCAAAAAATTAGCCGGACATGGTGGTGCACGCCTGCAACCCCAGAGACTGAGGCGGGAGAATTGCTTGAACCTGGGAAGCAGGGGTTGCAGTGAGCCAAGATTGTGGCACTGCACTCCAGCCTGGGCGACAGAGACTCTGTATTAAAAAAAAAAAAAAGACACGAAATATCTCAGATCCAGTAGATACTTCTGCCCACCTCTCCTGGGGGACATCACCTCTGAGGGGACTGCTTGTCACTCAGACCACAGATCAATGCCACTTCTCTGAGGCCCTCCTTGATCTACTTGAATTGCCCTCATGCTCGGTCACCAAACCTGCCTCACGTGCCCTGCTTTGCACCGACCTGTGTATTGTCACTTCCCATGTGCTGTGGGTGCCACAAGAGCACGGACCTTTTCTTGTAATATCCACAGCGCCAGAAAGGGGACTTTCCGGAAACATTTGCAAAAACACTGGATAAAAACCCCTGGAAAGCTGTTGTGCCCAAACCGATCACCACCAGGGGGCAGGAGTGAGCTGCAAATCTAGTAACTTTCCTTCGTGCTTTGTACATTGAGTGAGAACGGCAGGTTGCGGGCTGTAGGGCTCCTGGAGCCTTGAATGAGCCTCACACGTCGTCCAAGATATTTTTATTTTATTTATTTTTAAGAATCAGGGGTCTCTCCATGTTGCTCATGCTGGATTTGAACTGAGCTCAAGCAGTCTGCCAGCCTCGGCCTCCCAAAGTGTTGGGAGTGTGTGCCCAAAGTGTCACAGGCCAGTGTGCCCTGCCAAGTTAACATTTTAATTTTTGTTCATCATAGACATTTTGGTGTTAATTTCGGTTTGCATTTCTGGTTATTGAAGGTTTTGTTTGTCTTTTGTGAGACATCCATCACCCAGGCTGGAGTGCAGTGGTATAATCTTGGGCTCACTGCAACCTCTGCCTCCTGGGTTCAAGCGATTCTCCTACCTCAGCCTCCCAAGTAGCTGGCATTACAGGCACCTGCCCACCATGCCTGGCTAAGTTTTGTATTTTTTGTAGAGACGGGTTTCACCACGTTGGCCAGGCTGGTCTCGAACTCCTGATCTCAAGTGATCTGCCCGCTTTAGCCTCCCAAAGTGCTGGGATTACAAGGGTGAGCCACCGCACATAGCAGCTGGTTATTGAAGTTCCTGGCACCCTTTTTACTTTTGTACCTCACCTTAGCACTGGCACTGGTACTGGTAGAGACACGGGGATGAAGGTGTCAGATTTTCTCAGGAGGTAGAGTGGCACAAACTCATCCTCCCTGCCCATCTGCCCACCCAGTTCCCTGCCACTCCTTTCAGAGTTTCGTTTTGGAAAATTGTATATATTCTTTTTTTTTTTTTTTTCTTGAGACGGAGTTTCACTCTTGTTACCCAGGCTGGAGTGCAATGGCGCGATCTCGGCTCACCGCAACCTCCGTCTCCTGCGTTCAGGCAATTCTCCTGCCTCAGCCTCCTGAGTAGCTGGGATTACAGGTGCACACCACCATGCCCAGCTAATTTGTTTTTTTGTATTTTTAGTAGAGACGGGGTTTCACCTTGTTGACCAGGATGGTCTCAATCTTTTGACCTCGTGATCCACCTGCCTCGGCCTCCCAAAGTGCTGGGATTATAGACGTGAGCCACCGAGTCCGGCTGGAAAATTGTATGTATTCTTATCCATTCCCCTCCTCCATTTTTTTTTTCCCAGACAATATCTCATTCTGTCACCTAGGCTGGAGTGCATAGCCCACTGAAAGCTCCATCTCTCAGGCTCGGGTTGCCCTCCCATCTCAGCCTTTGAGCATCTGGGACTACAGGCGAGTGCCACCATACCTAGCTAATGGTTAACTTTTTTGTAGAGACATGGTCTTACTAAGTTGCAGGCTGGTCTCAAGCTCCTGGGCTCAAGGGATCCTCCTGCCTTGGCATCTCAAAGTGCTGGAATTACAGGCATGAGCCACCTTCCCCAGCCTTTTATTTTTAAGATGGGATCTCCCTCCATCACCCAGGCTGGAGTGTAGTGGCACAATCATAGCTCACTGCAGCCTCTAACTTCTAGGCTCCGTAATCTCCTGAGTAGCTGAAATTACAGCCAAAAGACATTGCATCTGGCTATCCACCACCAATCCTTTTTTTTTTTTTTGAGATGGAGACCTGCTCTATTGCCCAGGCTGAAGTGCAGTGGCACCATCTTGGCTCACTGCAACCTCAATCTCCCAGGTTCAAGCGATTCTCCTGCCTCAGCCTCACATACAAGGATGGACCACCACACCCAGCTTATGAAGTCTATTAACTCATTTGATGCCCCTGATATGCCTCTGGGTTTGGGACTCTAAATAACCACATCTTGCAGAGGAGGAAACTGAGGCACAGTTAAGGGACCACCCAGGAGCACGCAGTAATGGAGCTGGGACTTGAACTCAGCCCGTCTGGTGCCAGCCTTCATGTGTGTAAGTTGCTTCTGTGTAACCTTTCAGGCCAACACTGAGTGTCCCAATTGGGGCTGCTCCTGAGAATTTTCTAGAGAACACAGGTTCGCACGTGTGCCTAAAGGACCATAGGATTTTTATGGAAAGATTCCCAGGAGGCCAGGCACAGTGGCTCAGGCCTGTAATCCCAGCACTTTGGGAGGCCAAGGCAGGCGGATCACCTGAGGTCAGGAGTTTGAAACTGGCCTGGCCAAGATGCAAAACCCCATCTCTATTAAAAACATGAAAATTAGCTGGGTATGATGGTGGGCGCCTGTAATCCCAGCTACTCGGGAGGCTGAGGCAGGAGAATCCTTTGAACCCAGGAGGTGGAGGTTGCAGTGATCCATTGCATTCCAGCCTGGGCAACAAGAGTGAAACTCCATCTCAAAAAAAAAAAAAACAAAACAGATTCCCAGGAAACCCATTCCCCAAAGGAGGAGACTGGCTGTTCCCTGAACTCTTGGATTCATCAAAACACAAAGGGGGCCGGGCGCGGTGGCTCACGCCTATAATCCCAGCACTTTGGGAGGCTGAGGCGGGTGGATCACGAGGTCAAGAGATAGAGACCATCCTGGTCAACATGGTGAAACCCCGTCTCTACTAAAAATACAAAAATTAGCTGGGCATGGTGGTGTGCGCCTGTAGTCCCAGCTACTCGGGAGGCTGAGGCAGGAGAATTGCTTGAACCCAGGAGGCGGAGGTTGCGGCGAGCCGAGATCTTGCCATTGCACTCCAGCGTGGGTAACAAGAGTGAAACTCCGTCTCAAAGAAAAAAAAACACACACACAAAGGTATTTTACTTTTAATTCATAAATTATTGGCTTTTCCCAGGTCCCGTGGGGGCTCTCTCCCTGCAGCCCCCGAAGGACCAAAGGAAGCCCCCAGCTTTTGTTCCTTCCTGAAAACCTACCGTAGTGGTGTGGCCAACTATCCTGGCTTGCCCAGGACTGCCCCAGTGCTAGCATGGAAAGCCCCCATTGGGGAACCCCCCGAGTCCTGGGAAACCCCAGCCTGTTAGTCATGGGTGAGGCCTGGGGCCTCCCTTAAGGGGCAGGTCTGGCATGTGGGAGTTTGGGAGGAGGCCAGGGCCTTGGCAGAGTAGCCTCCTTAGCCTCTTATCTTCGGTTGTCAAGTGGGGTTGCTGATACCACTCACAAAGAATCTGAGAAGGCCCAGGGATTGCTAAATACCCGCCCTAGGCCCAGTGTCCAGGCTGGGAAAATGTCAGCTATTCCATTTCTTTCTTTCTTTATTTGACAGGGTCTTGCTCAATTGCCCAGGTTGGAGTGCAGTGACGCAATCATAGCTCATTGCAACCTCAACCTCTGGACCCAAGTGACCCTCTCACCCCAGCCTCCCCAGTAGCTGGGACTACAGGCCTGTATCACCATGTCCTGCTAATTTTTAAATTTTCTGTAGACACGGGGTTTCACTATGTTGCCCAGGCTGGTCTGGAACTCCTGGGCTCAAGCAATCCTCCTGCCTCTGTCTCTCAAAGTGCTGGGATTACAGGCGCCAGCCACCATACCCAGCTTATCGTTAGAATGCATTATTATTACTGGGAGTATGACTAGCATTGTTATTAGTAGTCAGCCCATGTGGCATTTCCTGCTAGTTCCTTCAGGAGTGGGGATTACCAGGACCCAGGCCCACCCGGCTCGCTGTGCTCTAGTGACTAATTGCAGAGCCTCGCCGCAGACCGCTGTTGAATAATCTGGCACTCTCAGCTTCCTGATGCTGTACTCAGGCGTTAACAGAGAAGAAGCTCACAGCCAGCCCCCTGGCAGCAGGCTACACAACAGCCAGGGATTCCTGGTTCCCAGGCCATTCATTCACCCCAGCGCTGGCTTCTTAAGCCATCTACTGGGCTTGAGGCACAACCCAGGTGCTGAGGGCACAGCGGACAACTAGACAGACCTCTTTCTGGTGGGGCTGATGTCCTAGAACCACAGACAGGCAATAGAACTGGTGCTCAAAGAAACTTCCCGAGGCCAGGCGAGGTGGCTCACGCCTCTGGGCGTTTGGGAGGTCACAGTTTGGGAGGTCAAGGAGGGAGGATCACTTGAGTCCAGCAGTTTGAAACCAGCCTG
The DNA here is from genome assembly GCF_049354715.1 of Callithrix jacchus. Taxonomy (NCBI): domain Eukaryota; kingdom Metazoa; phylum Chordata; class Mammalia; order Primates; family Cebidae; genus Callithrix; species Callithrix jacchus. Next base: position 9,576,332 of record NC_133523.1, on the reverse strand, counting down.
GGCAACATGGTGAAAACTCATTTCTATAAAAAATACCCCCCCCGCCACACACACACAAATTAGCCAGGCATGGTCATGCACATCTGTAGTCCCAGCCACTTGGGAGGCTGATATGGGAGGACTGTGAATGCTAAACCTGGGAGGTTGAGACTGCAGTGAATTGAGATCATAGCACTGCACTCCAGCCTGGGCAACAGAGCGAGACTCTGTCTCAAAAAAAGAAGCCTGTAATCCCAGCACTTTGGGAGGCCGAGGCGGGTGGATCACGAGGTCAAGAGATCGAGATCATCCTGATCCACATGGTGAAACCACGTCTCTACTAAAAATACAAAAAATTAGCTGGGCATGGTGGCGCGTGCCTGTAATCCCAGCTACTCAGGAGGCTGAGGCTGGAGAATTGCCTGAACCCAGGAGGCGGAGGTTGCGGTGAGCCAAGATCGCGCCATTGCACTCCAGCCTGGGTAAAAAGAGCGAAACTCTGTCCCAAAAAAGAAAAGAAACCGGCTGGATGCAGTGGTTCACACCTGTAATCCCAGCACTTTGGGAGGCCGAGGCAGGAGGGGATCACCTGAGGTCGGGGGTTCAAGACCAGCCTGATCAATATGGAGAAACCCTGTCTCTGCTAAAAAAATACAAACTTAGCCAGGCATGGTACTGTATGCCTATAGTCCCAGCTAGTCAGGAGGCTGAGGCAGGAGAATCGCTTGAACCCAAGAGGCGGAGGTTGTGTGAGCCCAGATTGTGCCACTGTAATCCAGCCTGGGCAACAAGAGCAAAACTCCACCTCTAAATAAATAAATAAATGAAAAAAATGAAAAGAAAAGAGAAAGAGAAACCTCCCGGCTGGGAACAGTGGCTCACATCTGTAATCCCAGCACTTTGGGAGGCAGGTGAATCACCTGAGGTCCAGAGTTCCAGACTAGTCTGGCCAACATAGTGAAACCCCGTCTCTACTAAAAATACAAATATTAGGCAGGCATGGTGGATGCCTGCAATCCTCGCTACCAGGGATGCTGAGGCAGGAGAATTGCTTGAACCTGGCAGAGGTGGAGGTTGCAGTGAACCAAGACTGCTCCACTGCACTCCGGCCTGAACAACAGAGTGAGACTCTGTCTCAAAAAAAAGAAAGAGAGAGAGAGAGAAAGAAAGAAAAAGAAAGAGAAAGAAAGAAAAAGAAAGAAAGAAAAGAAAAGAAACAAACTTTCCATGAAATTTCAAGTTGCAATAAGGACTCTGAAGAAAATACAGCAGAGCTCAGGAGGTCAAGCTGCCCGGGCTCAAGCAATCCTTCCACCTCAGCCTCCGGAGTAGCTGGGACTACAGGCACATGCCACCATGACAAGCTTTTTATTTTTGAGACGGAGTCTCACTCTGTAGCCAAGCTGGAGTGCAGTGGCACCATCTCGGCTTACTGCAAACTCCACCTCCCGGGCTCAAGTGATTCTTGTGCCTCGGCCTCAGATTAACTTTTCTATTTTATGTAGAGAAAAGGTCTTGCTATATTGCCCAGGTTGGTCTCCAATTGGGCTCAGACTATCCTCTTGCCTCAGCTTCCTAAAGTGCTAGGATTATAGGGATGAGCCACTGTGCCCAGCCAGGCCAAGTCTGTATCAGCATTCTCTATGAGCATTTTCTTTCTTTTCTTTTTTATTTATAAAGACGGGGTTTCACCATGCTGGTCAGGCTGGTCTTAAACTCCCGACCTCAGGTGATCCACCCGCCTTGGCCTCCAAAGTGCTTGGATTACAGGCGTGAGCCACGGCGCCCGGGCTTCTTTTCTTTTCTTTTTTTTTTGAGACACAGCGGGGATCTGAACTCACATCGGGTGGGATGTCCAAGCTGCTACCCTGACCGCTAATGAGCTTCAGAGGGCAGGGCTGCAGGTGATCAGGAAGAGGACAGGAGTAGGTGGGCCGGGAAAGCCTCTCAGGAGTGAAGGAGGGGGAATTCCAGCCAGCAAAGTGGAGTGGGCCAGATAGAAACGAGGGAAGGGAGATGGGACGGGATGGAACGGGAAAGCCACAGGGCAGGGAGTCAGAGGGTTGAATGGTGGCCGCTGCAGCCTTGAACGCCGAGGTGAGGACATGTACCTGTTCCCTAGGGTCAGAACCGTACACGTCTGACCCAATTCCACAGCACAGTGGGGAACTCCAGAATCCCGCCCCGTTGCCCACACACTTCGCTCTCACGCCCGCTCCTCGCAGGCCCCTCCCACGTCCCGTTCACCGCGTGACAGCCAATAGCAGAAGCGAAAGCGCATCCGGGTGCTGAAGCAGCCAATTGTGGCTGAGCGACGAGTGAGCCCGAGAACCAATCAGAGCGCCGCTGCCATGGCCAAAAAAAAAAAACCAAAAAACTTCCAATGGTGACTACAGGGAGAACCGGGCAGCTGCCAATGGGCGTGCGCGTTTCAGACGGCCAATGGGAGGAGGCGTCTCGGTGGGCAACAAGTAGAGGCTGCCCGCGGGGGCGGGGCGGGGTCCGGGTTCGTGCCTGAGTCCCCCCCGGAAGGGTGAGTCCGGACGCAAGTGCGGAAGGGGCGCGGCCTGAGGTCTGCAGGAAGGAGACGCGGGGACTGGCAGCGCTTGACAGGCTGAACTTGGATGGCAGCACCTGGTGCCTCGGGACTGCTCCAATGCCCGGTGGGTGCACATCCCAGTTCCTGCCTCTGCCGGCCGGGTTTAGAGGTTTTGGCGGGAGGATGTGAGGGGTGCAGCCTTCCCGGTTGCAAACCTCACCCCGACCCCGTCTTCAAAGCTGGGTCCGGGTCCAGTGGAGATGAGCAGCAAGGAGGAAGAAGGCTCCCGAAAAGCCCCATCCCCAGGATCTCACCTGAAACATGAATAGGTATTAATGGCAAAAGTTAGTTAAGCGCTTACTGTATGCCAGACACTTTCTCTGCCTCCTCGCGTTGAATCCTCCCGGCAACCCTTTGAGGTAGAGACTGTTACACGCGCATTTTCCAGAGGAGGGTGTAATCGGCAACATGGGTAGAACTGACAGCCCCTCCGCTTCTATACTGGCGCCCTCAGGAGGCTCAGGCGCTGGACTGCGGGGATGGAGCTGGACAGAAACTTTCCTAGGCTTGAGGGAGTCAACAGGGATTGGGGTCACTCATGGGAGTGCACGTGGGGGACGAGAATTGTGGCCTGAAAGAGAAAGGCCATCACCACGATGAAACGAGTGACAATGATGTTATTTTTGTTTTAGTCACATTTGTTATTTTTGTATGTGCCTGTATCAAGGTCTACGCTGAATGTGGAATATGTGGAACTACAATGAAACATCACAACCATCTTTTGATGACCCTGAGGATCTCCCTTTTCCAGATGGGGAAACTGAGGCCCGGAATCGCTAAGTGGCTTGCTTGAGTTGACACAGGGAGCTCCAGGATTCGCCCTCAGGTCTGTTTGACCACAGCTGCCTGTCCCGTTGTTTTGGGGAGGTGGGTTACTTTTTATTCATTTTTATTATTCATTTATTTATTTATTTATATTTTTAGAGACAGGGTCTTACTTTGTCACCCAGGCTGGAATGCAGTGGTGTGATCACTACTCACTGTAGCCTCCAACTCCTAGGCTCAGGAGATCCTCCCACCGTGGCCTCCTGAGTAGCTTGAATACAAGTGTGTGCCACCACATCTGGCTAAACTTTAAATATTTCTTGTAGAGGCCGGGCATGGCGGTTCATTCCTGTAACCCCAGGACTTTGGGAGGCCAAGGTGGGTGGATCACCTGAGGTCAGAGATTCAAGACCAGCCTGGCCAACATGACAAAACCCCATCTCTATTAAAAATACAAAAATTAGCTGGGCATGGTGGCGAATGCCTGTAATCCCAGCTACTTGGGAGGCTGAGGCAGGAGAATTGCTCGAACCAGGGAGGCGGAGGTTTCGAGCCGAGATCGCACCATTGCACTCCAGCCTGGGCAGCAAGAGCAAAACTCCGTCTCAAAAAAACAAACAAACAAAACTTCTTGTAGAAACAGGGTCTTGTTATATGGCCTAGGCTAGTCTCCAGCCCCTGGGCTCAAGTGATCCTCCTGACTCAACCTCCCAAAGTCCTGGGATTACAGGCGGAGGCCACAGTACCTAGTTAGAGCAGATTTTTATATCAGTGTCAATTTGTGGAAAGAGGTGAGGGGTCGGTGTTATCGATGAGAGATCTACTAGGTGGGGATACATACCCCAACCCCGTCCAACAAATATGGAAACCGAGGCTCAGAGACAGAATTGGGTCCTTAATGTCACGCCAAGGTGGGAGCCCAGGATCTTCCCCTCAGGCCTCAGCTGGGGTGGGTGGAAGGTTGAGGTGCTAATGGTGAGGGGCCTCTGGGCTGAGAGTTGAGAGCTGATAGATTGTCCCATTTGTAGCCGAGCCACCGGCCGGGAACATGCCTCTGCGCCATCGGGGAACAGCCAAGGGCGGCAAGCCTGTTGGGGATGGAGCCCAGCCCGTGGCTACCATGGGAGGCCTGAAGGTGCTTCTGCACTGGGCTGGTCCAGGCGGCGGGGACCCCTGGGTCATCTTCAGCAAGTCATCGCTGACAGCTGAGGAAGTCTGCATTCACATCGCGCATAAACTCGGTGAGTCTGGGGCGCTGGCACCATGAGGACACATGGGTGTCCAAGCAGCAGCTGGGCCCCATCCATCCATCTGTCCACCCACCCACCCATCCATCCATCCATCTGTCCATCCATCTACCCACCCATCCACCCATCCATCCCCCCATCCATCCATCCACCCACCCATCTACCCACCCACTTATCCACCCACCCACACATCCATCCATCCATCCACTGACCCACACACCCAGCCACCCACCCATCTATCCATCTTTCCACCCACATACCCACCTACTCCTCCACCACATACCCATTGATCCACCCACCCACACACCCATCCACCCACCCACCCATCCATCCACCCACATACCCACCCACTCCTCCACCAAGCACCCATCCATCCATCCACCCATGTACCCACCCACTCCTCCACCCACCTACCCACCCATCTACCCATTCATTCATACATCCACCCAACCCACAACCATCCATCCATCTACCCACTCACCCATCCACCTACCCATCTATCCATCCATCTATTCATCCACCTATGCGCCCATCAACCCACTTATCCACATACCCACCCACCCATTTATCCATCCACCCATCCGCTCATCCATCCATCCATCCATGTACCCATTCATACAGTGAACGTTTTGTGAGCATCTACTGTGTGGCAGCTGCAAATCACTGCCTTTGTAGAGCTGAAATTTTAGGAAGATAGCAAGAAATATAATAAATCAGAAAACTTGCCCAGGTGCAGTAGCTGATACCTGTAATCCCAGCACTTGAGGAGGCCCAGGCAGGAGGATTGCTTGAGACCAGTAGTTGGAGACCAGCCTGGGCAACATAGGGAGACCCTATCTCAACAAAACAATTTTAGAAATTAGCCAGGCATGGTGGTGCATGTCTGTAGTCCCAGCTACTTGAGAGGCTGAGGCAAGAGGATCGCTTGAGGCCAGGTGTTCAAACCTGCAATGAGCTATGGTTGCATCACTGCATCCCAGCCTGGGGGACAGAGTGAGACTCTGTGTCATTAAAAAAAAGTCTGTAGTCTGCAGTAGATGTATTTGGAAGTGCAATTTCCTCTCCTGGAGAAGACCCTTCCTTCCTTCCTTCCTTCCTTCCTTCCTTCCTTCCTTCCTTCCTTCCTTCCTCCCTTCCTCCCTTCCTCCCTTCCTCCCTTCCTCCCTTCTTTCCTTCCTGCCTCCCTTCCTCCCTCCCTCCCTTCCTCCCTTTCCCTTCTCTTCCCCTTCTTTCTTCTCTTTCTTTCTTGACGGAGTATTGCTCTGTCATCCAGGCTGGAGTGCAGTAGTGTAGTCTCAGCTCACTGCAATGTCCATGTCCCAGGTTCCAGCGATTCTCCTGCCTCAGCCACCTGAGTAGCTGGGATTACAGGCACATACCACCATGCCAGTTAGTTTTGTTTTGTGTTTTTGAGATGGAGTCTTGCTCTGTCACCAGGCTAGAGGCTGGAGTGCAGTGGCATGATCTCAGCTTACTGTAACCTCTGCCTCCCGGGTTCAAGCGATTCTCTTGCCTCAGCCTCCTGAGTAGCTGGGACTATAGGCAGGCACCACTATGCCCAGCTAATTTTTGTATTTTTAGTAGAGACAGGGTTTCACCACGTTGGCCAGAATGGTCTTGATCTCTTGACCTCGTGATCCGCCTGCCTCAGGCTCTCAAAGTGCTGATATTACAGGCATCACTGTGCCCAGCCCTTAGTTTTTATATTTTTAGTAGAGATGGAGTTTTGCCATGTTGGCCAGGCTGGTCTTGAACTCCTGACCTCAAGTGATTCACCTGCCTCAGCCTCCCAAAGTGCTGGGATTATAGGCGTGAGCCACCATGCCCAGCCGAGGGAAGGCCTTTCTAAGGTGACTTTGGTTACATATACCTTCCTCCAGAAACTCCTTTTACCTCCCCCATTCCCAGCTTTCCATGACTGGATGGGGGCACTGCAGGAAATTTCTACACCACCTCCTACTTCCCCATCCATAGATAAGTCTTTTTTTCATTTTCTTTTTTCTTTTCAGAGACAAAGTCTCTCTCTGTTGCCCAGGCTGAAGTGCAGTGGTGCTGTCATGACACATTGCAGCCTCTACCTGCCAGGCTCAAGTGATTCTCCTGCCTCAGCCTCCCAAATAGCTGAGACCACAGGCACAGGTCACCACATCTGGCTAATTTTTATATTTTCTGTAGAGATGGGGCCTCACCATGTTGCCCAGGCTGGTCTTAAACTCCTGGGCTCAAGTGATCAGCCCACCTCGGCCTCCCAAAGTGTGAGGAGGCATGAGCCATCCCACCCGGCCATGACTGATTCTTCTTTTCTCTGTATTTATTTTTTTCTTTTTTGAGATGGTGTCTTGCTCTGTTGCCAGGCTGGAGTGCAGTGGCACGAAATTGGCTCACTGCAACCTCTGCCTCCTAGGTTCAAGCGATTCTCCTACCTCAGCCTCCTGAGTAGCTGGGACTACAGGCACATGCCGCCATGACCAGCTAATTTTTGTATTTTTTTTTTTTTTGAGACGGAGTTTCACTCTTGTTACCCAGGCTGGAGTGCAATGGCATGATCTCGGCTCACCGCAGCCTTCACCTCCTGGGTTCAAGCAATTCTCCTGCCTCAGCCTCCTGAGTAGCTGGGATTACAGGCATGCGCCACCATGCCCAGCTAATTTTTTGTATTTTTAGTAGAGACGGGGTTTCACCATGTTGACCAGGATAGTCTCGATCTCTTGACCTCATGATCCACCCGCCTCAGCCTCCCAAAGTGCTGGGATTACAGGCGAGAGCCACCGTGCCCGGCTAATTTTTGTATTTTTAGTAGAGACAGGGTTTTACCATATTGGCCAGGATGGTCTCGATCTCTTGACTGTGTAATAAAGGTCACATCTGGCCAGCTCTTTTTATTTGAGATGGAGTTTCACTCTTGTTGACCAGGCTGGAATGCAATGGCATGATCTTGGCTCAGTGCAACCTCTGCCTCTCGGGTTCAAGCAATTCTCCTGCCTCAGCCTCCCGAGTAGCTGGGATTACAGGCACCCACGACCACACCCAGCTGATTTTTGTATTTTAGTATAAACGGGGTTTCACCATGTTTGCCAGGCTGATCTCGAACTCCTGACCTCAAGTGATCTGCCCAGGCATGGCTGATTCTTAAGGGACTCAGACAGGTGTGCGGGGCGATGTGAAACACGCTCAGCAGAGGGAACAGCACGTATGGAAACCCGGAAAGTGTGATCTGTTTGAGGAAGCCAAAGACCTTCAGGGTGACTCGGGGAATCAATTTTGAGAGTTTCGAAGGGGAAGTAACAATTGAAACCAGGTCATAGCAGGCAAAAGCCAGGTTGGGGGTGCTCAGAGTCAAGGGGTTGGGTATTCTCTGGGAGCAATGGGGCGCCATGGAAGGATTAAGCCAGAGAGTGTAGTAGTCTAACTAGTTTTTTTTAACTTTTTACTTTATTTTTGTTTTGTATTTTTGACTGGTTCTTTTTTTTTTTTGAGACAGAGTCTCCCTCTGTTGCCCAGGCTGGAGTACAGTGGCACCATCTCAGCTTACTACAACCTCTGCCTCCTGGGTGCAAGTGATTCTCCTGCCTCAGCAGCCTCCCAGGTAGCTGGGATTACAGGTGCACCAGCAGCCCGGCTGATTTTTTTTTGTTTTTTGCATTTTTAGTAGGGACGGGGTTTCACCGTATTAGCCAGGATGGTTTCAATCTTCTGACCTTATGATCCACCTGCCTCAGCCTCCCAAAGTCCTGGGATTACAGGTGTGAACCACCACACCCAACTTTTTTCTTTTTTAAAATGGAATTTTACTCTGTTGCCCAAGCTGGAGTGTAATGGTGCAATCTCGGCTCACTGCAACCTCTGCTTCCCAGGTTAAAGTGATTCTCCTGCCTCAGCCTCCTGAGTAGCTGGGATTACAGGCACATGCCACCATGCCTGGCTAACTTTTTGTGTTTTTAGTAGAAATGGGATTTCACCGTGTTGGCCAGGCTGGTCTTGAACTCCTGACCTCAGGTGATCTGCCCACCTCAGCCTCCCAAAGTGCTAGGATTACAGGCGTGAGCCACCACACCTGGCCCACAGATAGAATTTTTAAATGGTGTGAATAGAAAGAAAGATGCATTGGGTGGCTGGTGGGAAATGACGGCAAGTCTGCAGACTGGATTGGGATTGGGCTTTGCATTTGAAGATGGTGGATGGATCCCCAGGACATGGAGGGTGCAGGAAGAACGGGTCTTGATGACCAGTCTATTGTGGAGTGGGTGGAGAAGCTGAAGATAACAACCAAGTTCCTGGTTTGAAGAACTGGGCAGAAGCCACACACAGTGGCTCATACCCATAATCCCATCAACTCCAGAGACTGAGATGGAAGGATCTCTTGAGCCCTGGAGGTTGAGGCTGCAGTGAGCTAGGATTGCACCACTGCACTGCAGCCTGGGTGGCAAAGAAAGACCCTGACTCTTTAAAAACAAAAACAAAAACGAAAAAAAAGGCCAGGCACGGTGGCTCACACCTGTAATCCCAGCACTTTGAGAGGCCGAGGCAGGTGGATCACAAAGTCAAGAGATTGAGACATCCTGGCCAACATGGTGAAACCGTCTCTATTAAAAATACACACACAAAAAATAGCTGGGCATGGTGGTGCATGCTGGTAGTCCCAGCTACTTAGGAGACTGAGGGAGGAGAATTGCTTGAGCCCAGAAGGCAGAGGTTGCAGTGAGCTGAGATCATGCTACTGCACTCCAGCCTGGGCAACAGCGAGACTCCGTCTCAAAAAAAAAAAAAAAAAAAAAAAAAACTGCTCAGAGGAGGGGAGGTTTGGGGTTTGGGGGCCACAGATAAGATGTGTTGTTTGGAATGCGGCACATCTAAGGGGGATCTGTGATGTCCAGGGGAAGACAGCCAGGGGGTGATTCGATGTTTCTTTGGGGCTGGAGTTCAGGGAGATGCCAGGTAATTCCAGCAGTTTGTAGAGTTATGTTGGTCTGGCTAGGAAAAGTTTTGATGCAGAAATAAACCCCCCAAATCTCAAGACAATCAAGGTTTACCTAAAATCGGCCAAGCACGGTGGCTCATGCCTGTAATTCCAGCACTTTGGGAGGCTGAGGCAGGCAGATCACCTTAGGTCAGGCGTTTAAGACCAGCCTGGCCAACATGGGAAAACCTCATCTCTTCTAAAAATACAAAAATTAGCCGGGTGTGGTGGCAAGCACCTGTGATTCCAGCTGCTTGGGAGGCTGAGACGAGAATCATTTGAACCCAGAAGGTAGTGAGCTGAGATTGAGTCACTGCACTCCAGTCTGGGTGACAGAGCAAGACTCTATCTCAAAGAAAAGGGTGGCCGGGTGCGGTGACTCACACCTGTAATCCCAGCACTTAGGGAGGCCAAGGCATGCAGATCCCGAGGTCAGGAGTTTGAGACCAGCCTGACCAACATGGTGAAATTCTGTCTCTACTAAAAATACAAAAAAATAGCTGGGCGTGGTGGCACACACCTGTCATCCCAGCTACTCAGGAGGCTGAGGCAGGAGAATCGCTTGAACCCGGGAGGCACAGGTTGCAGTGAGCCAATATCGTACCACTGCACTCCAGCCTAGGAGACAGAACGAGACTCTGCATCAAATAAAAAAAAAGGTTTACGTAAAATTAACTGCACAAACCATTGGATGGTTTACCTCTATCTTATAGCTTCACCACCTGTCACAAGAAGCCTTCAGCATACCTCAGGTGGTGAAGGTGGCAAGGGGATTTATTTCCAGGCTTGGAAATGTGCCCCTCCCTTTGACCGGAAACCAGTGCAATGGCCCCACCCTAGCTGCAAGGGAGGCTGGGAAATGTAGTCATCCTGTGAGCCACAGCATGGTCAGCATATGCACTGTCCTATCCCCAGGGGCAACATGAGACTGAAGCTGCAAGCGGGGGAAGGGGCCTCAGATGGAGTGTAAAGGCAGACATTGGGTCTGGGGTATCTGCGGGCTGACAGTAGCACATGACGTGACTCCTGATCTCGTTTCTCCCCTGGTCCAGGTATCACTCCTCCCTGTTTCAATCTCTTCGCCCTCTTTGATGCCCAGGCCCAAGTCTGGTTGCCCCCAAACCACATCCTAGAGATCCCCAGAGACGCAGGCCTGATGCTGTATTTCCGCATGAGGTGGGTGGAGACCCCTTTGCAAAGCTTGTTCCCTCCTGTGGTGGAGCTGGTCTGACTCTGTGCTAAGCCCCAGCTGTGTCCTCCCTTTCGACAGGTTTTATTTCCGGAATTGGCATGGCATGAATCCTCAGGAGCCAGCTGTGTACCGCTGTGGGCCCCCAGGAGCTGAGGCATCCTCAGATCAGACAGCACAAGGGATGCAACTCCTGGACCCAGCCTCATTTGAATACCTCTTTGAGCAGGTATGAGCAGGGCTTGCGGGGAGACTTAGGGGCAATTGAGGAGCCGCCACTTCTTTCCCTGGTTCAGTATAATTAATAGAATTAATAGGTTTCAACTCATGCCATCTGGGGATCGAGTTTTGCTCTGTCCCTCAGTCTGGAGTGCAGTGTGGTGTGATCTCAGCTCACTGCAACCTCCAACTCCCAGGTTGAAGCAATTTGCCCACCTCAGCCTCCTGAGTTGCTGGGATTACAGGTGCCTGCCACCACACCTGGCTAATTTTTGTATTTTTAGTAGAGACAGGGTTTCACCATTTTGCCCACGTGGGTCTCAAACTCCTGACCTCAAGTGATTCACCTGCCTCAGCCTCCCAAAGTGCTGGGATTACAGGTGTGAGCCACCATCCCTGTCTCAGGTTGAAGGGGAAAAAGTGCTGTGATTGATTAGTGATGTCTGCCACAGGCACAAGATTGAGAAGAGGAGGGTTGTATGCTGTGTATTTGGCCTTGAGGAAATGCTAGTCTCTCTCCTCAAGGTAATGAGATGAAGGAAATTAGGGTTCCCGGGCTAGAGCAAACTTGTCCATCTCATTGCCTGCATGGTGCATGCTGCTCAGGATGGCTTTGAATGTGGCCCAATATAAATTCCTAAACTATCTTAAAATATTATGAGATTTTGCTAAAAAAAATTTTTTTGAGACTGAGTTTTGGTCTTGTTGCCCAGGCTGGAGTGCAGTATCACGATCTCAGCTCACTGCAACTTCTGTCTCCTGTGTTCAAGGGATTCTCCTGCCTCAGTCTCCCGAGTAGCTGGAATTGCAGGCATGTTCCACCATGCCTGGCTAGTTTTGTATTTTTGGTAGAGATATGGTTTCTCCATGTTGGTCAGGCTGGTCTCAAACTCCTGACCTCAGGTGATCCACCTGCCGCAGCCTCCCAAAGTGCTGGGATTACACATGTGAGCCACCATGCCTGGCCTGTGATTTTTTTTTTTTTTAAAGCTCAGCAGCTATCACTACTGTTGGTGTATTTTATGTGTGGCCCAAGACAATTCTTGCAGTATGGTCCAGGGAAGCCAAAAGATTGGATACTTGTGGGCTAGAGCGTGAACGAATTCTCTCACCTCCTTTCTGCTCAATTTCCCATTCTCAGGGCAAGCATGAGTTTGTGAATGATGTGGCATCACTGTGGGAGCTGTCGAGCGAGGAGGAGATCCACCACTTTAAGAATGAGAGCCTGGGCATGGCCTTTCTGCACCTCTGTCACCTCGCCCTCCACCATGGCGTCCCCCTGGAGGAGGTGGCCAAGAAGACCAGGTGTCTGGGAATGGGGTGGGGATGCTGTGTAGGCAGGGGGAAGTGCCCGGAGCATCTGGGCTCCAGGGTAAACTTTACATATTGCCATTACGTCTATTTTTTTTTTTTTTTTTTTTTTTTTTTGAGCCAGAATCTCGGTCTGTCTCCCAGGCTGGAGTGCAGTGGTGTGATCTCAGCTCACTGCAACCTCTACCTCCTGGGTCGAAGAGATTCTCCTGCCTCAGCCTCCTGAGTAGCTGGAATTACAAGCCCCCACCACCATGCCTGGCTAATTTTTGTATTTAGTAGAGATGGAGTTTCACCATGTTGACCAGGTTGGTCTCAAACTCCTGACCTTGTGATCCTCCCACCTCAGCCTCCCACAGTGCTAGGATTACAGGCGTGAGCCACTGTGCCTGTCTGAAACACATATTTTTCCATCATTCTGTAGGGTTAGGGCTGTGGCAGTGAAATCCAGGGTACGGGGAAGCCGGAGGTGGTGGCCTGTCTAGCCTGTACATCAGAGTGCGTCCAAGGGAGGTGACTTCCTTTAGAAGAACTCCACTTGACTTTGCAACACCTTCTCAGCAGAGGGAACAGTGTCATACAAAGGCCCCGGGGCAGAAGGCAGCAGAGGCCTCTTTACAGGTGAAGTGAATGTGGAATTTATTTTATTTATTTATTTATTTATTTTTATTTTTTTGAGATGGAGTTTCGCTCTTGTTACCCAGGCTGGAGTGCAATGGCACGATCTCGGCTCACCGCAACCTCCGCCTCCTGGGTTCAGGCAATTCTCCTACCTCAGCCTCCTGAGTAGCTGGGATTACAGGCACACGCCACCATGCCCAGCTAATTTTTTGTATTTTTAGTAGAGACGGGGTTTCACCATGTTGACCAGGATGGTCTCAATCTCTTGACCTTGTGATCCGCCCGCCTTGGCCTCCCAAAGTACTGGGATTACAGGCTTGAGCCACCGCGCCCAGCCTTTATTTTTTATTTTTATGTATGTATGTATGTATCTATCTATTTTTCTGAGACGGAGTCTCGCTTTGTCACCAGGCTGGAGTACAGTGGCGCAATACTGGCTCACTGCAACCTCCACCTCCTGGGTTCAAGTGATTCTCCTGCCTGAGCCTCCTGAGTAGCTGGGAATACAGGCGCACACCACCATGCCCGGCTAATTTTTGTATTTTTAGTTGAGTAAGGGTTTCACCATGTTGGCCAGGATGGTCTTGATCTCTTGACCTAGTGATCTGCCTGCCTTGGCCTCCCAGAGTGCTGGGATTACAGGCATGAGCCACTGTACCCATCCCTCTGTATTTATTTATTGATTTATTTTTTCCGAGATGGAGTTTCGTGCTTGTTGCCCAGGCTGGAGTGCAGTGGTGCAATCTTGGCTCATGAAGCCTTCGCCTCCCAGGTTCAAGCGATTTTCCTGCCTCAGCCTCCTGAGTAGCTGGATTACAGGCATGTGCCACCATGCCCAGCTGTTTTTGTATTTTTAGTAGAGATGAGCTTTCTCCATGTTGGTCTCAAACTCCCAACCGCAGGTGATCCACCCGCCTCAGTGGTGCTGGGATTACAGGCATGAGCCACCTCACCCAGCCGTATTTATTTGTTTATTTATTGAGATGGAGTTTTTGTTCTCGTCGCCCAGGCTGGAATGCATTGGTGCAATCTCCACTTACTGCAGCCTCCACCTCCTGAGTTCAAGAGATTCTCCTGCCTTAGCCTCCCAAGTGGCTGGGATTATAGGCTCCCAACTAATTTTTGTGTTTTAAGTAGAGACAGGTTTCACCATGTTGACCAGGCTAGTCTCAAACTCCTGACCTCAAATGATCCACCTGCCTCGGCCTCCCAAGTGCTGGGATTATAGGCGTGAGCCACCGTTCCAGGCCCTGAATGTGGAATTTGATTGCCTGAGTGCAGGAGTCGGCCAGGCATGTGTAGGGATCTTATTCCTGGGCTTTTCCAAGGCAGGCCTTGGAAAGCCTGGATGTAGGAGCAAGGAGCAATTGGAACCTCAAGCTTTAGAGTCCCTCTGGGCAAGGGGTGACAGAGAGAGGCTTGGAAGTAGAAATTGAGTTGGGGAAACCTGGGATCTAAGTGCACCATCCTGACCGTCGGCTGCAGGCAGGTCATGGGGTGAAGGAGATGGACTGGGGAGGGCAGAGGGGCAGGACTTTGTGAGCAGCACAGACCTATGCCTCTTGGTGTTTTTTTGTTTGTTTTGAGATGGGGTCTCATTCTGTTGCCCAGGCTGTCATGCAGTGCTGCAGTCTCAACTCACTGCAGCCTCCACCTCTCAGGTTCAAGTGGTCCTCTGGCCTCAGCCTCCTGAGTAGCTGGGACTACAGGCATGCACTATGCCCAGCTAATTTTTTGGAGAAAGGGTCTTGCTATATTGCCCAGGCTAGTCTTGAACTCCTGGCCTCAAGCAATCCTCCCTCCTTAGCCTCCCAAAGTGCTGGGATTACAGATGTGAGCCACCACATCTGGTCTCTTTTCTTTCTTTCTTTTTTTGAGACAGGGTCTCACTCTGTTGCCCAGGCTGGAGTGTAATGGTGTGATCATATCTCAGGCAGCCTTGAGTACCTGGGTTCAAGCTGTCCTCCTGCCTCAGCCTCCTGAATAGCTGTGATTATAGACAGGCATGTACCACCAACTTGGCTAATTAGTTTTTGAACTTTTTTTTGTAGAGATAGGGTCGTGGCATGTTTTCCAGGCTGGTCTTGAACTCCTGGCTTCAAGCGATACTTCTGCCGTGTCCTCCCAAGTAGCTGAGACTACAGGCTTATGTTACCACACCTGGCTGGTATGCCTGTTTTCTAGACGAGGCAGCTGAGGCTCAGAGAGGTTAAGCCACTTGCCCTGTGTCACCCAGCTGGGCCTGCAACCCAGGTCCCTGACTGGCTCCTCCCTGTGGTCCCCCCAGCTTCAAGGACTGCATCCCGCACTCCTTCCGTCGGCAGATCCGGCAGCACAACGCCCTGACCCGGCTACGCCTTCGGAACGTCTTCCGCAGGTTCCTGCGGGACTTCCAGCCAGGCTGCCTCTCCCAGCAAATGGTCATGGTCAAATACCTGGCCACACTCGAGCGGCTGGCACCCCGCTTTGGCACAGAGCATATGCCCGTGTGCCACCTGAGGCTGCTGGACCAGGCTGAGGGGGAGCCCTGCTACATACGGGACAGTGGGGAGGCCCCTACAGACCCTGGCCCTGAGTCTGCTGCTGGGCCCCCCACCCACGAGGTGCTGGTGACAGGCACTGGTGGCATCCAGTGGTGGCCAGTACAGGAGGAGGTGAGCAAGGAGGAGGTGAGCCAGGTGCCTCTTTTGGCCTGGGGGTCCAGGTTGGGCTGGGTGGGGGTCTCTGCTCATCCTTGGCCCTAGACTCTGAGGGTGGCTAACCTGAGCCCTCTCCCGATATGGCTCTGGGGTATCTGTCCACTGGGGTTAGTTTCTTGGAGAGGGTCTTCCATCTGCTTGCCCCCTGGGCACCTGAATTCTGGGGTCTGCACCTCCAGGGAACCCCTTCGTCTGGGGACTGGCACCTGGTGTGAGGGAGTCACGATTCTGCCTTCTGCCCTCCCTGAGGGTTAGGCTTCCAGCATGTGTATGTTTTGGGGGTGGGTCCCCATCCCACATGTGACACTGGGACCTGAGAGGTCGACCTAGGGTGGTGCCTGGGCCCTCTGTCTCCATCCTCTGCCCCACTTGCTGGGTGTCCAGGCTTCTATCAGGGGCAGCGGCAGCAATCTCCAAGCCAGCCTGTCTGGGAAGAAAGCCAAGGCTCACAAGGCAATCGCCCAGCCGGCGGACAAGCCGAGGGAGCCGCCTCGGGTCTACTTCTGTGACTTCCGGGACATCACCCATGTGGTGCTGAAAGAGCGCCGTGTCAGCATCCACCGGCAGGACAACAAGTGCCTGGTGAGGCCCAGGGTGGGGGCCGGGCTAGGGGCCAGCATGGCCTTCGAGGACGCCTGCCTGATGCGCCCCTGGCCGGCAGGAGCTGAGCCTGCCTTCTCGGGCTATGGCGCTGTCCTTCGTGTCACTGGTGGACGGCTATTTCCGCCTGACAGCCGACTCCAGCCACTACCTGTGCCACGAGGTGGCTCCCCCACGGCTGGTGATGAGCATCCAGGACGGGATCCATGGACCCCTGCTGTGAGTGCTGGGTGGGGGGGCCCCACGGGACACCACCAAGGCTGCCAATTAGACTGTGAGCCCTAGGGGCTGTGCAGGGTGTGTGTGTGTGGGGGGGGTGCATGTCTTATTTTATTTTATTTTTTGTCACCCAGGCTGGAGTGCAGTGGCACAATCTCAATTCACTGCAGCCTCCACCTTCCAGGTTCAAGCAATTCTCCTGCCTCAGCCTCTTGAGTAGCTGGGACTATAGGTGCCTGCCACCACACCCGGCTAATTTTTTTCTCTTTTTCTTTTCTTTTTTTTTTTGAGACGCAGTTTCACTCTTGTTGCCCAGGCTAGAGTGCAGTGGTGCGATCTCTGTGCACTGCAACCTTTGCCTCTCAGATTCAAGCAATTCTCCTGTCTCGGCCTCCCAAGTAGCTGGGATTATAGGCATGAGCCACCATGCCCAGCTAATTTTTTATTTTTAGTAGAGATGGGGTTTCACCGTATTGGCCAGACTGGTCTCGAACTCCTGACCTTGTGATCCGCCCACCTTAGCCTCCCAAAGTGCTGGGATTACAGGCGTGAGCCACCGTGCCCAGCCAGGTTCAGGCACCACATCTGTGTGTCAGCCACTGCACATGTAGGTTTCTGGGCCTATGTAGCCATGACACTTGCTAGTGCATGTTTGTGTCACCTCTGCATCTGGGATGCCCAGGCCCCCGTGTGGCCCTGTCATACCGGGCAGCATTTATGATTGTTGTCTTTCATATGTGTGACTGGCTAGCCATCGTGTGGCACCCTTGTGAGTGGTGGTGGCTGTGGTTGGGTGTGTGCCCATCCAGCTCCTGATGGCTGTTTCCTATCTTAGAGTGTGTGTCACCTTGTCAGAGTGTCAAGTACAAGAGCAGGGATAGGCTGGGTGTGGTGGCTGATGCCCATAATCCTAGCTTTTTGGGAGGCCAAGGTGGGAAAATCACTTGAGCCCAGGAGGTCAAGAGCAGCCTGGGCAACATAGCAAGGCCTTGTGACTACTGAAAGTATAAAAATTAACCAGGCGCACCTGTAATCCCAGCTCCTCAGGAGGCTGAGGTGGGAGAATTGCTTAAGCCTGGGAGGTCCAGGCTGAGGTGAGCTGAGATCACACCATTGCACTCCAGCTTGGGCCACAGAGCAAGACCCTGTCTCAAAAAAAAAAAAAGAGAGCAAGTAGCCGGGCACAGTGGCTCACACCTGTAATCCCAGCACTTTGGGAGGCTGAGGCGGGCGGATCATTTGAGGTCATGAGTTTGAGAGTGGCTAACATGGTGAGAGACCGCCTCTCTACTAAAAATAAAAAAATTCGCTGGGCATGGTGGCGTGCGCCTGTAATCCCAGCTACTTGGGAGCCTGAGGCAAGAGAATCTCTTGAACCCAGGAGGCAGAGGTTGCAGTGAGCCGAGATTGTGCCATTGCACTCCAGCCTGGGTGACAGAGTGAGACTGTCTCAAAAAGAGTGGCCGTGTCTGACAATTATCCTAGCTGTGTGTGTGCCCTCTGAGCAGGTAATGAGTGACATTGTTCCTGGGTGTGGGTTCAGCAGTGGCCCCAGGTGGCCTGATGGTCCCTCTGGACCTCCCTCCAGGGAGCCATTTGTGCAGGCCAAGCTGCGGACCGAGGATGGCCTGTACCTCATTCACTGGAGCACCAGCCACCCCTATCGCCTGATCCTCACGGTGGCCCAGCGTAGCCAGGTGGGCCCAGGGCTGGGGTCCAGGGCTGGGGCTGGTCACGCTCCCATTCCTGGAGCCCTGCTCACTGCTTCCACCTCTGCCACCTCCTGCCAGGCACCAGATGGCACGCAGAGCTTGCAGCTCCGGAAGTTCCCCATTGAGCAGCAGGCTGGGGCCTTCATACTGGAGGGCTGGGGCCGGTCCTTCTCCAGTGTTCGGGAACTTGGGGCTGCTTTGCGGGGCTGCTCACTGAAAGTAGGGGATGACTGCTTCTCTCTGCGTCGCTGTTGCCTGCCCCAACCAGGAGGTATGACAATGGGGGGACCTCTGGGTGGGGTATGGCATCCCCTTCCCGGCCCAGCCCTCCATGACTTCACACCTGCCCCCAGAAACCTCCAACCTCATCATCATGCGGGGGGCTCTGGCCAGCACCAGGCCACTCAACCTCAGCCAGCTCAGCTTCCACCGGGTCAACCAGAAGGAGATCACCCAGGTGGGGGCAGGGAAGGGGTCGGGGCAAGGGCAGGGCCCCTGGGGATGTGGGTGCTGGGGGCTCTGGGAGATCAGCTGCCAACTGTTGCCACAACTGTGTTCTGTGCCACACCATCCCACAGCTGTCCCACTTGGGTCAGGGTACAAGGACCAATGTGTATGAGGGCCGCCTACGAGTGGAGGGCAGTGGGGGCCCTGAGGAGGGCAAGATGGACGACGAGTTCCCCCCCGGGCCCAGCAGGGACTGTGGGCAGGAGCTGCGAGTGGTCCTTAAAGTGCTGGATCCTAGTCACCATGACATTGCCCTGGTGAGTGGCCAGGGCCAGGCCTGGGCATGTCTGTGGAGGAGGTGGCCGGTTGGGATGGGAGGAATCAGCTTTGCACCCACCTGACCTGCTTGGTCCCCACAGGCCTTCTATGAGACAGCCAGCCTCATGAGCCAGGTCTCCCATGTGCACCTGGCCTTCGTGCATGGCGTCTGTGTGCGCGGCCCTGAAAGTGAGTGGGTCCCTCCATACCCACCCTCCTCGGCAGGCCACCCCCCACTTCTACCCACTCCCTGATCTGTACCCCAACCCTCGATCTATACCCCAACCAATGCCTATTTCTCAATTCTCACCTACACTCTGATCCCAGGCTACACCTTGACCTTCAACCTAGACCCCAACCCCTGACGATATTCCAGCCCATAACTTACATCCCAACACCTCGACCCTCATCTGCCCTCAGTCTCAACCCACTCTCTGATTCCCAACTTTATTCCCATTTCCATCTCTCTCCCAAACAACCTCTACAATCCAGCCTCCATCTGCTCCTGGCCCCATCAGCATGATGGCCCCAGCCAGACTCCAACACTGATGTGTCCCGATCCTCCCGGGCCTTAGCCCCTGCACATCCAACTCTGCCTGACTCCACCTCTTCCTTTCCTCTGCTGGTAGCTCAAAACTCCTAGTATAGGTCGGGTGTAGTGACTCACACCTGTAATCTCAGCACTTTGGGAGGCTGAGGTGGGAGGATCGGTTAAACCCAGGAGTTTAAGACCAGCCTGGGTAACATGGCCAGACGCTGTCTTTACAAAAAAATGTAAAAATTAGGGCCAGGCATGGTGACATGTGCCTGTAGTCCTAGCTACTTGGGAGGCTGAAATGGGAAGATTGCTTGAGCCCAGAAGTTCAAGGCTGCAGTAAGCCATAATAGCACCACTGCACTCAAAAATAATAATAGTAATAAATAAAAAATAATAAAGCCCATACAGAACAACCCTAGACTCACCCATCCCTTAACCCTTGTGTGTGTGCGTCTCCCTCAGCTTCCCCCAGACCCCGGCCGACACCCTGACCCATATTCCCCTGACTGCCCTGACTGCATCACTTCACTTACACCGCAGCCTCAAGCCCCCACCTTCTGCTTGTCCATGCCCGTCTTCCCCATTGCTAGTTGCTCACTTTCTAGGCTCGCCTTTATTTCTTTTATTGTGAGATGGGGTCTCCTTCTGTTGCCCAGGCTGCAGTGCAGTGGCGCCATCATGGCTCACTGAAGCCTTGACCTCCTGGCTCAAGCAATCCTCCTACCTTAGCCTCTTGAGCACAGGCATGTGCTACCACAACCGGCTGATTTTTAAAAAGATTTCTAAATGTGGTCTTACTATGTTGCCTAGTCTGGTCACTCCTGGGCTCAAGGGATATTCCTGCCTCAGCCTCCCAAAGTGATGTGATTACAGGTGTGAGCCACTGTACCCTGCCACCTTTATCTCTCTCTCTTTTTTTTTTTTTTTGAGACAGAGTCTCACACTGTCTCTATCACCCAAGCTGGAGTGTAATGCGTGATCTCGGCTGACTGAAACCTCCGCCTCCCAGGTTCAAGTGGTTTCTCTGCCTCACCCTCCCGAGTAGCTCAGATTACAGGTGTGCACCACCACACCCAGCTAATTTTTTTGTATATATATATTTTTAGTAGAGATTGGGTTTTATCATGTTGGCCAGGCTGCTCTTGAACGCCTGACCTCGGGTGATCCTCCTGCCTCGGCCTCCCAAAGTGCTGGGATTGCAGGTGTGAGCCACCGCGCCCGGCCTGCCTTTCTGTCTTGACCTTTGACTTCCTCCTTGCCTCACCCAACCTGGACCCCAGTGCCCTCATCCTCCACTGCCTGTGCTGCGTTCTGCATTTCTCCTCTCCCCAAACTCACTTTCAACCCGGAACTCCACCCACACCTCTGCCCTGACACCTCCACAGCCATATACACCCAGCCACATGCCAGTCCCTCCCTGGCCCCTCCCCCCAGCCCCCACCATCCAGAGGGCAGGAGCAGGCAGGCCATCTCAGAGCAGCTGTGTCTTTGCAGATATCATGGTGACAGAGTACGTGGAGCACGGGCCCCTGGACGTGTGGCTGCGGAGGGAGCGGGGCTGTGTGCCCATGGCTTGGAAGATGGTGGTGGCCCAGCAGCTGGCCAGCGCCCTCAGCTACCTGGTGTGTGGCCTGTGTGTGGGTCCTGGGTCGTTCAGGGAAGGCCAGGAGCCCAGGAGTTCGAGACCAGCCCAGGGAACATGCCGAGACCCGATCTTTAAAAAATAAATAAATATGGTGCTGAAGGAATTAAAATTAAAAATTAAAAAAAGATATTTAAAATTTATTTAAAAAAAGAATTAAAGAGAAAAAAATAAATATCCAGGCATGGTGGCTCACTCCTGTAATCCCAGCAGTTTGGGAGGCTAAGGTTGGCGATCACCTGAGGTCAAGAATTTGAGACCAGCCTGGCCAATATGGCAAAACCCTGTCTCTACTAAAAATACAGAAAAATAGCTGGGCATAGTGGCTAACGCCTGTAATCCCAGCACTTTGGAAGGCCAAGGCAGGCAAATCATCTGAGGTTGGGAGTTCAAGACCAGCCTGGCCAGCATGGAGAAAGCCCATCTCTACTAAGAATACAAAAATTAGCTGGGCATGATGGTGCGTGCCTATAATCCCAGCATTTGGGAGGTTGAGGCAGGAGAATTGCTTGAACCTGGGAGGTGGAGGTTGCGGTGAGCTGAGATCACACCATTGCACTCCAGCCTGGGCAACAAGAGTGAGACTCCGTCTCAAAACAAACCATACACACACACACACGCACACGCACAGCAAAATTAGCTGGTGTGGTAACTTGCACCTGTAGGCCCAATTACTCAGGAGGCTGAGGTGGGAGGATCGCTTGAGCCTGGGAAGTTGAGGCTGTAGTGAGCTATGATCACACCACTGCACTCCAGCCTGGGCAGCAGCATAGCAAGACCCCATCTCTCAGAAGTTTAGGAATTAGCCAGCCGTGGTAGTGTGCACCTGCAATTCTAGCTACTTGGCTTGAGGCCAGGAGTTTGAGGCTGTAATGAGCTATGTTCTTGCTACCATACTCCAGCCTGCGAGACAGAATGAGACCCTGTTTCAAAAAGAAAAAAATAATGCCTCCCCCCCAAAAACACCCAGTGATGGTCACAGTTGTCCTTTGCACATTGGCTGTCCCTATGGGGGCCAGGTTTGGGGTTGGCATCTATGTCCCTCCTGATGGCCTCACCCCCTCTCCTGCCCACCCCAGGAGAACAAGAACCTGGTTCACGGTAATGTGTGTGGCCGGAACATCCTGCTGGCACGTCTGGGGCTGGAGGAGGGCACCAGCCCCTTCATCAAGCTGAGTGATCCCGGCGTGGGCCTGGGCGCCCTCTCCAGGGAGGGTGAGTACTTGAGGGGACCTGGGCACAGTGGGGGCTTCCCCTGTTCCTTTCACTCCTGGTGACTTCTGACCTCGGCCCCCAGAGCGCGTGGAACGGATCCCCTGGATGGCCCCCGAGTGCTTGCCAGGCGGGCCCAATAGCCTAGGCACTGCCACGGACAAGTGGGGCTTTGGTGCCACCCTCCTCGAGATCTGCTCTGATGGAGAGGCCCCCCTTCAGAGTCGCAGCCCCTCCGAGGTATGTCTAGGGAACCCCTGGGCCCTCCCCACAAAGGGGGCCCCTCCAAGGAGTCCAGAGGACAGAATCAGAGCTCAGAGCTGCCTCCCCTCTGGCTGCATGACTTTAAGTCTCTCTGGGCCATCTGCAGGTGGTCGCCTTGGGGCTCACTGTCGCCCAGCCTTTTTTTTTTTTTTTTTTTTGAGATGAAGTCTCCCTCTGTCGCCCAGGCAATCTCGGCTCACTGTAACCTCCGCCTCCCGGGTTCAAGCAATTCTTCCTTAGCCTCCCAATTAGCTTGGACTACAGGCGTTCGCCACCATGCCTGGCTAATTTTTGTATTTTTAGTAGAGATGGGGTTTCACCATGTTGGCCAGGCTGGTCTCAAACTCCTGACCTCAGGTAATCCGCCCACCTCAGCCTCCCAAAGTGCTGGGATTACAGGCATGAGCCATTGTGCCCGGTCAGTCCCAGCCTTTTGAGGTCCTTGTGGAAGTCACTTGTACCTGGCACACAGAAGGCAAGTAAGAGACTTGGTTTCAGTTTTAGGCAGAGTGACCAGGGAAGTGATGGGAGATACCCAGGCTGCAGAGAGGGGAAGAGGGACGGAGGATGTACCTCACCCAGCACTGGGGTCAGATAAGGCTTCCCAGAGGAGGTTTGTGTGTTGTTTTTGTTTTTGTTTTTTTTTGAGAAGGATTTGCACTCTGTCCACCAGGCTAGAGTGCAGTGGCATGGTCTCTGCTCACTACAACCTCCACCTCCCAGGTTCAAGCAATTCTACTGCCTTAGCCTTCCGAGTAGCTGGGATTGTAAGCACCCACCATCATGCACAGCTAATTTTTGTATTTTTAGTAGAGATGGGGTTTCCCCAGGGTCCCAGCACTGGGATGGATCTCAGTGTGGGGCTGCAGCCGGGTGCACAGCTACATGTTGACCAGGCTGGTCTCAAACTCCTGACCTTAAGTAATTCACCATCCTCGGCCTCCCAAAGTGCTGGGATTACAGGCGTGAGCCACTGCACCCGGCCCTGGAGGACGTTTTATCTAAATGTAAAATTATGCCAATAAGCCTGACTAGGAAGGGCAGCTTAGGCAGAGTGCATGTGCTGTGCAAAGGCCGAGACTTTGGTGTATTGAGGAGCTGTGGTCTATAGGAGGGGCAGGAGGGAACCCCAGGCGGGAGGCTGACTGCATCGTCCCTGGACCTGGGTCCCAGTTCTGGCTCTGCAGCTGTGAGCACATCCTCCCATTTTGCAGAGCCTCAGTTGCCTCATCTGTAAAATGGGACTGACAAGAGCAGGCACCTGGCCAGTCCAGCCCTGCTGCTCTGGGGCTTGACTCTGCCTCTTGGGGAAGGTGTGGGGGTGAGGGAAGGATGTTGACCCCTCTGGGTCCCTTCCCCAACAGAAAGAGCGTTTCTACCAGAGGCAGCACCGGCTGCCCCAGCCCTCCTGCCCAGAGCTGGCCACACTCACTGGCCAGTGTCTGACCTATGAGCCAACCCAGAGGCCATCATTCCGCACTATCCTGCGTGACCTCACCCGGCTGCAACCCTACAGTGAGTTCCATTCCAGCGCTGGGACCCTGGGGAAGCGGGACGGGGCTGGGATCCCTGCTCTATTTCCATAGTGCATGCGAGGTCTCTGCACTGTATTTCGGGGTGTGTGCCAGTTTCTTGCAGTAGCGTTCACAAGTGTGTTCTGCCTGACTGCCCTGAGCTCTCCTTAATGTATTTATGTATTTATTTGTTTATTGTAATGGAATCTTGTTCTGTCACCCAGGCTGGCACACAGTGGTGCTATCTTGGCTCATTTTAACTTCCACCTCCTAGGTTCAAGCTATCCTCCCATCTTAGCCTCCCAAGTAGTTGGGATTACAAGCATGTGCCGCCATGCCCAGCTAATTTTTTGTATTTTTAGTAGAAATGGGGTTTTGCCATGTTGGCCAGGCTGGTCTCAAACTCTTTTTTTTCTTTTCCTGAGATGGAGTTTTGCTCTTGTTGCCCAGGCTGGAGTGCAATGGTGCAATCTTGGCTCACTGCAACCTCTGCCTTCTGGATTCAAGCAATTCTCCTGCCTTAGCCTCCTGAGTAGCTGGGATTACAGGCGCATGCCACCACATCTGGCTAATTTTTATATTTTTAGTAGAGATGGGGTTCCGCCACATTGGCCAGGCTAGTCTCGAACTCCTGACCTTGTGCACCACCCGCCTTGGCTTCCCGAAGTGCTAGGATTATAGGTGTGAGCCACTGTGCCTGGCTTCCTTAATGTTTTGTTTGGGGAGAGATACGACTTCTTTGAATTAATTAGAGAATTAGACCATTGCAGTTTTTTCTTTTTAAAAAATTTTTGTATTGTTTTCTTAAAAAAATTAATATGGTATTTTCAACTGGCCATATCACATTTTTCTGTTTTTTGTTTTATTTATTTATTTTGAAATGGAGTTTCACTCTTGTTACCCAGGCTGGAGTGCAATGGCGTGATCTCGGCTCACCGCAACCTCCGCCTCCTGGGTTCAGGCAATTCTCCTGCCTCAGCCTCCTGAGTAGCTGGGATTACAGGCACGTGCTACCATGCCCAGCTAATTTTTGGTATATTTTTTAGTAGAGACAGGGTTTCACCATGTCGACCAGGATGGTCTTGATCTCTTGACCTCGTGATCCACCCGCCTTGGCCTCCCAAAGTGCTGGGATTACAGGCGTGAGCCACCGCGCCCGGCCTGTTTTTTGTTTTAAAGACTAGGTCTTGCTGTGTTGCCCAGGCAGGAGTATGGTGGCTATTCACAGGCATGATCATGGCTCACTGCAGCCTGGAACTCCTGGGCTCAAGGGATCCTCCCGCCTGGGTCTCCCAAAGTGCTGGGATTACAGGCGTGAGCCACCATGCCTGCCAGTTTTCCCCTTTTCTGTATGAAACATCTGTGTCGGCCGGGCGCAGTGGCTCACACCTATAATCCCAGCACTTTGGGAGGCCAAGGCGGGTGGATCACAAGGTCAAGAAATCGAGACCATCCTGGTCAACATGGTGAAACCCCGTCTCTACTAAAAATACAGAAATTAGCTGGGCATGGTGGCGCGCGCCTGTAATCCCAGCTACCCGGGAGGTTGAGTCAGGAGAATTGCCTGAACCCAGGAGGCGAACGTTGCGGTGAGCCGAGATTGTGCCATTGCACTCCAGCCTGGGTAACAAGAGTGAAACTCCGTCTCAAAAAAAAAAGAAAAGAAAAGAAACATCTGTGTCCTCTATCCAACCTCAGAACATCCAGATGTCAGGTTTGTTTTTTATTTTTAAGAGACAGTCTCTCTCTGTGGCCCAGGCTCACTGCAGCCTCAAACTCCTAGGCTCAAATGATCCTCCTACCTCAGCCTCCTAAGTAGCTGGGACCACAGGCACATGCCACCACACCTGGGTAATTTTTTTTAAGCTTTTTTTTTTTTTTTTTTCAGAGATGGGGTTTCGCCATGTTGTTCAGGCTGGTCTTGAACTCCTGGGCTTAAACGATCCTCCCATCTCGGCCTCCCAAACAGGTGTCAGTTTTGATGCAGCTGACTCAGCATCATTTTGGACAGAAAGTGGACTCTTAGCTATTGCTGAAAAAGTCTTCTTACCTCTGGGATCGGAGGCTGGGGTAGCTGTGGCCAGCTTTGTGACTCCCAAGTGTGGGCCTGCTGGGAAAGGGTTGGGGTAAGGCCTTACCCACTGCAGCTCTTCCAGATCTTGCTGATGTCTTGACTGTGAACCTGGACTCACCTGCGTCAGACCCTACTGTTTTCCACAAGCGCTATTTGAAAAAGATCCGAGATCTGGGCGAGGTGAGGCAAGGGCCTGGGCTGCCTGCCTGGTAGGGGAGGAGTTTGGGGATTTAGGATAAATTCCTACCTAAGGTGACTTTCAGGAGATCTAGGTGCCAAGGAGTCTTAAGAGCTTGGAGTAGTTTGAGCCTGGGGTATTCCAAATGGATCTGCCTGGAGGAGTGGCCTGGGAAATCGGGGGTTTGGGAGGGGTGCCGGGATTGAGGAGATGGAGCTGATCCTCGTGGGCGCCCGACTAGGGCCACTTCGGTAAGGTCAGCTTGTATTGCTACGATCCGACCAACGATGGCACTGGCGAGATGGTGGCGGTGAAAGCCCTCAAGGCAGACTGCGGCCCCCAGCACCGCTCAGGCTGGAAGCAGGAGATTGACATTCTGCGCACGCTCTACCACGAGCACATCGTCAAGTACAAGGGCTGCAGCGAGGACCAAGGTGGGCGCGACCCCGCGAGCCCCGGAGACCCGGGGGGGCGTGGTTACAGTTGGGTGTGGCATTGTGGGAGGGGCCAGTCTGGCCCAACCAATCTGAGCCTCAACCTCAAGCTGCTGGACGCGGTTCTTGGCAAATGGGTGAACATGGCCAGGCTGCCTCCTTCCCTTCTGGGGGGCGCTACCTGCTGGGGCCAGGATGGGTGGGAGCCACTAGCAGTTCCCTTAAGTTAGAATGGGGTGGTGGATGTGTCCATCCCACCTGAGGAATGGGTCTAGTGTGCGTGAGTCTTGGCCCTTGCTCCCGACCTTGGAGGGCCACTGCTGGGCTCAGGGTAGGCGGTCCCCGGCCCTCCCTTTATCGTCCCCCACCGGGGCCGCCCCTCTCCGTGGCAGGCGAGAAGTCGGTGCAACTGGTCATGGAGTACGTGCCACTGGGCAGCCTCCGAGACTACCTGCCCCGGCACAGCGTCGGGCTGGCCCAGCTGCTGCTCTTCGCCCAGCAGATCTGCGAGGTGGGTCGGCCCTGCCCCTGCTTCCGGAGCTTGCCCTTTCCTCTTCAGCCTGGGCTGGCCTGAGCTGTCCGGTCCCGTCTGCTCTCACCCCCCGCCCCTGCTCATTTGCCCAGGCCGGCTTGTCCTTGCGCTGACCTCCCAATTGGCCGGCTCACTTGGCCACACCTCTCCCAAGGGACCACGCGCGGCAGGCTGTGCCCCTCCCAACTCGCCCTCCAACCCAGCGTTGCTCTCCAACCCCGTCCCTACTTTCTAGTTCAGATTCCTTTTGCTTGGTGCTGCCTGCTATCCAGCCCTCTACAGCGGCCGGGTCGCCACAGGCCTGACCTGACTGTCCCCCAGCCATCCTGGCTGCTCAGGTCCTGCCGCCGCCCCCTGCCGAACCCGCCTCATTGAAACTCACGAGCCCCGCCCCACCCCCCCAGGGCATGGCCTATCTGCACGCGCAGCACTACATCCACCGAGACCTAGCCGCGCGCAACGTGCTGCTGGACAACGACAGGCTGGTCAAGATCGGGGACTTTGGCCTAGCCAAGGCCGTGCCCGAAGGCCACGAGTACTACCGTGTGCGCGAGGATGGGGACAGCCCCGTGTTCTGGTGATCAGGCGGGGTGCAGTCTGAGGGGGTGTTGAGGTCACTTGGAACAGGCAGGGTGAAGTGGAAGGATGCTGGGTCTCATGACAGGGCGTGGTCCCAGTGAAGTGGGGCGGGGCTTAGTCGTGCGGGGGCGGGCCTATGGTTGCAAGGAGCGGGGCATAGAGTGCGGCTTGGCTTGGTGGGCGGGGTTAACCCGGCCTAGTTTATAGGCGCCTCACCTCGCTCAGGTTCCGCTGTTAAGGGTGGGTCCCAACTGAGCCCGGAAAGGTCCTTCAGTCCCAGCTGAGAGCTTCAGCCTGGTGTGACCGCCAAACACTCAGTGCAACACATCCTCAGTACAGCCTCCCCAGGCCTAAGTGTCCTTCTCCCCCTAGGTATGCCCCAGAATGCCTGAAGGAGTATAAATTCTACTATGCGTCCGATGTCTGGTCCTTCGGGGTGACCCTGTATGAGCTGCTGACGCACTGTGCCTCCAGCCAGAGCCCCCCCACGGTGAGAGCCAGTCCCGCAGCCTCACCTGGAGTTTGCTAGAGGAACTAGAAAGGCATGCAGTTTCCCTAGCCCATAGCAAGTGTTAAAAAGCAAACAAAAAACGCTAGGCGCGGTGGTTCACGCCTGTAATCCCAGCACTTTGGGAGGCCGAGGTAGGCAGATCACTTGAGGTCAGGAGTTCGAGACCTGCCTGACCAACATGGTGAAACCCCGTCTTTATTAAAAATACAAAAATTAGACTGATGCCCTTTTCGGCCTCAGCCCACCCACACCTGGGTGAATAAAAAAAAAAAAAATACAAAAATTAGCTGGGCATGGTGGCAGGCACCTGTAATCCCAACTACTCAGGAGGCTGAGGCAGGAATTACTTGAACTCGGGAGGCGGAAGTTGCAGTGAGCCTAGACCGCCCCACTGCACTCCAGCCTGGGCAACAAGAGTGAAACTACATTTCAAAACCAAAAAAATGGAAAAACATGCATTCACATCCCAACTCATCAGTCCCGCGAGTGCTCACTCACTGAAGCTCACAGTCCTGATCTGTAAAATGGCCCACCTACAGTGCAGGGAGCCACAGACTGACAGAAACCCTTAAACGGAGGTAGGCAAAATAGGAACAGTTTATTCTATTTGCACATTCCATGGATGGGGAGGGCCGGGGGCTTCAACCTGGACTCTCAGATGTCATCAGGAATCCTATTTTCTCCATCGGATCTACTGTTTGTGGTGGCATCTGTCAGGGAAGATTTCCCTCTGTGTGGCAACAGTGCCCCCTAACCCTCAAGGAACTCATACCTCTGGCTTAGGGTCCCAGTGGTCCTTTTACCTGCTTTTCTCAGAACTTGCTTGGCTTAGTCCAGCCTGGTTCCTGTGTGCTTCTCCGAGCCAATCACTGTGTAGTCACCGACCACAGGGATTGGCCAGTCCTGACCTTGGGGGAGGAGCCAAGAGTGTGTTGGGGCTTATTTTTATTTTTTTCCACCAGAACAAGAAGCGCCTTTATGAGACGGGAAAAAAAAGGCTGGGACGGTAGCTCACTCCTGTAATCCCAACACGTTGGGAAGTCGAGGCGGGAGCATCGCTTGAACCCAAGAATTCAAGACCAGCCTGGGCAATATAGTGAGACTTCGTTTTTCTTTTCTTTTTTTTTTTTTTTTTTTTTTGAGACAGAGTTTCGCTCTGTCCCCATGCTGGAATGCAGTGAGGCGATCTCGGCTCACTGCAACATCCGCCTGCGGGGTTCAAGTGATTCTCCTGCCTCAGCCTCCTGAGTAGCTGGGATTACAAGCATGTGCTACCACACCCGGCTAATTTTTGTATTTTCAGTAGAGACGGAGTTTCACCATATTGACCAGGATGGTCTCGATCTCCTGACCTCGTGATCCGCCTGCCTCAGCCTCCCAAAGAGCTGGGATTACAGGCCCGAGCCACCGAACCCCGCTTTTTTGTTTGTTCGTTTTTGAGATGGAGTCTCACTGCAACTTCCACCTTCCGAGTGCAATTCTCGTGCCTCAGCCTCCTAAGACCTTGTATCTTTAAAAAAAAAAAAAAAAAAAAAAATCAGCTGGGCATGGTGGTGGGTGCCTGTAATCCCAACTACTCGGGAGGCTGAAGTAGGAGAATTGCTTAAACCTGGGAAGCAGAGATTGTAGCGAGCCAAGATCGTGCCACTGCACTCCAGCCTGAGCAACAGAGCAAGACTCCGTTTAAAAACAACAACAATAAACACTTGGTGTGTTGGCTCACGCCTGTAATCCCAGCACTTTGGGAGGCTGAGGTGGGCGGATCATCTGAGATCAGGAGTTAAAGACCAGCTGGGCAAACATGGTAAAAAAAAAGTACAAAATATACAGTGGCCACAGAGGGGGCCTCCTGCTCCCTAACCCAGGAGGAAACCAAGAGGGGGAAGTCAGTCTCAACCACACCCTGTCTGTGCCTTACTCCTATCTGGAGACCCCACCTCTGTGAACCTATTTTTCTTCCATGGCCATTGTGGTGGGTGCCTGTAATCCCAGCTACTCAGGAAGCTGAGGGAGGGGGAATTGCTTGAAACCAGGAGTTGGAGGTTGCAGTGAGCAGAGATCCTGCCACAGCACTCCAGCCTGGGTGACAGAGCAAAACTAAAAAAAAAAAATTCTGGCTGATAAGAACCTGCTGTAAGTCTTGACAGCAAACACCTGACTCAGGCTTGCTCTACAACTGTTATGTCAACGTGCACAGTCATCCCAGGTGGCAGATGTTATCCTATTTTAGGGATGAGAAAACTGAGGCCCAGAGAAGTGAACTCAAAGTCACACGACCCATGCAGTCAATTTCATGAAGTTGCAGAGTGATTTTTTTTGAGATGAAGTTTCACTCTTGTTGCCCAGGCTGGAGTGTAATGGTATAATCTTGGCTCACCACAACCTCTGCCTCCCAGGTTCAAGCAATTATTTTGCCTCAGCCTCCCCAGTAGCTGGGATTACACGTGCCTGCCACCATGCCCAGCTAATTTTTGTATTTTTAGTAGAGATGGGGTTTCACCATATTGGCCAGGCTGGTCTCGAACTCCTGACCTCAGGTGATCCACCTGCCTCAGCCTCCCAAAGTCCTGGGATTACAGGCATGAGCCACCTTGCCTGGCCTTCATTGCCTCTTGAAAAGAGCTTGTCTTGTTTCTACTGTAGAAATTCCTTGAGCTCATAGGCATCACCCAGGGTCAGGTGACAGTACTGAGACTCACTGAGTTGCTGGAACGAGGGGAGAGGCTGCCACGGCCCGACAAATGTCCCTGTGAGGTGAGACTTCCTTAGTTTTTCGCTGTCCCTGCCATCCTGCTGTGGAGAGGACAACCCCCACCTGCTCTGGTTTTTCCTTTTAGGTCTATCAACTCATGAAGAACTGCTGGGAGATGGAGGCATCCTTCCGCCCAACCTTCCAGAACCTCATACCCATCCTGAAGACAGTCCATGAGAAGTACCAAGGCCAGGCCCCTTCGGTGTTCAGTGTGTGCTAAGTCACAGTGGCAGCCCTGCCTGGGAGGATTGGGCCAGGCAGCGGCCGCAGAGGGGGCCTCCTGCTCCTTACCCCAGGAGGAAGCCAGGAGGGCGAAGTCATCAACCACACCCTGTGACTCACTCCTATCTGGAGACCCCACCTCTGTGAACTGACTTTTCTTCCATGGCCATAAGTCTAACCATGATCTTGAGGGACCCAAGATGTGTGGGGCACTAATCCAGCCCCTGAATCCCCAGCTCCCAAACTTCCCCACCATTTCCACCGTCTGGTAATAAACTCCTGTTTCCTCTGCTGGAGTCCTTGATTCTTGGAGCTCTGTTTCAGCAAGGTGGGTTAGCTGGAGGTCTGGTCTCCTACGGGCTGCAGCTAGCATGAGACACTGAAGAGGTAGCTGGATTCAACTATTTCTTTATTTTTTGAGACAGAATTTTGCTCTTGTTGCCTAGGCTGCTGGGAGATGGAGGCATCCTTCCCAGATGGAGGCTACTGGGAGATGGAGGGCAATGGCATGATCTCGGCTCACTGCAATCTCCACCTCCTGGGTTCAAGCTATTCTGCCCCAGCCTCCCGAGTAGCTGGGATTATAGGCACTGGCCACCACGCCCAGCTAATTTTTTGTACTTTTAGTAGAGACAGGGTTTAACCATGTTGGTCAGGCTGGTCTTGAACTCCTAACCTCAGGTGATCCACCCACCTTGGCCTCCCAGTGTTGGGATTACAGGCGTGAGTCAATGTACCAGCCAGGATTCAACAATTTAATTTTTTTTTTTTTTTTTGGACAGGGTCTGGTTCTGTCACTAAGTCTTAGAGTGGAGTGGCTCGATCTCACTCACTGCTACCTCTGTCGTTTGGGCTCAAGTGATCCTCCAGCTTCACTCTCCCCAGTAGCTGGGACCACAGGCATGCGCCACCACACCAGGCTAATTTTTTTCTGGTACTTTTGTAGAGACTGGGTTTTGCCATGTTGTTCAGGGTGGTC
Organism: Callithrix jacchus; assembly: GCF_049354715.1. Classification (NCBI taxonomy): domain Eukaryota; kingdom Metazoa; phylum Chordata; class Mammalia; order Primates; family Cebidae; genus Callithrix; species Callithrix jacchus. The sequence continues at coordinate 9,544,019 of NC_133523.1, read as the reverse complement.
TCAAAATCCTGAGCTCAAGCCATGCATCCATCTTAGCATCCCAAAGTGCTAGGATTACACAGTGGTGAGCTACCGCACCAGGCCTCAACTAATTACACTTTTACCTACTCCCAGACCAACAGCCAGTCCAGTACCTGGTACACAGAAGTCACTCAATAACTACCTGTTTGTTTTGACATGGAATCTCGCTTGTAGCCCAGGCTGGAGTGCAATGGTACAATCTCGGCTCACTGCAACCACCACCTCCTGGGTTCAAGAGATTCTCCTGCCTCAGCTTCCTGAGTAGCTGGGATCAAAGGTGCCCACCACCATGCTCGGCTAAGTTTTGTATTTTTAGTGAAGATGAGATTTCACTACATTGGCCAGGCTAGTCTTGAACTCGTGACTTCAGGTGATCCACCTGCCTCGGCCTCCCCAAAGTGCTGGGATTACAGTCGTGAGCCACCGGGCCCAGCTAATAACTAGTTGCTGAATGCACAAAGTATTTGGTTGGGGCAGTCACATGCTACATAGATTGGACTGCCAGTTTCACGCTTTCACATTTCTGTGTGACCTCAGGCAAATGGCTTCACCTCTCTGGGCCTTGGTCCTCCATTATGGAACCTTCACACTTGTTACTTCATAGGATTTATGTAAAGAGCTCATGAGGTGGTGTCTGTAAAATGCTTAGCAGAAAGACATGCAAACAAGTGCTTAATAGTCAATATTATAGTTGGCTGTACACAGTGAGTCATGCCTATAATGTCAGCACTTTGGGAGGCTGAGGCAGGAAGATTCCTTGAGCCCAGGAGTTCCAAGACCAGCCTGGGCAACATACGAAGACCTGATCTGTATTATTTTTAAATGAAAATTTAAAAAATGAGGTTGGTTGGCTATAGTGTCTCACATCTGTAATCCCAGCACTTTGGAAAGCCAAGGTGGGCAGATCAGTTAAGGGCAGGAGTTTGAGACCAGCCTGGCCAACATGGAGAAACCATGTCTTTACTAAAAATACAAAAATTGGTGGGGCACAGTGGCTCACGCCTGTAATCTCAGCACTTTGGGAGGCCAAGGCAGGTGGATCACCTGAGGTCCGGAGTTCGAGACCAGCCTGGCCAACATGGTGAAACCCCTTCTCTACTAAAAATGCAAAAATTAGCTGAGCATGGTGGTGGGTGCCTGTAATCCCTGCTACTTGGGAAGCTGAGGCAGGAGAATCACTTGAACCCAGAAGGTGGAGGTTGCAGTGAGCCGAGAGCATGCCATTGCCCTCCAGCCTGGGCAGCAAGAGCAAAACTCCAACTGAAAAAAAATATTTAGCCAGGTATGGTGGCACGTGTCTGTAATCTCAGCTACTGGAGAGGCTGAGGCAGAATTGCTTGAATTGGAAGGCAGAGTACAGTGAGCTGAGGTCACACCACTGCACTCCAGCCTGGGCAAGAGAGCAAGACGCTCTCAAAAAAGAAAAAAAAAGTATTGGCCAGGTGTGGTGGCTCACGCCTGTAATCCCAGTACTTTGGGAGGCCAAGGTGGGTGGGTCATGAGGTCAGAAGATGGAGACCATCCCAGCCAAGATGGTGAAACCCCATCTCTACTAAAATACAAAAAAAATTAGCTGGGCGTGGTAGAGTGTGCTTGTAGTCCCAGTCACTTGGGATACTGAGGCAGGGGAATTGCTTGAACCCAGGAGGCAGAGGTTGCAGTGAGGCAAGATCACACCACTGCACTCCAGCCTAGGTGGCAGAGCGAGACTCTCTCACAAAAAAAGAAAAAAAAAAAAAAATCTGGGGAACAATCCAAGATGGCTGATCGCTAACATCTCGGGATTGCAGCTCTCAGAGAAAGCGCAGAGAACTAGAGCACGCGAAACTTTCAGACAAATTCTGGTCGCTCATGGAGCAGAAGATCCTCGGAGCAGAGTAAACAGGGCTGGCTCCCCTTCTGACCGAGGTTTGGAGGGGCCACACTGGTCCCCAGCACGACTCCTGAGGCTGGTGCAGCGGCTGTGACGGCACCTCGGCGGGGCAGCTCTCAGCGCAGAGTAAATGAGACCAGTTCCCCTTCTGACCGTGGTTTGGAGCCCCGGGAAGGCAGAGTTGCCTATTATGGACACAAGAAGGAAGCCAAACAGGAGAATCCTGGGCAGAAAAGCACCACCAGTCTTAACACCGCCGTTCTGGCCCTGGGAACTAACAACCTGGACGTCCACTCAAGAGACCTAATCTGAAAGTTGGTAATTTCAAAGACGGCAGGAGGATAAATTTACAATGACGGGAAGAAACCAGCGTAAAAAAGTGGAGAATACTCAAAGTCAGAACGCCTCTCCCTCTAAAGATGATCACAGTTCCACATCAACAATGGAACAAGGCTTGATGGAGAACGAGCGCCTCCTGATGACAGAATCACTCTTCAAGGAATGGTTAATAACAAACTTCGGTGAGTTAAAAGAACATGTTGTAGCCCAACGTAAAGAAACTAGGAACTTTGAAAAAAGGTTTGATGAAATCCTATTGAGAATAGACAACTTAGAGAGGAGTATGAGTGAATTAATGGAACTGAAGAATACAATACAGGAACTCCGAGAAGTATGCACAGGTTTAAACACTTGAATTGTTCAAGCAGAAGAAGGGATATCAGAGGTCAAAGTCCAATTTAATGAAATAAAACGTGAAGAAAAGATTAGAGAAAAAAGGATAAAAAGGAATGAGCAAAGTCTCCAAGAAATGTGGGACTATGTGAAAAGACCAAATTTACGTTTGATAGGTGTACCTGAATGCGACGGAGAGAATGAATCCAAGCTGGAAAATACCCTTCAGGATATTATTCAGGAAAATTTTCCTAAACTAGCAAAGCAGGTCAATATTCAACCCCAGGTAATACAGAGAACACCACAAAGATATTCCTCAAGAAGAGCAACCCCAAGGCACATAATCATTAGATTCACCAGGGTTGAAACGAAGGAGAAAATACTAAGGGCAGCCAGAGAGAAAGGTCAGGTTACCCACAAAGGCAAGCCTATCAGACTTACAGCAGATCTCTCAGCAGAAACTCTACAGGCCAGAAGAGAGTGGGGGCCAATACTCAACATCCTCAAAGAACAGAACCTTCAGCCCAAAATTTGATATCCAGCCAAACTAAGCTTCACAACTGAAGGAAAAATAAAATCTTTTATGAACAAGCAAGAACTCAGAGATTTTATTACCACCAGGCCTGCTTTACAAGAGCTTCTGAAAGAAGCATTACACACAGAAAGAAACAACCAGTATTAGCCTTTCTAAAAATATACCAAAAAGTAAAGAGCACCAACATAAAGAAGAATTTACATCAACGAATGGATAAAACAGCCAGTCAATATCAAATGGCAGTAACCCTAAATTTAAATCGACTAAATCCCCCAATCAAAAGACACAGCCAAAACCCAATGGCATGTTACATCCAGACCTGTTTCACATGCAAGGATACACAAAGACTCAAAACAAAGGGATGGAGAAAGATTTACCAACCAAATGGAGAGCAAAAGTAAATAAATAAAAAGCAGGAGTTGCAATTCTCGTAGCGGATAAAATAGATTTTAAAGCAACAAAGATACAGTGGTAAAAGGATCAATACAACAACAAGAGCTAACGATCCTAACACCCAGGTACATAGAGACTTAGATTCAATGAGACAGAAAATTAATAAGGATATCAAGGACTCGAACTCAGATCCGGAACAAGTAAACTTAATAAATATTTATAGAGCTCTCCACTTCAAATACACAAAATATACATTCTTGTCAATACCACATCACACCTACTCATAGGTTTAAATGAAACATTGATTGGCCATTATTAATACCCTTTTTTTTTTCAGAATAAAGCAATATTTCCTTTCACCCTCCCTCTTTCTCTTCCTCTTTCTTCCTCTCCTTTACTCATTTTTTTCTTTCCCTCTCTCAAAAAAAAGAAATCAATTTGTAAACCTCTAGATCCAGGTCGGCAATGTCTCTCTCATTGCTTGATTTGATTTCCTTCCCTCCCTCCCTCCCTCCCTCCCCCCTTCCTCCCTCCCTTCCTTCCTTCATCCCTCCCTTCCTGCCTTCCTCCCTTCCTCGCCCCCCCCAAAAAATCTATGAACTTACATTTACATACCATTTTCCCCCCAAATTCTGTACATGAGGGTTCACTCTTCCTGTTGTACATTCTGTGGGGTTGGACAAACGTATAAGGCATTATAGTATCACGTGGAGTAGTTTCACTGCCCTAAAAGTCATTCATGCTCTGTCTATTCATCCCTCCCTTCTCACTAATCCCTGGCAACCACTGATCTGTTATTTACTGTCCCCACAATTTTGAAACAGTCTTGCTCTGTTACCCAGGCTGGAGTGCAGTGACGCAATCTCTGCTCACTGCAACCTCTGCCTCCCATGCTCAAGCTAATTTCTGTATTTTTTGTAGAGGCAAAATTTTGCCATGTTACCCAGACTGGTCTCAAAGTCCTGGGTTTAAATGATTCTCCTACCTTGGCCTCCCAAAGTTCTGGGCTTTCAGGCATGAGCCACCACACCCAGCCAATAGATCATTTCTTTTCAGTTTTGAATAAAAAATAAAAATACAAACAAAGTCCCCAATTGCATTTGGTTGAGGCCAGTTTTTTGTAAATCTCTTTTTTTTTGAGACGGAATCTCACTCTGTCGCCCAGGCTGGACTGTAGTGGCACAACCTCAGTTCACTGCAACCTCTGCCTCCCCAGTTCAAGTGATTCTCCTGCCTCAGCCTCCTGAGTATCTGAGATTACAGGTGCCTGCACCACACCCAGCTAATTTTTGCACTTTTAGTAGAGATGGGGTTTCACTATGCTTCCCAAGCTGGTCTCCAACTCCTGACCTCAAGTATCCACCCACCTGGCTTCCCAAAGTACTGGGATTACAGGTGTAATTCACCATGCCTCGCCTGTAAGTCTCTTTTAGTCCTTAAAAAAAGGAAATGGAATAAAAAAATAAAAATACAGGCCAGGCATGGTGGCTTACACCTGTAATCCCAGCAATTTGGGAGGCTGAGGCAGGAGGATCACCTGAGGTCAAGAGTTCAAGACCAGCCTGACCAACATGGAGAAACCCTGTCTTTACTAAAAACACAAAATTAGCTGGTTGTGGTGGTGCATGCCTGTAATCTCAGCAACTCGGGAGGCTGAGACAAGAGCATCGCTTGAACCCAGGAGGCGGAGGTTGCCATGAGTTGAGATTGTAACCATTGCACTTAAGCCTGGGCAACAAGAGTGAAACTCTGTCTCAAAAAAAAAAAAAAAAAAGAAAAAAATAGGGGATTCTGTCTCTTGGCCTTGGAGCCCCCCTCCCTCTGGCTCTGTACAGCGGAGCTGCTTCTTTTTTTCTTTCCCCTTCTTTCTTGCCTATTAAACTCCCTGCTCCTTAAAACTAATTAATTCATTAATAATAAAAATATAAACAAGGTCCCCAGTTGCACTGGTGGGGGCCAGTTCTCTGTGTAAGTCTCTTTTGGTCTGTGGGTTCCTCTTGCTGTCTTTTGCTCCCTTGCAACATATTTGTTGATGAAACTATGTTTGTCCTATTGACTTTCTTTCTTTTTTTTTTTTTTTTTTTTTTAACAGAATCTTGCTCTGTCACCCAGGCTGGAGTGCTGTGGCATGGTCTCGGCTCACTGCAACCTCCACCTCCTGGGTTCAAGCATTTCTCCTGTCTCAGCCTCCCAAGTAGATGGGATTACAGGTGTGGGTGAGCATACCTGGCTAATATTTATATTTTTAGTAGAGATGGGATTTCACCATGTTGGCCAGGGTGGTCTTGAACTCCTGATCTCAGGTGATCCATCTGCGTCTGCTTCCCAAAGTGCTGGGATTACAGGGATGAGCCACTGAGCCTGGCCTATACTGTTGACTTTGCCAATCTGACGTTCTGTCAGCTGAACTTGACTTGCTGTAAACTGTTAGATTCACTTTCGATTTTTTAGTGAGATTACTTAATGGAAGGCATTCATGCTCTCAGAGGAAGGACACAAGTTCTGCTTGTTCTTCCTTTTGTGACATGAGTCGCCACCACCCAGATCCATCAAAGATGCAGTTTGTATTTTCCTTTTTTTTTTTCGAGATCGAGTTTTCTTGATTTATTGCCCAGGCTGGAGTGCAGTGGCACAATCTCGGCTCACTGCAACTTGTGCCTCCCGGGTTGAAGCAGTTCTCCTGTCTTAGCCTCCCGAGTAGCTACGACTACAGGCAGGTGCCACCATGCCCGGCTAATTTTTGTATTTTTAGTAGAGATGGGGTTTCACCATATTGGTCAGGCTGGTCATACGTGGTGGCGAGTGCCTGTAATCGCAGCTACTCAGGGAGGCTTAGGCAGGAGAATCACTTGAACCTGGGAGGTGGAGGCTGTAGTGAGCCAAGGTCTTGCCACTGCACTCCAACCTGGGAAACAAATCAAGACTCCATCTCAAAAAAAAAAAAAATCTTTCAACATGTACATAGTCGAATGTGTTCCATGTTTTTAGTGAGGATTCCCAAAAGGCTTTTAGAGGGTTTTTTCTTTTTCTTAATTTTTTTTTTTTTTAAAGACAGAGTTTTCGCTCTTGTTACCCAGGCTGGAGTGCAATGGTGTGATCTTGGCTCACCGCAACCTCCGCCTCCTGAGTTCAGGCAATTCTCCTGCCTCAGCCTCCTGAGTAGCTGGGATTACAGGCACGTGCCACTATGCCCAGCTAATTTTTTGTATTTTTAGTAGAGACGGGGTTTCATGATGTTGACCTGGATGGTCTCGATCTCTTGACCTCATGATCCACCTGTCTCGGCCTCCCAAAGTGCTGGGATTACAGGTTTGAGCCACCGTGCCTGGCCAATTTTTATTTTTGAAATAATAGAGACAGGGGTCTCCTTATGTTGCCCAGGCTGGTCTCAAACTCCTGGGCTCAAGTGATCCTCCCAAAGTGCTGGAATTATAGGTGTGAGCCACCATGCCCAGCCAAGTTTAATTTTTTCACAATAAAGGAAAGGAACAGTGTTAATCTATGATTGTCAGAACAGCAATTAATAAGATCATCTTCAGCTGGGCCCAGTGGCTCACACCTATAATCCTAGCACTTTAGGAGGCCGAAGCAGGAGGATCACCTGAGAACAGGAGTTTAAGGCCAGCCTGGGCAACATGGTGAAACCCCACCTCTATTAAAAATACAAAAATTAGCCAGACATGGTGGCAGGCACTCAGGAGGCTGAGGCAGGAGAATTGCTTGAACCTAGGAGGCAGAGGATGCAGTGAGCCACGATCGCACCACTGCACTCCAGCCTGGGCAACAAAGTGATAACCTATCTCAAAAAATAATGATAATAATAAGATCATCTTCAGAGCTCAGTTCCTGGTGCATGAAGAGACTCAATACAGCCTCTGGCTCTCAGTTCTTAGAAGAATATGAAAGAGATAAGATCAATAAATACCTTCATTGTTTAATAGCCGAGAGTGAAAGCCAGGCACAGTGGTTCACCCCTGTAATCCCAGCACTTTGGGAGGCTGAGGTGGGAGAATTGCTTGAACCTGGGAGGCGGAGGTTGCAGTGAGCCCAGATAGTGCCATTGTACTACAGCCTGGGCAACAAGTGAGACCGTGTCTCAAAAAAAAAAAAAACAAACTCAGCTGAAGCTTAACTGATATAGTTTGCAATCCAGACTATCCTTGCTTTCTTGTAAAGGTTTTAAGAAATGTGCAGAGGCCACCCCCACTTTCTTTTCTCTCTCTCTCTCTCTTTTTTTTTTTTAAGACAGAGTCTTGCTCTGTGGCCCAGGCTGGAAAAAGTAGATCTCGGCTCACTGAAACTTCCACCTCCTGGGTTCAAGCAATTCTCCTGCCTCAGCCTCCCGAGTAGCTGGGATAACAGGGGCGTACCACCATGCCTGGCTAATTTTTGTATTTTTAGTAGAGACGGGGTTTCTCCATATTGGTCAGGGGTGGTCTCAAAACTCCTGATCTTGTAATCCCACCTCAGCCTCCCAAAGTGCTGGGATTACAGGTGTGAGCCACCACACCGGGCCGCAGAGGCCCCTTAAACATGTGTAGGTGACCTTTCTCTGTCACCCAGACTGGAGTGCAGGGGTGCAATCTCAGCTAACTGCAACCTCAATCTCCCGAGCTCAAGCAATCCTCCTGTTGCAGCCTCCTGAGTTGCAGGGAGTACAGGTGTAGTCCCACTTGTGGCTGATTTTTTTTTTTTTTTTTTAGTAGAGACAGGGTTTTGCCCAGGCTGGTCTCAAACTCCCAACCTCAAGGGATCTGCCCACCTTGGCTTCCCAAAGTGCTAGGATTACGGGCATAAACCACCATGCCCAGCCTAGAAATATTTCTTTATCAGAAATATTACTGGCGGGTGCAGCTGCAGTGGGGCATACCTATAATGCCAGCACTTTGGGAGGTCAAGGCAGGCAGGTCCCTTGATTAGGAGTTCCAGACCAGTCTGGGCAAAATGGTGAACGCTGTTTCTACAAAAAATTAGCCAGGCACAGTGATGTGCACCTGTGCTCCCAGCTCTAGGGAGGCTGGGCTGGAGGACTGCTTGAACCTGGGAGGCAGGGGCTGCAGTTAGCTAAGATTGCATCCCTGCACTCCAGCCTGGGGGCCACAATGAGAACCTGTTTCAAAAAAAAAAATATATATATATAATTTATTTTTATGATTATTTTTTTGATACAGGGTCTCACTCTGTCACCCAGACTGGAGTGCAGTGGTGTGATTTCGGCTCATTGTAACCTCCGCCTCCCAGGCTCAAGCAATTTCCTGCCTCAGCCTCCTGAGTAGCTGGGATTATAGGTGCAAGCCACCATGCCTGGCTAATTCTTTTTGTATTTTTAGTAGAAATAGGGTTGCACCATGTTGGCCAGGCTGGTCTCCAACTCCTGACCTCAAATGGTCAACCCGCCTCGGCCTCCCAAAGTGCTGGGATTACAGGTGTGAGTCACCCGGACAGAAATATGATTTATTGACAAATATTTCTTTCATTTTTATTTTTACAGACAGGGTCTCACTATTATATAAATATTATAATTATTTTAAAATAGAATCTTGCTCTGTCGCCCAGGCAAGAGTGCAGTGGTGCAATTTCAGCTCACTGCAACCTCCACCTCCCGGGTTCAAGCAATTCTTGTGCTGCAGCCTCCCGAGAAGCTGGGATTATAAGTGCAAGTCACCACACCCAGCTAATTTTTGTATTTTTAGTAGAGACGGGGTTTCATCATGTTGTCCAGGCTGATCTGGAACTCCTGACCTCAAATGAGCTGCCCACCTCCACCTCCCAAAGTGCTGGGATTACAGTCATGAGCCACTGAGCCCCGCATCTTTGTTTTTGGAAACAGGGTCTCACTGTATCGCTCAGGCTGGAGTGCACAGGTGCAATCTCGGCCCATTGCAGCATCAGCCTCCCAGGCTCTGATCCTCTCACCTCAGTCTCCCAAGGAGCTGGGACTACAGGCGCCAGGCCCATGATACTGGGCCCTGCTATTTACAAATACTTCGGACTTGGATTTAGTTGCCCTCTCAACACCAGGTGGGAGATGGAATGTCAGGAAGGCAGAGCAATAGAGGAGGGACCTCGTTAGGAAGGCAGGGGTGCTCCATATGACAGAGGAGGTGCTGTGACCTCAAGGTCTGGGGAATGTGGGTGAATACAGGGCCCCATCAAGGCCCTCAACAAGGTCCCTCTCTGGAGCTCAGATGTGAGGCCCAGGAGGCAGATCCCCTCATTGGTGCCTACCCTTGGAATGAAGTGACCAGCTGCCTGGAGGGGTGAGCAAGGGGGCAATGGGATGGAGTAAAGTCCAGTTACAAATAGAATTCTGGAAGGCAGGGTGAGGTGGCTCAGGCATGTAATCCCTTTGGAGGCCAAGGCAGGTGGATCCCTTGAGGTTAGGAGTTCAAGAACAGCCTGGCCAACATGGTGAAATCCCATCTCTACCAAAAAGTGCAAAAATTAGCCGTGCATAGTGGTGCACACCTGTAGTCCCAGCTACTCGGGAGGCCGAGGCAGGAGAATCGCTTGAACCTGGGAGGCAGAGGCTGTAGTGAGCCAACATCCCACCACTGCACTCCAGCCTGGGTGACAGAGTGAGACCCTGTCTCAAAACAAAACAAAAACCAAGGAGAATCCTGGAACGACAGTGGCTCAGGGACTCAGCTGTCCCCAAAACATGTGCCTCCTCTCTTTGTGCAGGGGATGGGGGTCCCCAAGATCTTCAAGATAGGGAGGTGTCCCCAAGATCTTCAAAGGTGGCCAGGCGAGGTGGCTCAAGCCTGTAATCCCAACACTTTTTGGGGTCAAGATGGGAGGATCAGCCGTGCACAGTGGCTCATGCCTGTAATCCCAGAACCTTGGGAGGCCAAGGCGGGCAGATCATTTGAGGTCAGGAGTTCGACACCAGTCTGGCCAACATGGTGAAACCCTGTCTTTACTTAAAAAAAAAAAAAAAAAAAAATAGCTAGGTGTGGTGGTGCATGCCTGTAATCCCAGCTACTCAGGAGGCTGAGGCAGGGGAATCACTTGAACCAGGAGGTGAAGGCTGCAGTGAGCCACGGTTGCACCACTGCACTCCAGCCTGGGCAACAGAGGAAACTCTGTCTCAAAAAAAAAAAAAGAAAAATGGGAGGATCGCTTGAGGCCAGGAGTTCAAGACCAGTCGGGCCAAAACTGCAATAGCCTGTTTCTGGGTGTTTTTTTTTGTTTTTGTTTTTTGATGTTGCCTCAAAATCCCGCCTTATCGCCTAAACAATGGTGCTGGCAGGTTTCCCCACTAATTTCCTCTCTGGGGACCACATTTTCCCCTCCCCACCTAAGTTCAACCGGAAGGAGGTGTCTCATCCCCCTCCTACCCCAGGCTCCCCAGTGCTGAGAACATAGGAAGCCAGTTTACTTAGCATTTCCTGTGAATTGAACTGGGGCCAAAAATGCAACTGAGGCCAGCCCTGTCCCTGGGAGAGACAGCAGTGCTGGCCACTTTGCTGGGCCCTGTCTGGGTCCCCCACCCTAGCCTTCCAGGCCAAGCATCCCCTTCTAACCAAAGGCCTGGGCAAGGTGCAGCCCCCAGACTTCTGCAATCTTAACCGCTGTGCTGTGTGCTTCCTCTTGCGGTGGGAGCGCCCCCCCCCCCCCCCCCCGTCTGCCCTTCAGCACAAGAAGGCACCTTCCTCTGTCAGAATGGCCACCATGATACCTGCCGTGTCGTGGCTCCGGGCCTGCTGGACTCTGCTGGTCTGCTGTCTGCTGACCCCAGGTGAGGCCAGTCAAGCCAGGGAGGGCTGGGGAGGGCTGGGGAGGGCTGGGTTTTGGGATCAGTAGAGGGTGAAGAAAGAGAAAGCAATCCTCTTCGCATCCTGCCACACTGTGCCCTGGCTGCTGGCCCTGTATCTTCAGGGGAAAGTTCTGGTTCCTTAGTTCAGCCTTCAGGTGGTCAGGCCCCAGCATGCGGCTTGTACGACACCCCTCTCCCCCAACACACACACACACCCCCCACACTTCCTGCTCCATCTGAACTCCAGACATTTGCCCTTTGCGTATGTGGTTCCCTCTGCCAGGATCACCCTTTCCTTTCACTTGCTAACTCCTACTTAGCCTTCAGTTTCAGGCTGGCATGGTCCCCCTCCTCCAGGAAGCCTTCCTTGACTCACCTCTTCCTATGCCGGATCAGAGCCTCTTCTGACCTCCTTCTGAGTTCTCCCTGGTCCCTGATGGATCCTGCCTTTCCCCATGGACCATGAGGGCAGGAACCCTTCTTTCTCAGCTCAAGGAAAGTGGTGTTAAATGGTGGGACCTGCTGGTGCTAGGGTTGTGGGGCAAGGAAACCACCACCAGGACTTCTTCGTGTTCCTGAAGGTGTCCAGGGGCAGGAGTTCCTGTTGCGGGTGGAGCCCCAGAATCCAGTGCTTCCTGCTGGAGGTTCCCTGTTGGTGAACTGCAGTACTGACTGTCCCAGTGCTGAGCAGGTCACCTTGGAGACATCCCTGTCAAAGGAGCTGGTGGACAACGGCACGGGCTGGGCAGCCCACCGGGTCAGCAACGTGACTGGCAACAGCCGGATCCTCTGCTCAGGGTACTGCAATGGTTCGCAGATAATAGGCTCCACTGGCATCACCGTCTACAGTGAGTCAATGTGTCCAGAGGTGGGACGGTTCTCTGGCAGTGGTGCGGGCAGGAGGCCAATGGCTCGGGAGAGTAGGGGCCCTTAGTGTGCAAAGAATGGACTAGGGCTCTGACCCAGAGCTCAGACCTGGATATTTGTGTGTGGGATACAAAGACAGAGAGAAGGCTGGGTGTGGTGGCTCATGCCTGTAATCCCAGCACTTTGGGAGGCTGAGACGGGTGTATCACGAGGTTATGAGTTCAAGAACAACATGGCCAAGATGGTAAAACCCCATCTCTACTAAAAATACAAAAAAATTAGCCGGGCATGGTGACAGGCGCCTGTAATCTAATCTACTTGGGAGGATGAGGCAGAGAATCACTTGAACCCGGAAGGCAAAGGTTGCAGTGAGCCAAGATCCTGCCACTGCCCTCCAGCCTGGGCAACAGAGCAAGACTCCATCTCAGACAAACAAACAACAAAAAAAACAAAGAGAGAGACACACAGAGACGCAGAGACACATTCAATCTCATGCCAAGGCAGCAGTTGTGAAATCAATCAACTTCTGCCCCAACAAGTTTTTTCTTTTTTTTTTTTTTTGAGATGGAGTTTGGCTCTTTTTGCCCAGGTTGGAGTGCAGTGGGGCGATCTCAGCTCACTGCAACCTCCACCTCCTGGGTTCAAGTGATTCTCCTACCTCAGCCTCCCATGTAGCTGGGATTACAGGTGCACTCCCCCACACCCGGCTAATTTTGTATTTTTAGTAGAGATGGGGTTTCACCATATTGGCCAGGCTAGTCCTGAACTCCTGACCTCAGGTGGTCCACCTGACTCAGCCTCCCAACGTGCTGGGATTACAGGCATAAGCCACATTGCCCAGCATCCCAACAAGCATTTTTCAGTATGTGCTGGCCAGGTGCAGTAGCTCATGCCTATAATCCCAACATTTTGGGAGGCCAAGGTGGGAGCACTGCTTGAGCCCAGGAATTTTTTTTTTTTTTTTTTTTTTTGAGACAGAGTTTCGCTCTTGTTACCGAGGCTGGAGTGCAATGGCGCGATCTCGGCTCACCGCAACCTCCGCCTCCTGGGTTCAGGCAATTCTCCTGCCTCAGCCTCCTGAGTAGCTGGGATTACAGGCACGCGCCACCATGCCCAGCTAATTTTTTGTATTTTTAGTAGAGACGGGGTTTCACCATGTTGACCAGGATGGTCTTGATCTCTTGACCTCGTGATCCACCCGCCTTGGCCTCGCAAAGTGCTGGGATTACAGGTTTGAGCCACTGCGCCCGGCCTGAGCCCAGGAATTTAAGACCAGCCTGAGCAACACAGGGACACCCTGTCTCTACAGAAATAAATTTTAAAAAATTAGCTGGGCATGGTGCACATGCCTGAAGTCCCAGCTACTTCGGAGGCCAAGGTGGGAGGATTGCTTGAGCCCAGGAGTTTGAGGCTACAGTGAGATATGATTAGACCACTGTGCTCCAGTCTGCACGAAAAAGCAAGACCCTGTCTCTTAAGCCAAAAAAGGGGGTACCCCTCTCAGCCAGTAGGTGAATGGAGGTTTTTACATTTATGCTTTTTACACTTTTAGAGACAGGATCTCCTATATTGCCTAAGTTGGTCTGAAACTCATGGGCTCAGGCAGTCCTCCCACTTCAATCTCTCCAGTAGCTGGGATTACAGGCTTGAGCCACTGTCCCTGGCTATTTATTTATTTATTTTTGGAGATGGAGTCTCACTCTGTTGCCCAGGCAGGGGTGCACTGGCATGATCTTGGCTCACTGCAAGCTCCACCTCCCAAGTTCAAGAGATTCTCCTGCCTCAGCCTGCTCAGTAGCTGGGACTATGGGTGTGCATCACCCTGCCCAGCTAATTTTTGTATTTTTAGTAGAGACAAGGTTTCACCATGTTGCCCAGGCTGGTCTCGAACTTTTGGCCTTAAGTGATCTGCCCGCATTGGCCTCCCAAAGTGCTGGGATTATAAGCATGAGCCACCATGCTTGGCCTACTTTTTGATTTTTTTTTTTTTTTTTTTTTTGAGACACTCTTGCTCTTGTCGCCCAGGCTGGAGTGCAGTGGCATGATCTCAGCCTACTGCAGCCTCCACCTCCTAGGTTCAAGCGATTCTCCTGCCTTAGCCCCCTGAGTAGCTGGGATTACAGGCATGTGCCACCACGCCCAGCTAATTTTTGTGTTTTTAGTAGTGAGTAGTTTTGCCATGTTGGCCAGCCTGGTCTCAAACTCTTCAGCTCAAGTGATCCGCCCACCTCAGCCTCCCAAAGTGCTGGGATTACAGTCATAAGCCACCTCGCCCAGCCTTGTTTTTTTGTTTTGTTTTTTTGAGACAGTCTGGCTCTGTCGCCAGGCTGGAATGCAGTGGCACTATCTCAGCTCACTGCAGCCGCCTCCCGGGTTCAAGCAATTCTCATGCCTCAGCCTCTGAGTAGCTGGGATTACAGGCACATACCACCATGCCTGGCTAGTTTTTGTATTTTTAGTAGAGATGGGGTTTCATCATGTTGGCAAGGCTGGTCTTCAACTCCTGGCCTCAAGTGATCCACCCACCTTGGCCTTTGAAAGTGCTGGGATTATAAGCATTAGCAATCATGTCTGGTCTGAGGCCAGGGTTTTGTAGGTGTACCTGGGAGGGCACTCAGCCTGGGGGTCAAGTCTCCCGTGACTGTGCTAGAGTATCCTCAGAGGCTGCCACAGGGCTGGTGAACCAGGAAAGCCCTGAGTGCCCAAATCTGATTGGAGAGAACTGAACTAATCTCTGGTAGAGGCCAAACCAGCTGTTCAGGCCAGAGGCTGGGAGAGGCCCACAGTGTCCCTAAACATGACATCCAGGAGGCATGTCTGTGGTTTGGGAGACCCACATTCTAGCTTGGGATCTGCCACTTACTGATTGTGTGTCCTTAAGCAATTCACCTTCCCTCTCTGGGCCATATATTTCTCCATCCATAAAAGAGAAAAAAGCCAGGTGCAGTGGCTCACGCCTGTAATCCCAGCACTTCAGGAGGCTGAGATGGGTGAATGACTTGAGGCCAGGAGTTCGAGACCAGCCTGGCCAACACAGTGAAACCCCATCTCTACTAAAAATACAAAAATAGGCCAGGCGTGATGGTTCAGGCCTGTAATCCCAGCACTTTGGAAAACTAAGGCAGGCAGATCATCTGAGGTCAGGAGTTTGAGACCAGCCTGACCAACACGGCGAAATCCCGACTCTACTAAAAAAAAAAAAAAATGCAAAATTAGCCAGGAGTGGTGGTGGGAGCCTATAACCCCAGCTTCCTGGGAGGCTGAGGTGGGTGAATCACTTGAACCCAGGAGGCGGAGGTTGCAGTGAGCCGAGATCGTGCCACTGTACTCCAGCCTGGGTAATAAGAGAGAGACTCTGTCTCAAAAAAAAAAAAAGAGAGAGAAAGGGCTGGGCACAGTGGCTCATGCCTGTAATCCCAGTACTTTGGGAGGCCAAGATGGGTGGATCATTTGAACTCAGGAGTTCAAGACCAGCCTGGGCAACCCGGTGAAATTCCGAAAAAAAAAAAAGACCGGGCCTTGTGGCTCACCCCTGTAACCCCAGCACTTTGCCAAGCTGAGTAGGGCAGATCACAAGGTCAAGAGATTGAGACCATCCTTGCTAATATGCTGAAACCCCCATCTCTACTAAAAATACAAAAGTTAGCTTGGCATGGTGGTTCAAGATTTTAGTCCCGGCTACTCGGGAGGCTGAGGCAGGAGAATCACCTGAACCTGGGAGGTGGAGGTTGCAGTGGACTGATATGGCGCCACTGCACTCCAGCCTGGCGACAGAGGGAGACTCTGTCTCAAAAAAAAAAAGAGAGTAGAGAAGATTTCAGTAGGTTGTTGTGTGCATGAAGGTGGATGACCTCTTAAAGGTCTAAGGAAAGATATCAACAGGAACTTTATCTTAGTCATAAACTTGAATCCCTTCCTTCCTCATTTTGTTTTTTAATTAACTGCGACATCCTTGAGAACAGAAAATTTTGTTTAGCACCTGGCAAGGTGTCTGACAACATAGGAAATGGTAATCACCGCACTAATGATAATAGCAGACACCGTGACTGGCCCAGTTCTAAGCCCTCTTAAATTTATTAACTCAAAGCTCAAAGTTCTCAGCAGGGCAGCCCTGTCTCCACCCCCACCCCTGGGGGATGGGTTGCAGGACCCCCTAAGTGCCATCTTCCCTTCCTCCCTCAGGGCTCCCGGAGCGGGTGGAGCTGGCACCCCTCCCCCCTTGGCAGCCGGTGGGTCAGAACTTTACCCTGCACTGCCAAGTGGAGGGTGGGTCGCCCAGGACCAACCTCACGGTGGTGCTGCTCCGCTGGGAGGAGGAGCTGAGCCGGCAGCCTGCAGTGGAGGAGCTCGCAGAGGTCACTGCCACTGTGCTGGCCGGCAGAGGTGACCACGGAGCCCATTTCTCATGCCGCACAGAACTGGACCTGCAGCTCCAAGGGCTGAGACTGCTCGTGAACACCTCAGCCCCCCGCTGGCTCCGAACTTTTGGTGAGAGAAGGGGCTTCAGACGGTGGGTGATGAGCTGAGCCACGGTAGAGGGTGCCCTGGCTTTGGGATTCCTAAGAGTGGGGTGCCCTGGACCTCACAGGCTTCTGGGAAGGAAAGCCCCATGCTACTGGGCAGGGTGGCCCCAGAAGGGAGGCCTGAGCCATCGGATCTTTGGAGAAAGCCGTTTTTAAGGCTGTGTGGGTGTGTCCTGGAAAGAATGGGTGACCCGGTCAGCAAAATATCCTGATTGAGAGGGGGGTGAGGGTGTCCTGGGGGAAGGCACAGTCCTGCGGGCTGTGCTGATGCCTACCTTTCTCCCCAGCCCTGCCGGTGACACCACCGCGCCTCGTGGCTCCCCGGTTCTTGGAGGTGGAAACCTCGTGGCCGGTGGACTGCACCCTAGACGGGCTTTTTCCGGCCTCAGAGGCCCAGGTGCACCTGGCGCTGGGGGACCAGGTGCTGAATGCGACAGTCACGAACCACGGGGACATGTTAACGGCCACAGCCACAGCCACGGCGCGCGCAGATCAGGAGGGTGCCCGAGAGATCATCTGCAACGTTACCCTAGGGGGCGAGAGACTCGAGGCCCGGAAGAACTTGACGGTCTTTAGTAAGAGGGGGCGGGGAAAGGGGGCGTGGCCTCGGCAGTCTGGGGGCGTGTCAGAGGGGGCGGAGACTAGCCGAAAAGTTGGGGCCTGACTTCCCCAGTAGTAGTTGCAACGTGGGCAAGGCCCGAGTACCCGGAATTGGACAAAGGCCACAAAGAGGGCGAGGCTTGAAACGCCGAAAGCATGGCCCGGATATTCCGAGAGGAAAGGGGAGGGCGGAGGGCTCGGCTAGATCCACAGGAAGGTCCTGTTCATTAAGCTCCTGGGCAATGCCCCGCCTTTAGGTTTCCTAGGACCCATTCTGAACCTGAGCGAGCCTAGTGCCCCCGAGGGGTCCACAGTGATCGTGAGTTGCAGGGCTGGGGCTCGAGTACAGGTCATGCTGGACGGAGTTCCGGCCGCGGCCCCAGGGCAGCCAGCTCAACTTCAGCTAAATACTACCGAGAATGATGACGGACGCAGATTCTTCTGCAGTGCCGCTCTCGAGGTGGACGGCGAGTTCTTGCACAGAAACAGTAGCGTCCAGCTGCGTGTCCTGTGTGAGTCGGTCACCCTGACCTTTAATCCCTCCGCCCCTGCCCTGGAAAGATTAGCTGCTCCTCTGCCCCACTGTGCTTTGGATGTGTTGGGTGTCTGATCACACATGGTGGTTCCACAGATGGTCCCAAAATTGACCGAGCCAAATGTCCCCAGCACTTGAAGTGGAAAGATAAAACGAGACAGGTCCTGCAGTGCCAAGCCCGGGGCAACCCGTCCCCCCAGCTGCGGTGTTTGAAGGAAGGCTCCAGCCAGGAGGTGCCGGTGGGGATCCCATTCTTGGTCAATGTAACACATAATGGCACTTATCAATGCCAAGCGGTCAGCTCACTGGGCAAATATACCCTGGTCGTGGTGATAAACATTGAGGGTGAGCTAACACGGGGCCACGGGGCTGGACTGGCAAGCCCGGGAGGCGGGGGTGTTAGAGACAGGGGGGGACGCATATTGACTTCGCGCTTTCTCTGCACAGCTCGGAACTCCCACTTTGTCCCCGTCTTATTGGCGGTGTTAACGACCCTGGGCGTGGTGACTGTCGTAGTGGCCTTAACGTACGTCTTCCGGGCGCGGAAACAGAGAGGCTTGTACCATGTTAGGCAGGAGAGCCCCTCTCTGCCCCTCACGTCTATGCCCACAGAGGCAATGAGGGAAGAACCGTCCAGAGTTGAGTGACGCTGGGATCTTGGGCCAAAGTTGGCGGGGACTTGGCTGTACCTTCAGATTCCCCACCAATAAAGCCTTTAAATTCCCTAATCTGTGGTTTGATTCCACCCGCGCTGCAAGGCTCTCCCACTCAGGTGCACATCCACTGAGTGGCGTCGCTGCGGCGGAAGGGGGCGGGATCTGTGGCGCGCAGACGCAGCTTGAACTCTTGAGAAGCTGGGGTTAAGCCAATGGGCTGAGGGGGGAGGGAAGGAGGTGGGGCTTTTCCTAGCCAATCACTGGGCGCGCCCTTGTTGCCGCTCTATGCCGCGCCGCCTCGGCTCGCTGGTCCCAGAAGGCGCCGGGTTTCCCAAGATGGCGGCGGACGTGTCCGTTACTCACCGGCCCCCGCTGAGTCCGGAGTCTGGGGCCGAGGTCGAAGCCGGCGATGCTGCAGAGCGCCGGGCGCCCGAAGAAGAGTTGCCGCCCCTAGATCCAGAAGAGATCCGGAAACGCCTGGAACACACCGAGCGCCAGTTCCGTAACCGCCGCAAGATACTGATCCGGGGCCTCCCGGGGGACGTGACCAACCAGGTATGGGGGGGGCGGTGTGGGATCGTGGCGGGAAATACCACGGTGCGCGTGCGCGGGGGGGAACTGGGCGACACCAACACTGAGGTGCGCGGGGGTCGTTAACCAGGGCGTCCAAGCACCCGATCCACGCAGGATCGGGAGAGACCAAGAGCGGGATGCGGGGCGGGGGGGCTGTGATGAAAGGGGAAACTGACTGTGATGTGAAGGAGGGCGTTGCTAGGGGCGACCACAAGCTTGGGCGACACCAACTGATGGAAGGGGGCGGGGAATGTAAGGGGGCGGACAGCTTTGGCCTTGTTGGGGAATTGTGAATGGGCTAGTACATTGGGCCACGTTTGCCCCCTGCTTGGATGGTGCTTTTCTGCACCCATTCTAGCACAGGATGGCGGGACCTCAAATCTAGACGTTTCAGGACTGACTAGACGTTTCATACCGAGAGTATGCCCCTTCATATCACGCGTGTATTCACTGCTGTCAGATAAATCCGGAAGTTACAGCAGTCTCTGGGTCTCGGCCCCCAAAACCTCAGAATTAACTTGGGAAAATGGGGTCTCCTGTCACCAGCCTACAGATCTAGAGGAAGGAAGTAAGGCCTGTGTTCTGTGGAGCCCCTCGTGGCTAATCTTCCTGCTTGGAGTGCCTTTTTCATGGGGCCAGCATGGGGCAGCGTTTCCCATTGCTCTTTGGACCCAGGGAAATGACATCTATACTGCCCTGCCCTATGGCAGTGAAATAGCTTCTCGCTTCCTGCTGCTGAGATTCCCTGCTCTCTGGCCCATCAGCACACTGCCACTGGCCCTCCCTGCCCATTGGTGGGCATGTAGCTAGTGGGACCCCAGGATTTTGGGAGGGGCTGAATTTGGGGACAGATCGGGGCAGGCATCATTAAGGATGGTCAGGTTTCTTTCTGGGTCCTCCTCCCAGTGTCTACAGTCTCTCAGCTGGGAACACATTTTGTTTCTCCCTCAAGACACACAGTGTGTCTGGCCCCAGCACTTTGCCTTCAAAGCTGGCTTGAGAGGCTGGACACGGTGACTCATGCCTTTAATCCCAGCAGTTTGAAAGGCTGTGAGGCAAGTGGCCCTCTGGAGCCCAAGTGTTTGAGACTAGCCTGGGTAGCCTAGTGAAACCTCTACTCTACAAAAAATTTTAAAAATTAGCCAGGCATGGTAGTGTGTGCTTGCAGTCCCAGCTACTCAGGAGGCTGAGGTGGGAGGATCGCTTGAGCCTAGGAGGTTGAGGCTGCAGTGTGCTATGTTCGTGCCACTGTACTTTAGCCTAGGCGACAGAACAAGACGCTATCTGTTAAAAAAAAAGGAAGAAAACTAAATGAGCTGGCTTGCAAGAGCGACGCCTTGTCAGCAGGAGGAAATTGAGAGGCACCCACACAATGTGGGGCTAAGTATGTGGGCTCTATAGTCAGGTACCCGTAGGCAGCATCCAGCCGCTGTGCTGCCCCCACAATGCAGGTCTCCAGCAGGTCTCTTCACTTTGCCTAGCCTCAGTTTTCTCATGTACAAAATGACTGTTAATATCACTTACACAGTTGCTGGAAACAGTGAATCTTAGAAAAGGAGGTTCATGCAGGTTAAATGACTTCCCTAAAGGCATACTCTTGTTTTTCTTTTGAGGCAGTGTCTCCCTTTGTCGCTCAGGCTGGAGCGCAGTGGCATACTGCAACCTCCGCCTCCCGGGTTCAAGCAATTCTCCCACCTCAGCCTCCCTAGTAGCTAGGATTACAGGTGCGTGCCACCATGCCTGGCTAATTTTTGTATTTTTATTTTTAATTAATTATTTTGAGATAGAGTCTTGCTCTGTTCCAGGATGGCGTGCAGTGATGCCATTTGGCTCACTGCAACCTCCGCCTCCTGTGTTCAAGGTATTCTCCTGCCTCAGCCTCCTGAGTAGTTGGGATTACAGGTGTGTGCCACCATGCCCAGCTAATTTTTATATTTTTTTCACTTTTTTTTCTTTTTATTTTAGGAAAAAAATAGCTCCTGATTAGGAGCTGTAGTCGGCACCGCTGCTGGCAGAGGCAGGTCACTAACCACCTGCATAATTTTTATATTTTTATTAGAGATGGGGTTTCACCATGTTGGCCAGGCTGGTCTTGAACTCCTGACCTCTTTTTTTTTTTTTTTTGAGATGGAGTTTTGCTCTTGTTACCCAGGCTGGAGTACGATGGCGTGATCTCAGCTCACCGCAACCTCCACCTCCTGGGTTCAGGCAATTCTCCTGCCTCAGCCTCCTGAATAGCTGGGATTACAGGCATGTGCCACCATGCCCAGCTAATTTTTTGTATTTTTAGTAGAGACAGGGTTTCACCATGTTGACCAGGATGGTCTCGATCTGTTGACCTCATGATCCACCTGCCTCGGCCTCCCAAAGTGCTGGGATTACAGGCTTGAGCCACCGTGCCCGGCCTGAACTCCTGACCTCTTGATCCACCCCTCCGTGGCCTCCCAAAGTGCTGGGATTATAGGCATGAGTGACTGCACCTGGCCTCATTTTTGTATTTTTAGTAGAGATCGGGTTTCACCATGTTGGCCAGGCTGGTCTCGAACTCCTGACCTCAGGTGATCTACCTGCCTCGGCCTCCCAAAGTGCTGAGATTACAGGCATAAGCGAGCTAAAGGAATTCCCTCTAAGAGCGTGTTGTTGTACTGGGTAATAGCATAGACTGTAGCCAGGTTCTGAATCCCAGCTCTGCCAGGTATGGGCAGAATGACCTTGGCCAAATTATTGCATTGAGCCTCAATTTCCTCATTGGTAAAATGGGGGGTGGTAATTGACCTGCCTTCAGAGCTGGTGGCAACTATGAAGGCAGCACTGGGTTGCTCTCTTCCATTTCTAGTAACTCGGTCTTTTCTCTTCTGTTTCCACAGGAAGTGCATGACCTGCTCCGTGCCTATGAGCTCAAGTATTGTTTTGTGGACAAATATAAAGGGACAGGTTTGTGGGGCCATGGGGTGGGCTAGAGCAGGGGTGATTGTCCCTGAAGGTGGGAGGACCCTGGCCCAGTGTCTGCTGCCCTGAACTGTCGACATTGCTACAGGCCCAGTATTGCCCCCCAGTCCAGCATGACTGGTTGCCCCATCTGCCTGTCACCCTGGGTGCCTATCTTGGGACAGCCTTCATGTCCTCCTGGAGAACATTGGGCTGATTCTTTTCCTACTCCAGTTGCTTGGCATTGAATGAATAATAAACAATGCTTGGCCTTGGGCTCATTCTCTTCCTGCCCCTCTTGGCTCACCCAGCCAGTCACCCAGTTACCCCTACCTGTATAGTCTTTTTTTTGAGACGGAGTCTCACTCTGTCACCCAGGCTAGAGTGCAGTGGCACGATCTCGGCTCACTGCATCCTCCGCCTCCTGGATTCAAGCCATTCTCCTGTCTCAGCCTCCTGAATAGCTGGGATTACAGGCATGTACGACCATACCCGGCAAATTTTTGTATTTTTAGTAGAGATGGGGTTTCACCGTGTTGGCTAGGCCGGTTTTGAACTCCTGACCTCAAGTGATCTGCCCGCCTCAGCCTCCCAAAGTGCTGGGATTACAGGGATGAGTCAGCATGCTCGGCCCTGTGTGGTCTTTTTTAAATGCTCTATTCCTTTGGCTTCCACCTGGGCTGTGCCCCTCCATCTCTGCCTAAATGGCTGCCTTCCCCTGACCACCATGATTTCATGTTGCTACTTGTTTTCTCCCAGGTAGCAAGCTCCAATCTTGCTGCCAGTCTGATCAAACCTACTCCTAACCTTGATCATTCTTTTTTTCTCAAAATCTGAGGCTCCTCCTCATGCTGCCTTAGGAGGATGTGCTTCAGCCTTGCCATCGTCTTCTCGGGTGCCCATGAAGTTCTGGGCTGTTCGCTTGGCCACTGTTCTTTGCTGTCTTCTCTTCTATCCAGGCCCCACCCACGTGGGGTTGGGCAGCTCCCCATTATAGCACTGAGCAGGCTGGGCTGTTGTTGCTGGCCCGCCCACCTTCACAAGCTACTGCTATGTGAAGGTGGGGGGCAGGTTGGCCACGCACAGGAGGGCAGCAACAACAGCCCACTCCTCTACGGAGTGGTCAGCTGCATGAGAATGGGGACAGGTCTTGTCAGCCGTGGTTCCCCCAAGTGGGAGGCCCTCAGTGCCTCATTGGGTGTTTGTGTCCGCCAGGCATTGTGCCCGGCGTTAGACCTCCCAGGGCCTTTGCTTGCAGCCTGTAACATGTGTGGGAAGGAGCGAAGGATAGGTGTCCCTCAGAGACCTACCTGGCAGGCTGGGGTAGTGATTAAAATCTTGGGCCCTGAAGGCAAAAAGACCTTGAGTTTGAATCCTGGTCTGTGGCTGTGGGCAAGTGATTTACCCTTCCTTGGGCTCAGTTTTCTCACCAACAAATTAAGCATGACCGTAATGTGTCTCCTAACATGTTATGACCTGCCTGAGTTGGCCATGGAACCAAATACACTCAAATGCCTAAAAGGCCGGGACAGTGGCTCATACCTGTAATCCCAGCACTCTGGGAGGCCATGGCAGGTGGATCACAAGGTCAAGGGATTGAGACCATTCTGGCCAACATGGTGAAACCCCATC
Organism: Callithrix jacchus; assembly: GCF_049354715.1. NCBI lineage: Eukaryota > Metazoa > Chordata > Mammalia > Primates > Cebidae > Callithrix > Callithrix jacchus. The sequence goes on along the minus strand of NC_133523.1, from coordinate 9,520,452 downwards.
TCTACTAAAAATACAAAAAAAAAAAAAAATTAGCTGGGCATGGTGGCACGCGCCTGTAGTCCCAGCTGCTGGGAAGGCTGAGGCAGCAGAATTACATGATCCCGGGAGGTGGAGGTTGCAGTGAGCTGAGATTGCATCACTGCATTCCAGCCTGGAGACAGAGTGAGACTCTGTCTCAAAAAAAAAAAAAAAAAAAAAAGCCTAAAACACTGGGATTCCAGCGCACAGTAGTAGGCACTTGGTAAACAGTGGCAGGGTCAACAAGTCAAATGTTTGCTGAGCACCTAGTATGCTCTGGCACCAGGGATCCAGATGTCGAGTGACACTTTGGTTCGCATAGTCTCTCAACATGTATTTATTGAGCCTTACTATGTGCCAGGTGCAGGGACATAGCTCTGAACCAGACAGAGACAGTCTGTTCTTGGGAAGAGGATGTTATTCAAACAACTGCAAATATGAAGGTGAAATGGTCCTTGGGGACCAAAAGCTACAGGGCACAGTGGGGACACAAAACCAGGATCTGACACAGGAGCAGTCCGGTTAGGCTTCATGGGAGAAATGACGTTTGAAGTCTGATCTGTGGATGGATACGGGTTAACAGGTGAGGAGGTGGGGCTGAGTGTTCCATGCTCAGGGAACTGCAGCTGCAAAGGCCTCTCTGGAGCTTGCCTGGCATGGTCCAGGGAGCAGTGGCGAGATGAGGGGAGGTCAGTGAACCCACGTAGGCTGCCCTGCACCCTGCAGCTAGAAGCCACCAGATAGGTGCGGAGTGATCGGGTTATCATTTTGAACGAAGCTTCCTGCAGCTGCTGGGTGGATCGCAAATCCGTGGTAGCACGTGGCCTCAGGGTTGAGGGGCACTGGTGGCCTGGAAAGGTGGCAGGGGTGGGCAGTTTGTAGAGTGGGGCTCTGGAGCCTGGCTGCCTGGGTTCAAGTCCAGGCTCCTCTACTCAGGCACAGAGGTGCTGCGCTGGGTCCATTTCTTTGCTGTCAAAATGTTGGTTGTGATGATTAAGTTATATCCATTTGACAGATGAGGAAACTGATAACCCCAAAGCCACCTGGGACTTGGGGCTTAACTCCAGGCTCCAATGAGCATGGGCTTAACTACGGCCCTTGATATCACCTGATTGATCCATGGCATTCTTAGGACAGAGCCAGGCCCACAGTTGGTGGGTGCTGCTGTGGGTACAGGTGGATGCGGGGCTGGGAGAGGGAGAGGGCTTTGTGGAGTCCCTGGTCAGTGGCAGGTGCACTTGTCTGTGTGAGTCACCGAGGCTGGCACCTGTTCAGATCACAGGCACCTGAGATGCCCAGCATTTGCAGGTCCCACCTGGTTTGGAGGGTGGCGGGTGGAGGAGCAGGCCTTTGGGGCTCCACTGACCTGGAGCTGCTCTCCTCCCACCGCAGCCTTTGTGACCCTGCTGAATGGGGAGCAGGCCGAGGCCGCCATCCGCGCTTTTCACCAGAGCCGCCTGCGGGAGCACGAGCTATCAGTGCAGCTGCAGCCCACGGATGCCCTCCTGTGCGTGGCCAACCTGCCCCCCACCTTCACACAGCAGCAGTTCGAGGAGCTGGTGCGGCCCTTTGGCAGCCTGGAGCGCTGCTTCCTGGTCTACAGTGAGCGCACAGGCCACTCCAAGGGCTACGGCTTTGCTGAGTACATGAAGAAGGACTCAGCTGCCCGCGCCAAGTCGGACCTGCTGGGCAAGCCACTGGGCCCGCGCACCCTCTACGTGCACTGGACGGATGCCGGGCAGCTGACGCCTGCCCTTCTCCACTCCCGCTGCCTCTGTGTGGACCGCCTGCCACCTGGCTTCAACGATGTGGATGCTCTGCGCCGGGTGCTGTCGACTGTCCACACCCCCACCTTCTGCCAGGTGAGCCCTATGGAGAGCACTGGGGAGCAGGCACCAGGCCGGAGCACCGGAAGGAGTCATCTTTTTCTTTTTTTTTGAGATAGAATTTCACTTTGTTGCCCAGGCTGGAGTGCAGTGATGCAATCTCATCTCACTGCAAGCAACCTCTGCCCCCCAGGTTAAAGCGATTCTCCTGCCTCAGTCTCCCGAGTAGCTGGGATTACAGGTGCCCGCCACCATGCCCAGCTAATTTTTGAATTTTTTGTAGAGACAGGGTTTTGCCTTGTTGACCAGGCTGGTCTTAAACTCCTGACCTCAGCTGATCCTCCTGCCTTGGCATCGCAAAGTGCTGGGATTACAGGCGTGAGCCACTGTGCCTGGCCAAGGGATTTGAATCCCTGTGCAACCTCCGGCCTTACTGTCCCTCTGTCAGATGCAGAGGAAGTCACCCTTGTAACTGTGGATCTCAAGGCTTGCTCACCACTCACCTCTTCATTTGCTAGTGCCCTCATCAGACCTCCCATGGGGTCCCTGACCCAGGCCAGGCATTGAGGAGGTTGCAGAGGAGCCCACAGTCTATTTGAGCCTTGAGGTCAGAGACTGAGGCTTCACCAGATCCCAGTCCTGCTCTCTAGCTCAGGCCAGTCACTGGCTCTCTGATCTGCAGTTTCCCTTCTCCGTAAGCAGGGACGCAATACTTGCACAATGGGTTGGCAAAACAGTCCCCTGTTCATTCAGGCCACACGTGCCAGACACTTCTGTGTGTGTGCCTTGCCCTGAGACAGAATAGGCCAGACTCACTCTCTAAGAACCCCCAAAAGGTCTTGATCCCCCGAGATCCCGAAGGGGTCATTCCTCCAGCATTCACTGTGGATTCTGAGTAAGTAACCTTCGGTTGCTTCATCCTCTGTCAACCCTGAGAGGCAGATAGCGCATTTCTCATTTTCAGGTGAGGATACCAAGGCACAGAGGGGTCAAGTAACTTGCCCAGGGTTTAATAGCCAGGGTCTGGCAGAGCTGGGATCAGAATGCTGCAGCCTAGCTCCAGAGCCTGGGCCAGCTGAGAGAAGGCCAGGGCAGAGGCTTAGAAGGGATAGTCCTGGCTGGGCAGAGTGACTCAATGCCTGTAACACCAACACTTTGGGAGGCTGAGGTGAACGGATCCCTTCAGCTCAAGAGTTCGAGACCAGCCTGGGCAATATGGTGAAATCCTGTCTGTACAAAAATTCGACAGGTGTGATGGCACGCCTGTGGTCCCAGCTACTTGGGAGGCTGAGGTGGGAGGATCGCTTGATCCTGGAAGTCCAAGGCTGCAGTGAGTCATGATCGCACCACAGCACCATGATGCTACAACCTGGGCAACAGAGCTAGATCTTCATCTCAAAAAGAGAGACAGTCCTGGGCTCAGACCCTCACCTCTGTGGCTTTGAGTGGATCCCTCTCATGTAAGTGGGGTATTGGTGCCCCATTTAAACTAGGTTACTGTTCGGAGGCTGAGGCAGGAGGATCGCTTGAGACCAGGAGTTCAAGACTAGCCTGGGTGAGATAGTGGGACCCCATCTCTATATTTAAAAAACATAACAGGCTGGGTGTGGTGGCTCACGCCTGTGATCCCAGCACTTTGGGAGGCCGAGGTAGGTGGACCACTTGAGATCAGGGGTTTAAGGTCAGCCTGGCCAACATGCGGATACCCTGTTTCTACTAAAAATACAAAAAAATTAGCTGGGTGTGGTGATGCAGGCCCGTAATCCCAGCTACTCTGGAGGCTGAGGCAGGAGAATAGCTTGAACCTGAGAGGCAGAGGTTGCAGTGATCCAAGATTGCGCCACTGCACTTCAGCTTGGGAGACAGAGTGAGACTTGAGACTCCATCTCAAGAAAAGAAAAAAGGCCAGGAGTGGTGGCTCACACCTATAATCCCAGCACTTTGGGAGGCCAAGTCGGGTAAATCACCTGAGATTAGGAGTTTGAGACCAGCCTGACCAACATGGTGAAACCCTGTCCCAAAAAATAAATAAATAAATCAACAACAAGAAAAACAGCAGGGTGCAGTGGTCAAAAGTTCAAGACCAGCCTGGCTAACATGAACCCCATCTCTACTAAAAATATAAAAAAAAAGTAGCCAGGTATGGTGGTGTGTGCCTGTAATCCCAGCTACCAAGAGGCCGAGGCACGAGAATCACTTGAACCCAGGAGGTGGTGGTTACAGTGAGTCCTTCGCATCACTGCACTCCAGCTTGGGTGACACTGCTAAACTTTGTCTCAAAAAAAAAAAAAAAAAAAAATGGATATGATTATGGGAGGTCCATGCCTAGACCTTGGCACAGAGCATGGGCAGAGGTGAAGGGGTGCTACCTATACCTTCCCCACCCCGGTAGTCGACAAGTGCAGGGGCTCAGGCCCAACTATTTCCCACAGCACTGCTACCTTCTTGGCCACTGTCTGGAACGAGAGCCCTTCCTTTCACCTCATGGATGTCCTGGAAGAGCAAAAAAAAGAAAAGAGAGCCCTTCCTTCCCTACCCCTTGCTGATTGTCTCTTATTTTGTTTTTGAGACACATTCTTCCTCTGTCGCCCACACTGGAGTGCAGTGGTTGGATCTCGGCTTACTACAACCTCCACCTCCTGGATTCAAGTGATTCTCCTGCCTCAGCCTCCCGAGTAGCTGGGACTACAGGCTCATGCCACCACACCCAGCTAATTTTTTGTATTTTTAGTAGAGACAGGTTTTCACCGTACTGGTCAGGATGGTCTCAATCACCTGACCTCCTGATTCGCCCGCCTCGGCCTCCCAAAGTGCTGGGATTAGAGGTGTGAGTAACCGCGCCTGGCCTTTTTATTTTTATTTTTTAAGCAACAGGGTCTTGCTCTGTCCTTGGAGTGCAGTGGCTCAGTCATAGCTCACTATAACCCTGAATTCCTGGGCTTAAGCAATATTCCCGCCCCAGCTGGATCTGTAGCCTGGCGCCACCTCATCCAGCTGTAGCACTGTTTCTTGGGACAGCCATCACCACCACCCTGATGTGGCCGGTCCCGTGAAGGCCGTCAGTCTGGCCTTGTCTGATCCCAGCTCTAAGACTGTGGCCTGGACAAGGGTCTATTTGTCTCTGAGCCCCAGTTTTCTCTCCTACAAAGTAGGGGTGCTGACAGTGCCTGCCTTTTTTCTTTTTTTTTTTGAGATGGAGTCTCACTCTGTTGCCCAGGCTGGAGGGTAGCGGTGTGATCTCAGCTTGCTGTAACCTCCGCCTCTTGAGTTCAAGTGATTCTCCTGCCTCAGCCTCCCAAGGAGCTGAGATTACAGGCATGCACCACCACACCTGGCTAATTTTTTATTTTTAGTAGAGATGGGGTTTTGCCACATTGGTCAGGCTGGTCTTGAACTCCGACCTCAAATGACCTGCCCACCTTGGCCTCCCAAAGTGCTGGGATTACAGACAGCCTGGAACCCAAGCTCGGAAGCCACCTGCTTCAGCCACAGGCTGGGCTTCTCCCCTCCCAGCCCTAGCTACCGTGTCCTTGGCCTGAGGCTGGCCATTGGGCAGCACTCCAAAGCCATGTGCCTCTTCCCGCACTTTGCACCTTGGTGTACTCTGAAGTCCCAAGTCCCTCTGTGGACTTGGCTTTGGTGGTGAGGCGGCTCCCAGCTCTGCCCTCCCTCCAGCTGCGTGGCCTTGGGTGCACTGACCTCTCTGTGCCTCATTCGCCTTCTCTGAGAAATGGGTATGATGCAGCCTCCCAGGGTCATTGGGAAGATCAGATGAGCTGATGCAGGAACGAGGGACAGGACAGAGCCTGGTGTGGAGTTCACCCCCGACATCTCGTTACAGTTGTCACTTCCTGGGGTGGTACAGTCACGCTGCCCAGGTGCTCATGACTGTCTGCCTTCCCCCCGCAGCTGGCATGTGGCCAGGACGGGCAGCTGAAGGGCTTTGCGGTGCTGGAGTATGAAACGGCTGAGATGGCGGAGGAGGCGCAGCAGCGGGCGGATGGCCTGGCCCTGGGAGGCAGCCACCTTCGAGTCTCCTTCTGCGCCCCTGGGCCCCCCGGCCGCAGCATGCTGGCCGCACTCATCGCTGCCCAGGCCACGGTGAGCGTGTGCGGGTAGGGGTGGCAGTGGGGATGGGCGCCCCATGGGGATGTGAGGGCCCCGGCAGCACGCTGAGCTGGTTCTGCCCTTCCCACAGGCCCTCAATCGGGGGAAGGGGCTCCTCCCTGAGCCCAACATCCTGCAGCTGCTCAACAACCTTGGCCCGTCCGCCTCCCTCCAGCTGCTGCTCAACCCCCTGCTCCACGGCAGCACCGGGGGGAAGCAGGGTAAGTCGGGGCTGGGCAAGGGCCCAGTGTGCAGAACACGGGCTTCAGCCCTGTCCCCGGCACTCCCCAAAACTGCTCATCTCGGCCCCAGTGACTGGAGCCCCAGGAGTAGGGCTGAGGGGGAGGGTGGAGTCGTGGGGGGAGCTGCTGCTGTCCACAGCTGGAGGCCAGGACCAGGGCCACACAGCGGCCTGCAGTGAGGTGGGTGCTGGCTATCAGGGGCCACCCTTTACTGGAGTAGCCACTGTCCGTTCTAGGCCCTTCCTTTGGGCAAGTCCACTGCCTACCCCACCCATGCCTCAGAGCGTCAGTTTCCTGCCCCATCAATGGGTTCATCAGGGCTGTGTGTTACGAGGCAGGAGGGAGGACACGGGCACCCCTGCCCATGCCCCTGTGTCTCCCTCCAGGCCTCCTGGGTGCTCCCCCAGCCATGCCGCTGCTCAATGGACCAGCCCTGTCCACAGCGCTGTTGCAACTCGCCCTGCAGACCCAGAGCCAGAAGGTAACACACATGTCCCCCTCACCCACTGCTTCACAGCCCCTCCACACTCTTTGCAACACAGCTGGCGTGATCGGTGGAGTGGAGGGGACCTCTGGCTGTGCCCTGGGAGCCCAGAACCAGGGTGAAGCTGACTCCCCCCAGCTCCTGCCTTTCCCACCCACATCCCCAAACCCTCCCGCAATGGCTCATGACAGGGTTTGCCTTCTTTCCCTCCATTCTGGAGAGGGCCCCTGGCCTTGGTGCCTGGGGTTGGGTCAGGGGACCTGGACACGCCCATTTACAGCCTGTAACTGGGTGTGGGCCGGGAGCACTGCTTTAGGGCACCAGGTTGTGAATAGACTCTGCTCGGACGCTCCCCTGTGGAAGAGCCACCTGGAGAAGAAACTCCAGGCCCACTCCCTCATTGTGCTTGCATGCACACACACACACACACACACACACACACACACACACACATCACACATATAAACACAGGTATACACAGACTCACAAAGATGCTATACACACACAGAGACACACACATAAAGACGCTGTACACAAAGAGGCTATACACACAAAGAGACATAGACAAAAATGCTATACACACAGACATAGACACACAAAGACGCTATACATACACAGACAGATACACAAAGATGCTGTGCACACACAAAGATGCTCTACACACAGACATAGACACACAAAGATGCTATACACACAGACATAGACACACAGACGCTGTACACAAAGATGCTGTACAGACACACAGAGACGCTGTACACAAAGATGCTATACACACAGACATAGACACACAGACGCTGTACACAAAGATGCTATACAGACACAGACACACAGACGCTGTACACAAAGATGCTATACACACAGACATAGACACACAAAGACGCTATACACACACAGAGACAGACACAAAGATGCTATACACACAGAGACAGACACACAAAGACGCTATACTCACAGACATAGACACACAAAGACGCTGTACACAAAGATGCTATACAGACACAGACACACAGATGCTGTACACAAAGATGCTATACACAGACATAGACATACAAAGATGCTATACACACAAAGACGCTATACACACACAGAGACAGACACACAAAGATGCTATACACAGACATAGACACACAAAGACGCTGTACACAAAGATGCTATACACACACAGAGACAGACACAAAGATGCTGTACACAATGATGCTATACACATACACAAAGACGCTGTACACAAAGATGCTATATACACAGACACACAAAGACGCTGTACACACAGAGACATAGACACACAAAGACGCTATACACAGATGATATACACAGAGACAGACACACAAAGACGCTGTACACAAAGATGCTATACACACAGGCACAAAGATGCTGTACACACAAAGAGACATAGACACACAAAGACGCTATACACAGATGCTATACACACAGACACAGACACACAAAGATGCTATACACACAAAGACATAGACACAAAAAGATGCTGTACACACAGAGACATAGACACACAAAGACGCTATACACACACAAAGATGCTATACACACAGAGACAGACACACAAAGACATAGACACACAAAGATGCTATACACACAGAGACAGACACAAAGACACTATACACAAAGATGCTATACACACACAGATATAGACACACAAAGACATAAGACAAAGGCATGTGTAGACGCAGACACAGACACGAGAGATTCACAGACACACAGAAACAAAGACACAGATCTACATGCACAGACACACACAGATCCACAAACACACTCGTGCTCCACCTTGTCTGGTGTCTGGATTCTATAAGTCAGTAGCATCGGTGTATCTGTGTCTGGTGGTAACTGACAGTATATAAGCTTGTGAGTCTGGCCTTCTGTGACTAAAAGTGGCTGAAATCCTGTGTGGCTGTCCCACTACATATGGCTGCAGTTGATACTGTGCTGTGATCATCAGCTAGGGTACTGGGGCCAGATGCTCAGGAGACCCTCGGTCACCATGGCTGATGGAATGAGTGATGGGGGTGGAGGGTGATGGGCAGTGGGGAACCCCACGCCTGTCTGCCCAGGACTGGCCGTGCCCTGGAGTCTGGATGTGTCTGCCAAGACTCTGGGCCACCCCACCCTCATCTGCAGCTGTCTGTGCTCTGTCCCTAGAAGCCCGGCATTCTGGGAGACTCACCCCTGGGCGCCCTGCAACCTGGGGCCCAGCCGGCCAACCCCCTCCTTGGGGAGCTGCCTGCAGGTAATGCAGACCCCACCCACAGTGTCCCCTACGCCCTTCCCCTTCCTTCCCTGCTATGTGGCCTTGGGCAAATGACCCAACCTCTGTGGGTCCCAGCGCCCTAGTCCCGTCAGTTGGGTGTCCCCCACCCCAGGCCCAGGCATGAGCTCTGTTCAGTGGCCAGCATGGATTTGTCCCTTGAGCAGTGGGCCCTGGTCCAGGTGGGAGCTGGAGAGCCCTAGGGAGAGGGGTCTTGTGTGCCTGGGCCCCTGAAATCCTCCTTCCCTCCCTAGGAGGGGGCCTGCCCCCGGAGCTGCCACCCCGGCGAGGGAAGCCACCACCCCTGCTGCCATGCGTGCTTGGCCCTGCTGGGGGTGACCGGGAGTCCCTGGGCCTGGGTCCCCCAGCGGCCCGGCTCACTCCTCCCCCTGCCCCCATGGGGCTCCGAGGCTCTGGCCTCAGAGGCCTCCAGAAAGACAGTGGGCCTCTGCCGACGCCCCCTGGGGTAAGGCCCTGCCCTGCGCGCGGCACCACACAAGCCTCCTGTTCCGAAGGGTCACCTCTCCTGGGTGCCTTCTCGAATCCAGCCCTCCCACTGCAGGTCTCACTGCTGGGGGAGCCCCCCAAGGACTACCGGATTCCCCTGAATCCCTACCTGAACCTACATAGCCTGCTCCCGGCCAGCAACCTGGCGGGTAAGGAGGTCCAGGGCTGGGGAGGCGCCGGGAGAAGCCGCCACCCAGCTGAGGGCCCCCCACCTAACCCCCCAGCCCCTGGAGGTGGCAGCAGCAGCAGCAGCAAAGCCTTCCAGCTCAAGTCCCGCCTGCTCAGCCCCCTCAGCAGCACCCGCCTGCCCCCCGAACCAGGGCTCTCTGACAGCTACGGCTTTGACTACCCCTCGGTGAGTACGTGGCTGTGGCTCTCTGTCCCCTGAGGCCAAATCATTTTCCAAATTGATATTTCTCTATGACTGACTGGGCTAGGCCACATGCTAGAGAGGCAGCAGGGAGTATGCTGAATATGGTCTCTTTTCTTTTTAGAGACAGGGTCTCCTTCTGTTGCCTGGGCTGGAGGTGGGTGGTGTGATCATAGGTCACTGCAGCCTCTGCAGTCTCAGCCTCCTGGGCTCAAGCAGTCCTCGAACCTCAGCCTCCCAAGGAGCTGGGACCACAGGCATGTGCCACCATGCCCAGCTAATTTTTAAATTTTTGATAGAGATGGTATCTCACTGTGTTGTCCAGGCTGGTCTCAAACTACTGACCTCAAGTTGGCTGCCCGCCTCAGCCTCCCAAAGTGCTGGGATTATAGGCAAGAGCCACCATGCCTGGCCTCATGCCCTTAGTTTCCTGCTTCTGCACAGCAGCCCCTGCTTCCTGTCCATCTGCCTGTCTGTCCATTCCGAAGACCTGGAGGATCTTTCATCTCAGTCTATCTGTCATCCTGCATCTGTTTGTCATCTTTCTCTCCTGAGAGGCCATACTGTCTCTCCCCAGATAAAGGGCTTACCCTTTCTTTCCCTCTCTCCCATCTTTGATTCCTGTCTGTACCCCTGGGGATTTGGTCCTTCTATGATGCCAACCTCCTTCGCAGGTCAGAAATTGCAAACTGGCCACCCACGTGCCACCTGGGCTATGTTTGGTCCCCGCTGGGTTTCAAACAAATAACCAAATTAATGCCAACACAGGAGAACTGCAGGAATGCACACAGCTCAAATTCCCAGCTTGCCTGGAAAACTCCAAACACCCAGGCCCATGGGGCACCCCCCTGTACAGCAGCCATCCCTGGCTGGAGCTGAGCTGCATCCAGCCCCAAATTTGCCCCCTCCTAGTCCCAGAGTGGTATCTCCCTGACAGCTCTGCATGGAGTTCAGCTGGGACATACCCCAACCCAAAGTGCTTCTCCCACTTTCATTCAGGACATGGGACCTCGGCGGCTCTTCTCCCACCCACGGGAACCAGCTCTTGGGCCTCACGGACCCAGTCGACACAAGGTAAGGGCCATCCTGGTATGGCGTGTGTAGCAATCAGCTTTTACTGCATGACAAGCCAGCTGTGCCATGACCTAATAGCCTAGAAGAGCAGACCTTGTATTTTCTGTGTTCTTTGTGGGTTATTTTGAGACAGGATCTCACTGTGTTGCCCAGACTGGAGTGCAGTAGCTCCATCATAGCTCACTGTGGCCTCGAACTCCTCTCAAGCGATCCTCTCACCTCAGCCTCCTGAGTAGCTGGGGCCATAGCGACTCACCACCATGATGACTAATTTTTGTACTTTTTGTGGAGATGAAGTCTCCCTATGTTGCCCAGGCTGGTCTGGACCTCCTAGGATCACAGGCATGCTATGCCAGGCATTGTATTACTTCTTGCTACTCTGCAGGGCAGTGGGCAGTCCCCTCCACTCTCCTGGGCCTCAGTGAGCTATATGGCCTCACATATTTGGTGTCCAGAGGCTGCACAGTGTCTCTATGCCCATTCGTGCAGTGTTGATCCCCGGGTTCCTGGAGGAGGAAGAGGAGGCTGGCACCCACATGCCAGCTCTCTTTACTCCTATTAGCCGAAGCTAGTCTTTGCAGAGTCCAGAATCATTTGGGAGGATCCTGTGCAAAGGGCTGCGTCCTACAGTTGTCTGCTTCACTCCACCGACCCTTCTTCTGCAGATGTCCCCCCCGCCCAGTGGCTTCAGCGAACGGAGCAGTGGTGGGAGTGGCGGGGGGCCCCTGTCTCACTTCTATTCAGGCTCGCCCACTTCCTACTTCACCAGCGGCCTGCAGGCTGGCCTCAAGCAAAGCCACCTCAGCAAGGTGAGGAGCCTCTCTGGCTGAGCAGGGCCCCCTGGGACAGCCAGGATTCGGGGGCACCTGCTACCGGGGCTCTGTGACCTTCAGTGCCTAGGCCAAAGCTGGGGTAGTGGCAGGGGTCTGTCTTGCTCAGGGTAGAGTAGAAACAGCCTGTCGTCCTCCATCCACCCCTGTGCGTTAAGCACCCAGCACTGCCAGCCTTCCAGGCTTTCTGGTACTTCCTCCCTCTATAGCCCCGGCTATGGGTGCTATTGGCCCCATTTGACAGATGAGAAAACTGAGGCTCAGATAAAATCGAGCAATCAGCCCCAGGTCTCATAGGTAGAAAGTAGCAGAAGCAAAATTTGAACCTGAAACCCCTCGAACCCCCCACTTTTCCTTGGGTAGAGGGTTGCTTCCTCCGGCCCCCAGGGAGTGACCTGTCCTCCCACCCTCCATTTCTCCCAGGCAATTGGCTCTTCACCGATGGGCTCCGGAGAAGGGCTCCTGGGCCTCGGCCCTGGGCCTAATGGTCACAGCCACCTGCTGAAGGTACGGGCAGGGGGTAGGGACATGCAGGGCTGGGGAGCCCCAGTCCCCCGGCGGCCCCTGACCTGCCCTGCCCTGCCCTCTGTCTCCAGACCCCACTGGGTGGCCAGAAACGCAGCTTTGCCCACCTGCTGCCCTCCCCCGAGCCCAGCCCAGAAGGCAGCTATGTGGGCCAGCACTCCCAGGGCCTTGGCGGCCACTACGCAGACTCCTACCTGAAGCGGAAGAGGATTTTCTAAGTGGCTGGTGCCAGAGATAACTCAAGGGCCTGCACCAAATCGCTTTTGGGTTTTCTGGTGTTTTGTTTTGTGTTTTTTTAAACCATCTTCTCTCTTTCGGTAATAGAAAAATCTCTGACTTTACTGACCAACCAGCCGGAGCCCCAGGAGCCCAAGTGGTATGGGGGAGTCTGGAGGCTTCACTGTGCCTCTGGCCCGCTCCCACGCTGAAACCCTGCAGCCTTAAGAGAGAGGGGCCCCGGCCTGCTCTCCCCTCCCCTCCCCTCACCTCCTCTGCTGTGCCCGTCTCTCTGGAGCCCTCCTGCTTCCGTTGCTCCTGTAATTTTGGCCTTTTGAGTGCCTTGGAGGTTTCCCTCACCTCCCGTGAGGATACAGAGGCTGTCTCCTTTTTTTAACTTTGACAGCTGACTTCTGCTTCCTTTTCTAATTTTTATTCTTCAACCCCCAGCTCTGATTCTTTCAAGGTCCGGCCTGTCCGGGCCACCATTCCACACTTCACGGTTCAAAACAGCTCTTTTTCCCACATCTGCTGCAGGCATGCTGTCTCCTGTCCCTGCCTGCCCATCTGGCCTGTACCCCAGCCCGGGGGTCCCTGCCACAACCCCCTCCCCTTCTGATGCCTTAAAAGCTGGGCCCCAGGCCCTGCTGGCCAGAGCCACAGATGTGGAGCTCTGGGAGCTTGACTATGGACCAAACAGCCCTGGCCTAGGTATCGGGCCACCCTACCCAAGATCTCCACCCTGGGGATAGTAGAAGGCCAAAGCCTTCATCTTGCTGAACCAGCCCCATCACCCCTTCCTGCCTGGGACTCGGTGCAGAGATGGGCTTTCTCTGCCAGTCCCCCTTACGTCTGTCTGTGGGAGTCGGGCATTGTATCCATCTCCCGGAGCCTCTGCTGTCACCCCCTTGTTGAAGATGAATTCTTGAAATCTGCCTGCCTGCCACAGGCCAGAGCCCTGAAGCTGGCCTCCTTTCAGCCCAGTGCCAGAAACCAGCACTCCATGCAGATAAGCTCTGGGTCTGTCCACCAGCAGGACCTGTCAACCTGAGGTGACCCTGGGCCCTGCCGCAGGCCAACTGGGCCACCAGCTTCCCTCCCCTGATTCTGGTGACCCACATCCACTCCATGGGGATTTTTCCCCCCCAACCCCAATCTCCCCACATGGACCTTTGCTGAATTAAAGTTTGTAAGTAAATGGTTTTAAAGAAATCAAAGCTGGCTGGTTCTTGGAACAAACAGTGGGTTTGAGTGGGAGGTTTGGGATGGCCCCGCAGAATTACCTGCATTGGATCTCACCCTGCTCTTCCCTTATGGTGACCGCAGGCATTAAGCAAACAAACATCTGCGCTTAAATTCTGGTAATTAGAAGTACTTCGCTCGCGTTTCCGGTAGGGCGCATGCTCAGTTGCCGTGTCACGTGATGCATGTCATGGCCGCCTCCATGGCCCGGGGCGGCGTGAGAGCCAGGGTTCTGCAGGCTGCCAGAGGCACCTGGTGGAATAGACCTGGAGGCACTTCGGGGTCCGGGGATGCGGTGGCTTCGGTAACAGTCAGAAAGTTTCAGGCGACAGGTACTTGGGGCGTCCGGAGCGGGTGGCATTAACCCAATTAGATGCCGGCGGGGCGGGGCTCGGTGCAGCCGCTCACCCAACCGTGTTTTCCAGGCTCGCGCCAGGCTGGAGAGGAGGCGGGCGGCCCCGAGCGGCCCGGGGACGTGTGAGTGCAGGGGGCCAAGTCCCTCATTCTTCATTCCACGAAACTCCTCCGGTCCCCATCTTGCCCTGTAGCTTCATCTCGAGGTCCCCCTTCTGCTTCGCCCTATTCAGTCCCTGTCCGTCAAGCCTCAACCCCGACTTCCTAACTCTAGATTCTACCCAGGCCCTGAGTCCATCATCCAGCTCGGCATTTGCACCTCCATCTGTCCCCAGGGTGAACGTGGTGTTCGTAGACCGCTCAGGCCAGCGAATCCCAGTGAGCGGCAGAGTCGGGGACAATGTTCTCCACCTGGCCCAGCGCCACGGGGTGGACCTGGAAGGTAGGAACCGGGCACGGGGAATTAAGGAGGTCTTTATCCATTTGTCCAAAAAACACACAAATCCGGTGTGTCTCTTCATGGCTTTTCCGACCAAATATGGACTAAAATGCAAACCTCTCACTGCGGCCTCATCCGTTGCCCATCCCCTCCCTCCCCTCCCTCCCTCTCTCCCTCCTTCCCTCCTTCCCTCCTTCCCTTCCTTCCCTCCTTCCTTCCTCCTCCTTTCCTTCGGTCTCACTCTGTCGCCCAGGCTGGAGTGCAACGGCACGATCTGAGCTCACTGCAACCTCCGCCTCTGCATGGAGTGCTGGTTTCTGGCACTGGGCTGAAAGGAGGCCAGCTCCAGGGCTCTGGCCTGGGGCAAGCAGGCAGATTTCAAGAATTCATCTTCAACAAGGGGGTGACAGCAGAGGCTCTGGGAGTTCAAACGATCCTCCTGCCTCAGCCTCCTGAGGAGCCCGGCTCTTATTTATTAAGCATTTATTAGGCCTCCCAAAGAGCAGGGATTACTAGGACACCTCCCTGGAATTTGTTTTCTCTTGCCCCTGCCTTCCTGTATTCTAGCTACATTGACTTTATTTTTCTTGGTTTTTTTTTGTTATTGTTGTTTTGAGATGGCATTGGAGTGTAGTGGCTCACAGCACCTCAGCTCACTACAACCTCCACCTCCCAGGTTAAGCGATTCTCCTGCCTCAGCCTCCCGAGTAGCTGGGATTACAGGCAGCCACCACCAAACCCCACTAATTTTTGTACTTTTAGTAGAGCTGGGGTTTTACCATGTTGGCCAGGCTGGTCTCAAACTCCTGACAGGTGATCTACCCGCCTTGGCCTCCCAAAGTGCAGGGATTACAGGGATGAGCTACCCGGCCCCCACTGGCTTTCTTATAGTTCAAACAGCCAAGCTCATTCCTGCCTCAGGGCCTTTGCATTTGCTGTTCCTTCTGTCTGAAGTGCTTTCCCAGCAAACATTCTGGCTCTTTCTCATCCTTTAGACCTCAGTGTAAATGCCATGTCCCTAACAATCCCATTCCCCTCAGCCCAGCTGAAGAACCCATGCCCCCCTAGTCACTCTGTCTTAACAGTGTGATATGATATATAGCACCTCTCACTTTTTTTTTTTTTTTTTTTTTTTGAGATGGATTCCTGCTCTGTCACCAAGGCTGGAGTGCAGTGGTGCGATCTTGGCTCACTACAACCTATGCCTCTTGGGTTCAAGCAATTCTGTCTCAGCCTCTCAGGTAGCTGGGACTATAGGCACACACTACCACGCCCAGCTGATTTTTGTATTTTTAGTAGAGATGAGGTGTTGGCCAGGCGTGGTGGCTCACACCTGTAATCCCAGCACTTTGGGAGGCTGAGGCAGGCGGATCACAAGGTCAAAAGGTCGAGACCACCCTGGCCAACATGATGAAACCCTGTCTCTACTAAAAATACAAAAATTAGCTAGGTGTGGTGGCACGTACCTGTAGTCCCAGCTACTCGGCAGGCTGAGGTGGAAGAATTGCTTGAACCCAAGAGGCAGAGGTTGCAGTGAGCCGAGATTGCACCACTGCACTCCAGCCTGGTGACAGAGCAAGACTCCATCTCAAAAAAAAAAAAGAGAGACTAGGTGTCACCACATTGGCCAGGATGGTCTAAATCTCTTTACCTGCCCACCTCGACCTCCCAAAGTGTTGGGATTACAGGCATGAGCCACCTCACCCAGCCAACTTTTTTTCTCTTTTTAAGAGACAGAGCCTTTGGGAGGCTGAGGCAGGGGAATCACTTGAACTTGGAAGGCGAAGGTTGCAGTGAGCCAAGATTGCGCCACTGCATTCCAGCCTGGCAACAGAGTGAGACTCTATCTCCAAAAAAAAAAAGAGAGAGAGTCAGAGCCTTGCTGTGTCACCAAGGCTCACTGCAGCCTTGAACTCCTGGGTTCAAGCGATCCTCCCAAGTAGTTGGGATTACAGGCACAAGCCACAATGCCAGGTTGTTTTCTTTCCTTCTTTGTCATCTGTCCCCTAGTGAGACCAGAGACCCATGTTCTTGTTCATGCTTATCTGTAGCCTGTCAGGATGTAACAGGTGTTTGATCATTCACTGAGAGAAGAATAATAATAAAAATGTATTGCCCAGGCACAGTGGCTCATGCCTGTAATCCCCATACTCTGGGACACCAAGGCAGGTGACTCACTTGTCAGGCGTTCAAGACCAGCCCGGCCAACATGGCGAAACCCTGTTTCTACGAAAAACACAAAAATTAGCTGGGCTTGGTGTCACATGCATATAATCCCAGCTACTCAGGAGGCTGAGGCACAGAGTCACTTGAACTTGGGAGGCAGAGGTTGCAGTGAGCCAAGATGGCAGCACTGCACTCCAGGCTGGACGACAGAGCGAGACTGTCTCAAAAAAATATATATGTGTTTCTTTAAGCATGTTAATGCATATTCACTGATTGAATCTTCATGACAACTTTATTCAGTAGTAGAGACTGCTGTTCCATATTATAGATGAGGAAACTAAACCCCAGGTTAAGTAGAGCTGGTCTAAGGTTAAGTGAATGACAATACTAGATTCACCCGCCCATTTTAGCCACGAATCTGCGCTGCCTTTCTACGAATACCTACTAGGCGTCAGGCAGCAATACACAAAACAAATAAGGCCTCTGTCATCTCACACCAATTTCAGCCTAATAGGGACAAAAATCCCATAGGTAAATATAGAATTATGTCATGAGCAACTTGGGAAGGGTTGTCTGGAAGACAATATACAGGGTTTGCTTTTAGGGTGAATATATCAGGGACCTTTGTTTTATCATTAAAGGGAAGATATGCTGGGGGAGGAAAGGCCTACCTAAAGTCCTGTTCTGGAGTCCAGTGGCCTGCAGTCTAGGACAGAGATTGGAATGTGAGGTTGACTGATTGGTCGATTTGAGACAGAGTCTTGCTCTGTCCCCCAGGCTGGAGTACAATGGCATAATATGGGCTCACTGCATCCTCCACCTCCTGGGTTCAAGTGATTCTCCTGCCTTAGCCTTCCAAGCAGCTGGGATTACAGGCGCCCGCCACCACAGCTGGCTAATATTTTTTGTTGTTTTAATAGAGACAGGGTTTTGCCATGTTGGCTAGGCAGGTCTCAAACTCCTGACCTCAGGTAATCTGCCTGCCTCAGCCTCCCAAAGTGTTGGGATTACAGGCATGAACCACCATGCCCGGCCAGAATGTGAGTTTTGGAGGTAAATGGCCTGCCTAGGCACGAATTACTCATGCCTGTAATTCCAGCACTTTGGGAGGCGGAGATGTTCAGATCACCTGAGGTCAAGACCAGGCTGGTCAAAATGGTGAAATCCTGTCTCTACTAAAAATACAAGTATTAGCTGGACGTAGTGGCGCACGCCTGTAATTGCAGCTTGGGAGGCTGAAGCAGGACAATCACTTGGGCTGGGAAAGCAGAGGTTGCGGCGAGCTGAGATTACACCACTGAACTCCAGCCTAGCTGACAGAGTGAGACTCTGTCTCAAAAAAAAAAAAAAAGAGGTAAGTGGCTTGTGTTCCAAGTTTGCCTCTTACCAGATACATAACCCCGAGAAAGGGACTTAGCTTCTCTGGGCCTCTGTTTCCTCGTCTATACAATTGGATAATTTAATTCCGATCTCACTGGGTTGCTGTGAAGATTCAACAGTGTTTGGTGGTTTTTAGTGGCTGGCATGAAGCCAGTGTGAAGTGAGTGAGTGGCTGGAATGACTAGATTAGATTATCTCAATCTCATGTGATGAGGATGCTAACGAGGTGGGTAATGGGGCTGACGAGACATGCAGGGACTGACTGGAGTTTCAAGGTCCAGGCAGTTTCTCTCCAAGCGATAGAGACGGGGCAGATTGGTCACAGAGCCCCATCGGTGACGGTTGAAGCAAACAGGGAGGCGAAGCCAGGTCAGGAGGCTGCCATCCAGATCCACCCTCGTGGTCTGACAAGTCTAGAAAGGGGAGAAAAATTCTTAGTTTAACGTCTTCCTGTGCACTGAGGACAAATGT
The DNA here is from genome assembly GCF_049354715.1 of Callithrix jacchus. Lineage (NCBI taxonomy): Eukaryota > Metazoa > Chordata > Mammalia > Primates > Cebidae > Callithrix > Callithrix jacchus. The sequence continues at coordinate 9,501,944 of NC_133523.1, read as the reverse complement.
TGTTTTCTTTTTCTTCTTTTTTTTTTTTTGAGTGTGTGTTTTTTTAATTTAAGCTCTCCCTCTATTTCCCAGACTGGAGTGCAGTGGCACAATCAAGATTTACAGCCTCGAACTCCCAGGATCAAGCAATCCTGCTGCCTCAGCCTCCCAAGTAGCTGGGACCACAGGCATGCACCACCATGACCAGCTAATTTTTTTGTAGAGACAGGACCTCCTAGTGTTGCCCAGGCTGGTCTTGAACTCCTGGCCTCGAACTCATGATCTCAAGTGTGATCTTCCTGTCTCAGCCTCCCAAAGTGCTGGGATTGTAGTCATGAGCTACCATGCCCAACTGATAAATGCTGCTTTTTGTTGCCGTGAGACAGGGTCCCTGTGCTGCCTGGGCAGGGGTGCAGTGGTGTAAACATGGCTTACTGCAGCCTCGACCTTCCCAGGCTCTGCCACGTAGCTGGAACTACAGGCGCATGCCACAACGCCTGGGATTAGCAAGATGCTAATTATTTTGTATTTTTTGTAGAGACGGGGTTTCAATATATGGCCCAGGCTGATCTCAAGTTCCTGGGCTCAAGCGATCCATCCATCTGGGCCTCCCAAAGTGCTGGGATGACAGGCGTGGGTTTGGATGACAGGCACCCAGCCTGACACATGTTCCTTGCGCATCTGTAACATGCCAGGCTGAGTGCAGACAGAGAAGGGCAGGTTGATGGGGAGCAGGTCAAGCCAGAGAGGAAGACGGTTACTTCTGACTGATAAATACAGAAAGTAAAAGGGAGAGGGACAAGACACGGGAGATGTGGGAATCAGGGGACAGGTGAGTGGAGTCCCTGAAGACAAGAAGGGTCCAGCCAAGGAAAGAGCCAGGTGTGGTGGTGGGCGCCTGTGGTCTCTACTTCTCAGGAGACTGAGGCAGGAAGATTGCTTGAGAGATGGAGGCCAGCCTGGGCAACGTAGTGAGACCCTATCCCAAAAAAAAAAAAACTGAAACAGGCCAGGATCAAAGCCTGTAAGCCCAGCACTTTGGGAAGCTGAGGTAGGCAGATCATGTAAAGTCAGGAGTTCAAGAGCAGCCTGGACAACATGGTGAAACCCCATCTCTACTAAAAACACAAAACAATCAGCCAGGTAGGGTGGTGGGCTGTAATCCTAGCTACTCAGGAGACTGAGGCAAGAGAATTGCTTGAACCCAGGAGGTGAAGGTTGCAGTGAGCTGAGATCACGCCACTGCACTCCAACCTGGGTGATAGAGCATGACTCCCTCTCAAAAATTCACACACAAAAACCGGAAACAAAAAGTAGAAAGGAAGGTACTCCAGGCCAGGGATACAGTCAGTGCAAAGGCCCTGTGGTGGGGTGAGCTTGGTGGGTTCCAGTTGCATCAAGGAGTAAGTTGTACAGTTCATGCAAAGCAGGAAGACAGAAAAAGCCAAACAGGGTGGGGTGCGGTGGCTCATGCCTGTAATCCCAGCGCTTTGGGAGGCCAAGGCGGGCAGATCACCTGAGGTCAGGAACTCGAGACCAGCCTGGCTAACATGGTGAAACCCCGTCTGTACTAGAAAATACAAAAATTAGCTGGTCGTAGTGGTGGGAGTCTGTAATCCCGGCTATGTGGGAGGCTGAGGCAGGATAATCGCTTGAACCCAGGAGGTGAAGGTTGCAGTGAGCTGAGATCACGCCACTCTACTCCAGCCTGGGTAACAGTGAGATTCTGTCTCAAAAACAACAACAACAGAACAAAAAAACTTCAAAAGGTAAAAAAGAAAAGGAATGAATGAGGGAGATGGGGGAAATGAAGGACTAAGTGGAGGAGTTTGGATTTGATTCTGGGTTTGAAAACCTTTTGGAAGGTTTTAGGCCAGGAGGGACATGATCCCCAGGCACGGGTCTCTATGATCAGAGGATGTGGGGGGTGTGACCAAGAGCAGGTGGTTAGCAGAAAACCTCAGGTTCTGTCTCTTTCAACCCTAATTCCTGGCCACGTGCAGTGACATATACCTGTAGTCCCAGCATTTTGGGAAGCCAAGGCAGACAGATTCATGAGCTTAGGAGTTTGAGACAAGCCTGGGCAACATGGTGAACCTCATCTCTTTAAAAAAAAAAAAAAGGGCTGGGCATGGAGGCTCAGCTCACACCTGTAATCTCAACACTTTGGGAGGGTGAGATGGGTGGATCGCCTGAGGTCAGGAGCTTTCGACCAGCCTGGCCAACATGGTGAAACCCTATCTCTAATAAAAATACAAAATTAGCTGGTTGTGGTGGTACATGCCTGTAATCCCAGCTACTTGGGAGGCTGAGGCACGGGAATAGTTAGAACCTGGGAGGAGGAGGTTGCAGTGAGCCGAGATCGCACCATTGCATTATAGCCTCGGCAACCAGAGTGAAACTCAATCTCAAAAAAAAACAAAACAAACATGGACTGCAAGTCCATATAAAAAAAAATTAGCCAGGCATGGTGGCGTGGTGTCCACCTGTAGTCCCAGCTACTCAGGAGGCTGGGGTGGGAGAATTGCTTGAGCTGGGAGATTGAGGCAGTAAGCGGTGATGGAGCCAAAGCACCCCAGCCTGGGCAATAGAGTGAGACCCTGTCTCAAAAAAAGTGCTAATCCCTGACTCCTTCCCCCACCACACTGACTGCTGAGTCAGCTGGTCCATCCTCCAAGAGTAGCCAAGAGGTGGGGACACATTTGCCCAGCACAGTGATAGGGTCATAGCCAGGGCTCACAGGCTGCTGGGAGCCTGCCTGGCCTTCCCCTCTCAGCTCTGGCAGCCAAGTCCATGCTCCTTAATGGTTCTGCATCGCAGCCTCCTGGGGAGTCCCTTTGTAAACCCTATACAAAGCTGGGGAACGGCTAGCTGTGAGGCTGCAGACCCGGGAGGGAGACACGTGGTGGAAGAGAGGGCTTCTCTTTGCCCTTCACTCCACAGAGCAGCCCCCTCCTGACTGTGCCACTCACCTACACCCCCTTCGCTTCCCGCCCTTAGGGGCCTGCGAAGCCTCCCTGGCTTGCTCCACCTGCCATGTGTATGTGAGTGAAGACCACCTGGATCTCCTGCCTCCTCCCGAGGAGAGGTGAGTAGGGCAGCCCTGCCTGGCTGGAAGCTGCAGCTTAGACTTCTGGACAGCCCCCACTGTCCTCCCCACTTCCAGCCCCCACCCCGCCCCACAACCAGCATGCCCTCGGCTAACACTGCCCGTGTCACCACCCCAGGGAAGACGACATGCTAGACATGGCCCCCCTCCTCCAGGAGAACTCACGGCTGGGTTGCCAGATCGTGCTAACGCGGGAGCTGGAAGGAGCGGAATTCACCCTGCCCAAGATCACCAGGAACTTCTACGTGGACGGCCATGTTCCCAAGCCCCATTGACATGGGTGCCTGGACCTTTCCACATTGCCAAGGCCCCAGGGCCCAAACCGAGGGAATAGCCACGTGCCAGCCCCGCCCAGAGCTCGGACAGGCCTGGGAGAGATGTGGAAGCCCCCGAGAAGGACAGCACCCCTGCTTGGGAGAGGTGCCCATGTCCAGGCTCTGGTGGGGACAGGGCGCCTTGTTGGGTGGCCTTCCCCAAGCCCCTGAGAATCGGTGTGAATAGGAGTGGACTCAGATTGGAGCTGCAATAAATCAGTATCACAGGCCCCAGCATGTTGAGTGTCCTTAGGGGACAGATCTGGGGTCTACACATGGCTCACACCTGTAATCCCAGCACTTTGGGAGGCCAAGGCGGGAGGTTCACTTGAGGCCAGGAGCTTAAGACCATCCAGGACAAAATGGCGAGACCCTGTCTCTATAAAAAAGTAAAAATGGGCATGGAGTGGTGGTAAGTGCTTGTGGTCCCAGCTACTCGGGAGATTGAGGTGGGAGGATCACTTAAGCCCAGGAGATTTAGGCTGCAGTGGAGCAGTGATCAGGCCATTGCACTCCAGCTTGGGTGACAGAGTGAGGCTCTGTCTCAAAACAAAAACACACACCTTCATCTGCTGTGCTGGGACCCGGGCTCTCCTCTCTCTGGGATCGGAGATCCCACTGGGGATCTGAGGCAGAGGCCTGGGAGCCCCCATTGCCGGGGGGGAGGGCCAGCGTGGAAGGCCCCGCCCCCGCAGTTGCGGAGGGATTTGGTGGGGTCCAGGCCGCTCTTGGCACGCAGGGGTGCGCAGATGACCTGAAGTCAGAAAAAGGAAAGGCGCCGCCAAGATTGGTCGCTCTCAGCTGGAACTCATCACATCCTCAGTCAGGAGCGCCCACACCCCGCAGGTCCTGCCCCTCCCAGGTGGGTTTCATCGGGTGGGCTCAGCGGGGCGGGGCCGAGTGAAATTAGGGAGGGGACTGGGCTGGGGCACAATGGAGGCCAAACCAGCGCAGAACTCCTCAATGGCAGCAAAGCTGCTGGCGTCGCCCTGTCTGGACCTGGAGCCGCTGGGAGGATCTCCCTCCCAAGAGAGGCCGAGGACCCCAGGATGCCGGAGAACCAGCGGGAGGTGCGTAAGGCCAAACCCCTTTCCCGGACCCTTCACCAGGTGGTGATCAGGGGGTCATGACCTCTTGTTGCTGGGGTGATAGAAAAGTGGCTATTTTATAATAGTTCTTGAAACTTACAAAGAGGTTCTGGTCCCCAGAGACACTTGGGTCATCTCCAGGATCAGAGGCCATGCAATTTCCATGTCTCTGGGGCTGATGTAGGCACTCCCCAGGAGTCATCCAGGGGTTATGGAGGGCAACGCAATAAGAATGAAAATGATAAAAATCGTAATCATATTATAGCAAGCCTGCCGGTGTGGTGGCGCATGCCTGAAGTCCCAGCTACTCGGGAGGCTGAGGCGGAAGGATCGCTCGAGCCCAGGAATTCTAGGCTGCACTGAGTCCTGCTCACGCCCCTGCACTCCAGCCGGGGCTACAGAGTGAGGCTCGGTCTCTAAAAGAAACACAAAGAAAAAAAGTAACTTTTTTCTCGATCATGCAGCCAGAGGCTTGAAACCCTGCCTCGGTCACCCAGGGCGGTCCCTGCCTGGGTGATCTACGGGTGCCGTAAGGGGTTGATTGATGTGGAGGGCTGAGAATGTGCCTGGCCGGCCCACAGTAGGCGAGGTGAGTTGCAATTACTTTGCAACTTGTAAGCCCTCCACCCAAAGTTAGAAGTGATTGAGCCTCAGGTGGGGTGTGTAGCCTGCTCAGGAGTACATAGCTAGTAAAGAACCGGACCCTAGCCGGCTGAACCCAGGAGTCCCCCAAGAGTGACCCCACTGCCATTGTCCCCAGGTCCCTCTGGCCTGCATGCCAGAACTCCATCACCGCTCTGCGCTTCCTCCAAGAGACAGTGGAGGGGCTGGATCAGTCCCCTGCTCTGGACACCCAGGTCCTGGGGCCTTGCTGGGAGCTGATGGCTCTGGGGACTCAGGGCCCCCTGCCGCTGGACAGGGGTTCCAAGGACACACAGACCCGGATCAGCCAGAAGGGAGGCCGCCTGCAGCCCTCGGGTACTCCCCCTGCCCCTCCCCAGAGAAGGCCCCGGAAGCAGCTGAACCCCTGCCGGGGCACCGAGAAAGTGGACCCCGGGTTCGAGGGGGTGACTCTGAGGTTTCAGATAAAGCCGGACGCCAGCCTGCTGATCATCCCCTCATACAGGTAGGGGCTGGCTGAGGCCAGGGCACCCTTTCTCCCTGTAACAACGCAAACACAAGTGTGGGAGGCCGGGGTGCTCTCTGGCATCAGTGTGGACCCTCACACGTGCCCTGTGTGACACGTGGCCCGGTCTCTGGTTGACACCTTGAGCTGGTGCCAGACCCAGGCCTGCCGCTCTGACTCAGCCATCTGTCCCTACTCCACGCTTCCCCAGTGTGAGACCCAGTGTCTCTTTATGAATCAGGCAGGCCTGGCTCTGCTTAGGCTCCAGCTGCAGCTGCACTGATTTTTCCCAATAATGCTAACCACTACAATTTGTTGGTAATGACAATAAGAGGCAGGCCGGGCACAGTGGCTCACGCCTGTAATCCCAGCACTTTGGGAGGCTGAGGCTGCTGGATCATGAGGTCAGGAATTCGAGACCAGCCTGGCCAACATGGTGAAACCCATCTCTACTAAAAATACAAAAATTAGCCGAACATCGTGGTGGGCACCTGTAATCCAGCTACTTGGGAGGTTTAGGCAGGAGAATTGCTTGAACCTGGAAGGCGGAGGCTGCAGTGAGCCAAGATTGCGCCACTGCACTTTAGCCTGGGTGACAGAGCAAGACTACATCTCAAAAAAAAAAAAAAAAAAAAAGAAAGAAAAAAAGGGGTTAACAGGCAGTATTTGATGTGTATCGGCTGATTCAAAAGCCCTGGGAGGCTGAGCACAGTGGCTCATGCCTGTAATCCCAGCATTTTGGGAGGCCAAGGTGGGTGGATCACCTGGGGTCAGGAGTTTGAGACCAGCCTGGTCAACATAGTGAAACCCCATCTCTACTAAAAATATAAAAAATTAGCTGGGCGTGGTCGCAGGTGCCTGTAATCCCAACTACTCGGGAGGCTGAGGCAAGAGAATCGCTTGAACCTGGGAGGTGGAAGCTGCAGTGAGCTTGATATAGCACCACTGCACTCCAGCCTGGGAGACAGAGCGAGACTCCATCTCAGGAAAAAAAAAAAAAAAAAAAAAAAGCCTTGGGGAGCTGACCTGTAACCCCAGCACTGTGGGAGGCTAAAGTGGGAAGATTGTAGGAGCCCAGCCTGGGCAACATAGCGAGACCCCACCTCTAATTTTTATTTACTGATTATCATTATAAAAATTATTACTTACACCCCCCAGAAAATTTGTATGCACTAAAAAAAATTATAATTATGACTTTTTAAATCATGCCGCCAAAACAAGTTCAAATATTTTTTTTTTTTCAAATATTTTTATTTTTGAGATCGAGTTGCACTCTGTCACTTAGGCTGGAGTGCAATGGCACAGTCTTGGCATACTGCAACTTCTGCCTCCCGGATTCAAGCGATTCTCCTGCCTCAGCCTCCTTAGTAGCTGGAATTACAGGCACCCATTACCACGCCTGGTTAATTTTTGTACTTTTAGTAGAGACAGGGTTTCACCATGTTGGCCAGGCTGGTCTTGAACTCTTGAAGGGATTCTCTTGGCTAAGCCTCCCAAAGTGCTGGGATTACAGGCGTGAGTTACCATGCCTGCCTGGCCCTTTCTTTTTTTTTTTTTTTTTTTTTGAGACAGGGTCTCACTCTGTCACCCTGGCTAGAGTGCAGTGGCACAATCATGGCTCACTGCAGCCTTGACCTCCCTGGCCCAAGCCATCCTCCCACTTCAGCCTCCCAAGTAGCTGGGAGCAGAGAGCAGAGGCCTGCACTGCCACTCCTGGCTAATTTTTTATGTTTGTAGAGATTGGGGTCTCCTGTGTTGCCCAGGCTCCCATCTCTTTTTAAAAATCAATCAATAAATTTTTCAAAGAAAAAAAACATTGGGAAGCCAAGGAAACTGAGGCACTCTGGAGTAGGAGGTAATGTGTCCAGACTCACACAGCAAGGACGTGGAGAACTGGGATTGGAACCTGGCAGGCTGTCCTGTGCCTACTATTTTTCAAATAATAATAATAATAATTAGGTTGCGCGCAGTGGCTCATGCCTGTAATTCCAGCACTTTGGGAGGCTGAGGCAGGTGGATCACTTGAGGTCAGGAGTTCGAGACCAGCCTGGCCAACATGGCAAAACCCTGTCTCTACCAAAAATATAACAATTAGCCGGGTGTGGTGTCTCGCACCTATAGTCCCAGCTACTTGGGAGGCTGAGGCACAAGAATTGCTTGAACCTGGGAGGCGGAGGTGGCCGTGAGCTGAGATGGCACCAGTGCACTCCAGCCTGACGACAGAGCCAGCCTCCATCTCCAATAATAATAATAATAATATCACTAGTGAGAGGTAAAACCAGGCCGTTCACATATCAGTTGCTTCCTTGGGGGATGCCTGATACCTTGATACTAAGTCTTCATTTTGAGGGGCTATCGGGGACAAGCTGTGGACCCCCCGATGCTGATACCTTGTCTGCCCTGCAGCCTTCCCTGTAGTAGCCGCTCTCAGGAACCCCCTGCAGACGCTGTTGAGGGCCCCGCAGCCCACCCAGGAGACACGGAGGCCCTGGGTGAGTCCTGAAAGCCTAAGAGCTATAAATATTTTGGGGGGCCAATTTCCTGCCTTCCCTGCTTTTCTCCCTGCCCCGCCTTCTCCATCTCGCTTCCCCATTTAGAGGCCTCCGGGAGGAGTTGCAGCGCCCCCTCCACTGGGCTGAGTCACCCCCACCCCCAGCTTCCTCCTCTGCGGAGCACTGCCATCTGTCTCCCTTCCTGGCTTTTGCTGTAGCTTAGAGCTGGCAACTCCCAGGGCTGGCTCAGAGCCAGGTGGGGCCTTGACAGAGACCCCCACAAAATGCCTCTCCCCACACAGGCCTCCTGAGCTCACATGTGTCACCTCTGACCCCTGCCCTTTGACCTCTCACCCTTCAGGGCTCCGGCGCTGTGCTTCCTGTCGGACCCAGAGGACCCCACTCTGGAGAGATGCTGAAGATGGGACCCCTCTCTGCAACGCCTGTGGGATCAGGTCCTTAGAATGGTGGAGGGAGAGGTGGAGGTCCCCAAATCAGTCCATGGGTCACCAGCGTGGGGATTGGGGAAAGCAAAAAGCAAAATACCTGCCTCTGGCCAGGCGAGGTTTTCACGCCTATGATCCCAGCACTTTGGGAGGCCGAGGCAGGGGGATCACAAGGTCAGGAGTTCAAGCAGCCTGGCCAACATGGTGAAACCCTGTCTCTACTAAAAATACAAAAAATTAGCCAGGTATGGTGGCAGGTGCCTATAGTCCTAGCTACTTGGGAGGTGGAGGCAGGAGAATCACTTGAACCTGGGAAGCGGAGGTTGCAGTGAGCTGAGACCGTGCCACAGCACTCCAGCCTGGGCAGCAGAGCAAGACTCCGTCTCAAAAAAGACAAACAGAAACAAAACAAAACAAAAAAACACCTACCTCTTGGGAAAGGTTTCCTGTGGTGGTTTCTGGGCCCCCACTGCATCTTAAATGGCAATTTCTTGTCCCCCAACCCTAGGTACAAGAAATATGGCACTCGCTGCTCCAGCTGCTGGCTGGTGCCCAGGAAAAATGTCCAGCCCAAGAAGCTATGTGGCAGATGTGGAGTGTCCCTGGACCCCGTTCAGGAAGGTTAAACTTGCCTTCCCCCTGCTGAGCCGCTTCTTCTGCCTCAGTTTCACCAGTGGGAGAATGGGCAGAAGTAGCAATCCTAGGAGGACGGGGGAAGGAGCTGCCCTGCCTCCTCTCTGCCATCTCCAGATTCAGGGACCCCGGGGGAAGACCCAGGCCTCAGCGAAGACCTCACTCCACTCAGGCAGCAGAGCCTGCTAGGGGTCACTGCCCCCCTCTTCTCCAGTCAGCCTCAGCCACGGCCCCCTCAGGAGACATTTTCAGGATGAGCATTGTTACAGCAGGGACAATAAAGTACAAAGAGATACTCAGAAAGAGCCTGTGGTTCGGAATCCCACCCCCTATGCCCCTCTGCCAGCCGGGAAGGTGGACAGGTGTTTGCTCGTTTGGGTTGTGAGGGGCACATGCACAGACACACAGTCTTTTTTGTTCTAGCTGGGACTACAGGCGTGTCCCACCACACCTGGGTAATTTTTGTATTTTTTTAGTAGAGATGGGTTTTCACCACATTGGCCAGGCTGGTCTTCAACTCCTGACCTTGTGATCTGCCCTCCTCAGCCTCCCAAAGTGCTGGGATTACAGGTTTGAGACACCATGTGCTGCCAAGACACAGTCTTATACACAGGCAGCAGCCCCACACACAGGGAATTAGCCATATTCACCACAACCTCCCATGCAGGAAACAGCTGATAGCGCAGAGACATACAACAGACACAGAAAGACACACACAAGTCAGGTGCAGTGGCTCACACCTGTAATCCCAACACTTTGGGAGGCCGAGGCGGACAGATCACTTGAGGTCAGGAGTTTGAGCCCAGCCTGGCGGCCAACATGGTGAAACCCTGTCTCTACTAAAGATACGAAAATTAGCCAGGTTTGGTGGCATGGGCCTGTAATCCCAGCTACTTGGGAGGCTGAGGCAGGAGAATTGCTTGAACCTGGAAGGTGGAGGTTGCAGTGAGCCAAGATCATGCCACTGCACTCCAGCCTGGGTGACAGAGTAAGACTCTGTCTCAAAAAAAAAAAACCCCATGCAAGACAGACATTTGCAGACAGAGCCATGCATGCTGACAAACACATCAGCAGACACACATCGACAGGAATGTGCTGACACGTGGCTGAGTCATACACAGATACAGACAGCCCACACAGGACACACCCACAAGATACACGTCAAACACATAACCTGTAATCCCAGCACTTTGGGAGGCTGAGGCGGGTGGATCATGAGGTCAGGAGCACAAGACCAGCCTGGCCAAGATGGTGAAACCCTGTCTCTACTAAAAATACAAAAATCAGCAGGGCATGGTGGCATGCATCTGTAATCCCAGCTACTCAGGAGACTGAGGCAGGGAATTGCTTGAACCCGGGAGGTAGAGGTTGCAGGGAGCCAAGATTGTGCCACTGCACTCCAGCCTACACAGAGCGAGACTCCGTCTCAAACAAATGAAAAACACACATAGATGCCACACACTGGCAGTGTGCATGAGTGCGCCCTTCATCTCTCACCCAAGCCCTTCCTGCAGTATGTCACTCTCCTTATTCAATCCCTGCTGTGTCCGCCACCTGCTTAAAGATCTCCCTAACCCAGCCAAAGGGTGTCTCCTAGGCCTGAAGTCAAAAGCCACACAGGCCACCAGCACTTGGACGGAGGGAGGAGAGAGAGTCAAGACTGGGTGGCGGGCCAGGCACGGTGGCTCATGCCTGTAATCCCAGCACTTCAGAAGGCTGAGGCAGGAGGATTGCTTGAGCCTAGGAGTTCGAGACCAGCTTGGGTAACAGTGAGACCCCGTGTCTACCAAGTGTCAGCTACTCAGGACGCTGAGGTGGGAGGGTCTCTTGAGCCCTGGAGGTCACAACTGCAGTGAAATGTGTTCATACCACTGCACTTCAGCCTGGGTAACAGAGGGAGGCACAGTCTCAAAAAACAAAACAAAAGGGTGGGAGGGATGGGCATGGTCCCTGCTGTAGGCATGAGTGAGCCACACAGTCACACACCCTTATGAGATCCTCCGTGCCTCTCCTGGGAAACCCTGAATGGGAGGCCTGGAGTCCAGATTCCTCTGCCTTTAAATCCCTGAATTACTTCATCTGACCCTTCCTTGGCCTGGAATACCCTCCCTCCACATCTCCCCATGGCTGACACTTTCCAATCACTTGGGGAGGCCTGGCCCCAACATCACCTCTTGAGAGAAGCCTTCCTTGACCACTCAGTCTAAAATAGACACTTCCCCCTGCTTAGGCCGGGTATGGTGGCTCATACCTGTAATCCCAGCACTCTGGGAGGCTGAGGTATGAGGATCACTTAAACTCAAGAGTTTGAGGCTAGGTGCGGTGGCTGATGCCTATAGTCCCAGTACTTTGGGAGGCTGAGGCAGGCCGATCCCCTGAGGTCAGGAGTTTGAGACCAGCCTGGCTAACATGGTGAAACCCATCTCTACTAAAAATACAAAACTTAGCCGGTATGGTGGTGAGCGCCGGTAGTCCCAACTACTTGGGAGGCTGAGGGAGGAGAATCGCTTGAACCCAGAAGGAGGAGGTTGCAGTGAGCCGAGATCTAGCCACTGAACTCCAGCCTTAGCAACACAGACTCCATCTAAAATAAAAATAATAAACTAGGGACCGGGCACAGGGGCTCATGCCTGTAATGCCAGCACTTTGGGAAGTCAAGGCAGGTGGATCATGAGGTCAAGAGATTGAGACCATCCTGACCAACATGGTGAAACTCCGTCTCTACTAAAAATACAAAAAGGGCCAGGCTCGGTGGCTCACGCCTGTAATCCCAGCTACTCGGGAGGCTGAGGCAGGACAATTGCCTGAACCCAGGAGGCAGAGGTTGCAGTGAGCCGAGATCGCGCCATTGCACTCCAGCCTGGGTAACAAGAGCGAAACTCCGTCTCAAATAAATAAATAAAATAAAATAGACATTCCCACTCTCACCCTATGTCAGCCTCTAGTTCAGCTCCTTGCTGGCCTCCCTCTTAGAACCTACCAGGATTTCCATTCTCTATCTGGCTCATGGTTACACTATTCACAGCCATCTCCCCTACCGTTGCAGGAGTTCTCAGGTCTGAGGTCATGACAGCCACCTCCTTGCCCGTGACAGGCCTCTCCAGTGCCAAGCAGAGAGAAGCTCTCTGCAGGGACACACCTTCAACACGGTCTGCAAGCTCTTGGCTGTCCTTACTCACTTATTCAACAATTACTGAGCATCTGTGTGTGCTCGGCCCCAACGAGGACACTCAGTGGCTCTACTGGGGCTGATGTTCTAGAAGACAGTAAAAAGAAAAAAAGAATACTGAGAGGCCAGGCGCGGGGGCTCACGCCTGTAATCCCAGCACTTTGGGAGGCCAAGGTGGGTGGATTGCCTTAGCTCAGGAGTTCGAGACCAGCCTGGGCAACAAGGCAGTCTCTACTAAAAATAGAAAAAAAATTAGCTCAGTGTGGTGGCACACATCTGTAGTCCCAGTTACTCAGGAGGCTGAAACAGGAGAATCACTTGAACCTGGGCCCGGAAGGCAGAGGTTGCAGTGAGAATCACTTGAACCCGGGAGGCAGAGGTTGCAGTGAGAATCACTTGAACCCGGGAGGCAGAGGTTGCAGTGAGAATCACTTGAACCCGGGAGGCAGAGGTTGCAGTGAGAATCACTTGAACCCGGGAGCAGAGGTTGCAGTGAGAATCACTTGAACCCGGGAGCAGAGGTTGCAGTGAGAATCACTTGAACCCGGGAAGCAGAGGAGGCAGAGCTGAGAATGGGCCACTGCATTCCAGCCTGGGTGAAAGAGTGAGACTCCATCTCAAAAAAGAAAAAGGACTCAGAGGCCGGGCAGGGTGGCTAACCCCTGTAATCCCAGCACTTTGGAAGGCCAAGGTGGGTGAATTGCCTGAGCTCAGGAGTTCAAGACCAGCCTGGGCAACACAGTGAAACTCTTGTCTCTACTAAAATGCAAAAAATTAGCCAGGCATGGTGGTATGTACCTTTAGTCTCAGCTACTCAGGAGGCTGAGGCAGGAGAATTGCTCGAACCTGGGAGGCGGAGGTTGCAGTGAGCTGAGATTGCCCCATTGCACTCCAACCTGGGTGACAGAGTGAGACTGTCTCAAAGAAAAGGCAAATGAAAAATCTCGGGTATATGTCTACTAAGATGTTAAGTTGTGACTGGGCCACAGAGAAAAACTGTGCAGGGAGATAAAAGAGTTAAGTAGATCGGACATGGTGGCTCATGCCTATAATCCCAGCATTTGGGAGGCCGAGGTGGGCAAATCACTTGAGGTCAGGAGTTTGAGACCAGCCTGGCCAACATAGTGAAACCCCTTCTCTACTAAAAATACAAAAATTATCCAGACGTTATGGCAGGCGCCTGTAATCCCAGCTACTCAGGAGGCTGAGGTGGGAGAATCGCTTGAACCCAGGAGGCGGAGGTTGCAATGGGATCGATCCATTGCACTCCAGCCTGGGCGACAAAACGAGACTCCATCTCAGAAAAAAAAAAAAAAAGTTGGGTGCCGTGGCTCATGTCTGCCTGTAATCCCAGCACTTGGGGAAGCTGAGGTGGGTGGATCAGGAATTCGAGACCAGCCTGGCCAACATTGTCAAACCCCATCTCTACTAAAGATACAAAAATTAGCTGAGCGTAGTGGTGAGTGCCTGTAATCTCATTAGGAGGTTGAGGCAGGAGAATCGCTTGAACCCTGGAGGCAGAGGCAGCAGTGAGCCAAGATCATGCCACTGCACTCCAGCCTGGGCCATAGAGTGAGGCTCCATCCACCCCCACCAAAAAAAAAACAAAAGAGAAAAAAAAGTAATTGCAGTTTTCACCATTACTTTCCCCCTTCCCCCATTACTTTCCCCCTTCCCCCCACCATCCCCCTGCTGCCACCCAGACAGAGTCTCACTCTGTGGTCCAGGCTGGAGTGTAGTGGCTCAATCTCAGCTCACTGCAACCTCCGCCTCCAGGGTTCAAGCAATTCTCCTGCCTCAGCCTCCCAAGTAGCTGGGATTACAGGTGGGTGTCACCATGCCCAGCTAATTTTTTCTGTACTATTAGTAGAGAAAGGGTTTCACCATGTTATCCAGGCTAGTCTTGAACTCCTGACCTTGTGAACTGCCTGCCTCCACCTCCCAAAGTGCTGGGATTACAGCGGTGAGCCGCCAAGCCTGGCCTTTGCCATTACTTTCAATGGCAAAAACAGCAATTACTTTTGCGCCAACCTAATAAAATCAGTATCTCATCCGAAGGCTCTGAAAGAGACCTTGAGGGCAGGAGGAGTGGAGAGAGACCATTGAGCGGGGTGGGGGTGACACAGGCAGAAAAGTTGAGGTGGCGTGAGTGGCAGGGCTGCCCCTGGCTGGTGCCTTTTTGGCTTCTTTTCGGCTCCAGCACCCAGCACTGGCCTGCCCTCTTGTGTCATTTCCCTGTCTCATCTTTGCTCATTATATGTTTGCATGGGGCTGACTTCCTTCTCTAGGGCTCTGTGTTCCTACTTTTGAGGGAGGACGAGGAGAGAAGGAGGCTGGGGGGAGGAGGCCCAGCTGTTGTGCCTTATGCTGTTGGGGGTGAGGCGGATGGTGCCGTGTGATGGGGGTGCAGCGGATACCCTTCGTGTGTCTGTTCGGAATCATGGGGCGCCGAGTGGAAAGGCAGGGTGGGGGTAAACTGAGGTGTCGGGGTCCGGCACGTCTGCGAGTCAACTAGCTGTCTCGAGCCCTTGGCGCGAACACTTCACTGAGGCACTGTGGGTGGACACAGGATGAAGGATGCTTTGAGGGTGGGGCAAGGGTGCACCCTTTAACAGGGGTGACATGGTGAGGGCTGACACCCATAGCATCAGCCACCGCCCACCGAGGGAGGTCTCACCAAGGTCTCAGGGCAGGGGGGCGATAGAGAGTGGCTCCGCCCATCTTGGCAAGGCGGCCTCAGCTCTGCCGGTAACCAGGCCTGGGGAAAGCACCTAGCTCCCACCTTCTAGAGTGACCCAGACCAGAGGGCAGTGCTGGGCGGAAGAGATAAGTGGCAGAGAGGAGGAGGGAGGAGTTAGGCCCCCACCCCTCCCCAGGAGTTCAAAGAGAGCAGGAAACAGGCACTGAGAGATGATAAGCTCTAGGTCATGCTGAGAAAAGACAGCTTGGATTGTGCCTGACATATAGTAGGTGTTCAAAAGAGGTTTGGGGGCTGGGCGAGGTGGCTCACGTCTGTAATCCCAACACTTCGGGAGGCTGAGGCAGGCAGATTATGAGGCCAGGAGTTCAAGACCAGCCTGACCAATATGGTGAAACCCTGTCTCTACCAAAAATGCAAAAAGAAAATTAGCCAGGTGTGGGGGCAGGCACCTGTAATCCCAGCTACTCGGGAGGCTGAGGCAGGAGAATCTCTTGAATCCAGGAGACAGAGGTTGCAGTGAGCCAAGATTGTGCCACTGCACTCCAGCCTGGTGACAGAGCAAGACTCCATCTAAAAAAAAAAAGTTTTTTTTTTTTGTTGTTGTTGTAGTTTGTTTGTTTTTAGAGACAGGGTCCTGCTCTGTCACCTGGGCTGCAGTGAAATGGCGATATCATAGTTAGCAGTGGCTTCAACCTCCTGGGCTCAAAGGATCCTCCTGCCTCAGCCTCCCAAGTAGCTGGGACTAAAGGCATGCACCACCGTGTCTGGCTCATTTTTGAAAAATAGGCTGGGCACAGTGGCTCACACCTGTAACCCCAGTGATTTGGGAGGCCAAGGCAGGTGGATCACCTCAGGTCAGGAGTTCGACACCAGCCTGGCCCACATGGTGAAATCTCATCTCTACTAAAAATACAAAAATTAGCCCCATCTTTGCTAAAAATACAAATATTATGCCTATAGTCCCAGCTACTTGTGAGGCTGAGGCAGGAGAATTGCTTAAACTTGGGAGGTGGAGGTTGCAGTGAGCTGAGATTATACCACTGCAATCCAGCCTGGGTGACAGAGTGAGACTCCATCTCAAAAAAAATTTTTTTTGGAAACATTTTTTGTAGGGTCTCACTATGTTGTCCAGGCTGGTCTGAAACTTGTGGGTGCAAGGGATCCTCCCACCTGGGCCTCCCAAAAGTCCTGGGATTACAGGCCTGAGCCACCATGCCCAGCTCCCTCAAAAAACACTTTTTTTTTTAAGATGAAGTTTTGATCTTGTTGCCCAGGCTGGAGTGCAATAGCATGATCTCAGCTGACTGCAAACTCCACCTGCCAGGTTCAAGAGACTGTCCTGCCTCAGGCTCCTGAGTAGCTGGGATTACAGGCACCCCCCACCACGTCCAGCTAATTTTTTGTAGAGACGGGGTTTCTCCATGTTTGTCAGGCTGATCTTGAACTCCCGACTTCAGGTGTTACACCTGCCTAGGCCTCCGAAAGTGCTGGGATTACAGGCGTGAGCCACTGCACCGGGCCCACTTTTTTTTTTTTTTTTTTTCCCTGAGACAGAGTCTAGTTCTGTCGCCCAGGCTGCGGTGCAGTGGCAAGATCTCCACCTGCCGGGTTCTAGCAATTCTCCTGCCTCTGCCTCCTGAGTATTGGATTACAGGCACCACCTGTAATCAATCCCAGGTGTGCCACTTTGCCCAGCTATTTTTTTCTTTTTTTTTTTTGAGACGAAGTCTGGCTCTGTAGCCAGGCTGGAGTGCAGTGTCATGATCTCAGCTCACTGCAATCTCCGCCTCCCAGGTTCAAGCCATTCTTCTGCCTCAGCCTCCCAAGTAGCTGGTATTACAGGTTCGCACCACCACACCCAACTAATTTTTGTATTTTTAGTAGAGAAGGGGTTTCACCATGTTGGACAGGGTGGTCTTGAACTCCTGACCTCAAGTGACCCACCGCTTTGGCCTCCCTAAGTGCTGGGATTACAAACGATAGCCGGGCCTGGCTAATTTTTGAAAAACTTTTTTTTTTTTTTTGAGACAGATTTTTGCTCTTGTTACCCAGGCTGGAGTGCAATGGTGGGATCTCGGCTCACCACAACCTCCACCTCCTGGGCTCAGGCAATTCTCCTGCCTCAGCCTCCTGAGTAGCTGGGATTACAGGCACATGCCACCGTGCCCAGCTAATTTTTTCTATTTTTAGTAGAGACGGGGTTTCACCAAGTTGACCAGGATGGTCTCGATCTCTTGACCTCGTGATCCACCCGCCTCGGCCTCCCAAAGTGGTGGGATTACAGGTGTAAGCCACCGCATCCAGCCGAAAAACATGTTTTTTAGGGTCTCCCTATGTTGCCCAGGCTTGTCTGAAACTCTTAGGAGCAAGGGATCCTCCCACCTGGGCCTCGCGCAAGTCGGGGGATTACAGGCGTGAGCCACTATGCCCGGCCCCCTCAAAAATCGCTTTTTGAATGAATAACTCGGGAGGTCACATTGGAACCCTGGGCTTGTTCCACCTTGCAGAAACAGAAGCGGAGACAGGGAATTCCTTTATAAAAACTTTATTGGGGGGATGGGTAGAAAATGGGGGTGACGCCCTTGGAGTTAAATACATAAATAAATAAGTAAATAAATAAAGCAATAAATAAGCCCCCGTGTGTGTCTGGGGGGCGTCCCCCGGCCCGCGGGGAGAGGGGAGCGGGCTCACGCCGAGGTCAGCTGAATGGCGAAGACCTCGCCCTCCGCCGGCGACTCGGCCGCGCCCCCCGCTGCCTGGGGTCCGCCCTCCGCGCCCGCCGCCCCGCCTGCGCCGCCGCCTGCGCCGTTGAGACACACGGCCTCGCCCGAGCTTTCGGCCTCCTGCACGTTGTACTCTCCCTTCTTGCAGGCGGTGGACTGCACGTAGAAGGCCAGGCCAGCCCCCGCGGCCAGAAGCGCCGCGCCCCCAGCTGCGCCACCCACGGCGACCCACAGCCACGGACCTGCGGGGTGGAGACCCTCGCGGAGGGTGGCCAAGCTCCGGGGGGCTTCCCCCACCGCTCCCTGCACCCTCACAGGCACGAGGTGAGTCCTCATGCCGGGGGGAACCCACTGTCTGGCCTTGGGAGAAGGGAGGGACCCCACGCACTAAGGCCACTCCCAGTGCCAGGGCGACCCCAGACCCAATTTACATCGCACTTAAGCCCATGGGGATATAAATCCGTAACCGCACTTAGCCCCCTAGAGACAAGTCAACTCTCCCCATCCCCCCAAAAGGAGGGTCAACAGGACCAGGTCAGGTTCCCTCCACCCCAGAGAGACCCCAGCCCCAGGAGCTTCAGGAAGTGAGAAGGCGATCTTGTCCCCTCCCACGCAGAACCCACCCCAAGTTTTCAAGTCCTTTCCTGCAGCAGTGACAGCCCTGGAGGGTCATCTCCTTGAATTCAGTTCTCCCCACCTTCATCTCCCACCCCTCGACGTGCGATCAACAGCTCCACCCACTCAGGCAACTTTGATTTCTACTCCGTCCCACTTCCGTCTCAACTACCGGGACTGAGAGGGAGGCAGGCGGGATCGGCCGCCCCCAGACCCAGGTCACGCCCCCTTGCTGATCCCTCGCCCCGCCCCTCCCCCGCTGCTACTTACCCGCAACGCGCACCGTAATGCGCCGCGCGTGGCGCCCGTGCGCGTTGGTGGCTGCGCACTCGTATTCGCCGCCGTGGCTTCCCATGGCGCCCGCCACGCTCAGTGTGCTGTTGTTGCTCGACAGGCCGATGTTGAGGGCCCCCGGGGGCGCGCGCCAGCTGATCTGGGCTGGGGGCCAGGCCTCAGCGCGGCAGGTCAGGGTGAAGTTGCCGCCTGGGCGCACGCCTCCGGGTGGCGAGGCAGCAAGTTCGGCCACCACCGGCCGGTCTGAAGGGCACAGAAGGTGCAGCGGGGCTTAGCGCCGGCCCAGCCGCTGATGAAATGCTCTGCTCCGGCCCACCACGATCGATGAGAGACCACCCTGCCTCTAATGGGCAGAAGAGGATCCTGCCTCCTCTCAGAGCCTCCTCCCCCCCTACAATCAGGCTGTTGTTGGGACTAAAATTCGGCACCCTTCTTCACTGAATGGGAGGTGAAGCCCAGGCCAGTTTTCTAATCCAGGATTTGAGGGCCCTGCTCCTATTCCCTAGAATTTTTTTTAAAAATTAATTAATTAATTAATCATGTTTTCGAGAATGAGTCACGCTCTGTCGCCTAGACTGGATTGCAGTGGCACGATCTCGGCTCATTGTAACCTCCGCCTTCCGGGTTCAAGAGATTCTCCTTACTGGCTCCTGCCACTAAACCTGGCTTTTTTTTTTTTTTTTTTGGTATTTTTAGTAGAGAGAGGATTTCACCATGTTGGTCAGGCTGGTCTCGACCTCCTGACCTTGTGATCCGCCCACCTCCGCCTCCCAAAATGCTGGGATTACAGGTGTGATCCACGGTGCCCAGCCTTATTTTCTTTTAAATTGTTCTTTTTGTTTTGTTTTGTTGTTTTTTTATTGGCTACATCTGAAGAAAGATAATCCTTTTTTTTTTGAGATATTTTCTTTTTTCTAAGAAAGACTCTCTGTCGCCCAGCTGGAGTGCAGTGGCGGGATCTTGACTCACTGCAACCTCACCTCCCAGGCTTGAGTGATTCTCTTGCCTCAGCCTCCCAAGTAGCTGGGACCATAGCTGGGACCATAGGTGCCTAATTTTTGTATGTTTTGTAGAGACGAATTTTCATCATGTTGGCCAGGCTGGTCTTGAACTCCTGACCTCAAGTGATTCAACCTTCCAGAGTATTGAGAATTACAGACAGGCCTTTAGCCACCCCTGGCTAAAATTTTCATTATCCCCTGGTTTAGGCTAGAATTCCCTGTCCCAGAGAATGAGACCAGAAACGTGCCCTTGAACAGGCCCACCGCTGTGAGCCATTCTTGCGAGGACCGTGTCCCGTCCATGCAGTGCTGCCCCCACTCACATTCCACGCCCACAGTGACGGTCCGGGAGTCCGTGCCATGCGCATTGGTGGCCACACAGTGGTAGGTGCCTGCATCCTCTCGGGACACGCGCTGCTGCTCAGGCCATGGAGTGCCTTCCCGAGAGCAGTGCACTCCGGGGGAAGGGCGACCCCGGGCGGCGCAGGCCAGCGCGGCAGCCTCAGCCCCTTCCAACCACGTCTGTTGACTTGGGCAGGTAGATTCATCCATCTCAGGCGGCGCTGCAAAGCAGTCATGGGGGTTGTCAGGGAGGTGCCTAGACTGTGGGATACCCCTGCTCCGCGCCCACCTGGGCCTCGCTCACACTCCGCGCTCACGATGACTGTTTTGGCCGCGGAGCCGTGGCGGTTGGTGGCGTTGCAGATGTAGGTGCCGGGTGCCAGGTCACTAGGGATGCTGGGGGCTCTGGGACTAGGATCTGGGGGTGCCAGCGGCAGCAGCACCCCCTCAGTAGCGCCCCCAGAGCCCACGCACTCCACGCTTGGTTGTGGCTTCCCATCGACCTCGCAGGAAAATAGGCGCCCAGATCCTTCCACCCATGTCCAATTGCTGGGGCAGTTCGGCTCCTCAAACCTGGGGCCATCTGGGGAACAGGATTACGGGGGTTCACGGGGGCCAGGAAGTCCAGCCGGAGTTGTCCCACGGATCCCTGGCTAACCCCACGCTGCCCTTACTCACATTCCACCGTGATAATCACATTTTTGGCAGCAGACCCCCTAGCGTTGGTGGCTTCACAGCGGTAAGTGCCCGCATGCTCCGGAGCCACAAGCAACAGCCCCTCGAGGACGACCCCGAGCTCCCCAGAGCGCACGCAGCTCACATCAGGCGGTGGGACCCCGTGCGCCACACAGCTCAGCGAGGCTTCTGTTCCCTCCACCCAAGTAATGCGTTCTGGGCAGCCCACGCTGTCCAGCGCTGGTGCATCTAGAGGAGGAAATGTATTGTTGGCTCTGGGGTTTGCGGGCCATTCTAACGTCCCTAGACCCTCTTTGGAGTTTCAAGGCTTCCACAAAGGGTTGTCCCTGTACAACCCTTGGACGCAGATCCAGGAGGGTGTCTGGGAGCTCCCTGAGCCACCAGGGGCGCCTTTTTCGGTCTAAAAATTTCAACACTCTGGACCGCCTGCCTTTCTAAGACTCCGCCCAAATACCACGCCCCAGCCTATGGACACGCCCACCTGGTCTCTTCATCCTCCAAGATCTTTCCCCAACCCCACCCAAAGGGACAGCTCATACGCTACTCCTACTCTTCCCTATAGGCCGGCCAGCCCCCAGACCCTGAACCAGACAGAGATGCACCCTGCGCACCCCGACTCACACTCCACCGTCAGCGTCACGTCCTTGACCGCCTCGCCCTGATCATTGGCCGCCTTGCAGCGGTAAGTCCCTGAGAGAGCCCGAGTGACCGGACCCAGCAGGCCCAGAGCCAGCACGGCCCCACCATCGGAGCGCGCGCAGTGCACCGAGGGTTCTGGGTTCCCGCGGGCCTCGCAGCGCAGCGTCTGCTCTGGGCCCTCGGGCCACGTCCAGCTCCTGGGGCAGCCCGAATCATCCAGCCGGGGGGCGTCTGTGGGCAGACCATGGGGTTACAGAGGTTTAGACGTGGACCGAGAGAAATGGCCCCGCCTCCACGACATGGCCAGGGATCAGGAGGGTCCTTGGAAGTTACCAGTAGAGAGGATGAGGGTTTATCACCAACTCACATAGGACGCGAAGCTCTGCGCTCCTGTTCTTGATCAGGGTCTCCCCGTCCACGTCAAGGGTGGTGTTGCAGAAGAAGCTGCGCCTGTCGTCATTCTCGGTGGCATTTAGCTGAAGCTGGATGGGCTGCCCCGGGACCGCGGCTGGAACTCCCTCCAATGTGACCAGGGCTTGGGCCCCGGCTGCGCAGGTTACTGTCACCATCTGCCCCTCGGAGATGCTGGGTTCACTCAGGGTCAGGAGTGGTGCTGGGAAGCCTGGGGCGGAGCATTGGTCGGAGTATACTGACCAAACCCCTCCTGCCGCTCAAGGCTCCCCCCCCACCCCCGCTTATCTGCCAGAACCCTCGGGGTGCTGAGGCCATGCTAGGGTACCGCGCCCAGCCTCTCAGGCTGCACAGCCTCCTCCCCACGAGTGGTTACGTCTCTGCCCCCACCTGCTCCGTCCGCCACATGCCCCGCTTCTTCGGGAAACACTCGGGCCACGCCTGTCCCTGTACTGAGGTCCCGCCCACCCGTCGCCCCGCCTTCGCGTTCCTCTGGCCCTGTCTCTGAGCCACGGAGACCCCGCTTCCCTCCTTACTGTAGATGGTCACGTTCTCCCGGGTCTCCCGGTTTTCGCCCCCCAGGGTGACGTTGCAGACCAGCTGCCTGGCACCCTCCTGCTCTGCGCTAGCTGTGGCTGTGGCAGTGGCCACGAGTGCGTCCCCGTCGTGGGTGACATCAGGACTCAGATTCTGGTCCCCCAGCGCGAGGTAGACCCGGGCCTCTGTGGCTGGAAATAGTTGGTCCAGGGCGCAGCTCACGAGCCTTTCCGAGCCAACTTCCAAGAACCGGGGAGCGGCGAGGCGCGGGGGATCCGGAGACAGGGCTAGGGTTGGAAGAACCAAGTTTGAACGAACTTGTGTTCCGAGAGCTCAGTATGTCCTAAGCACTCGACATGCACTATCTTAACGTGTAATTATCCTCAAGGCACAGAGAGGGAAACATCTCAGCCCGTGGGGGTTGAAGTCAGGACCAGCAGTCGGATGTATCTCTCTCTAAACCTCATAAACACCGACCTGACCCCACTTGGTCCCATCTCCGCACACCCACTCACAGAAGGTTCGGAGCTCTCTGGGGGCCGAGCTGTTTTCAAATAGTCCCAGGCCGTGTGGCCGCAGGTCCAGCTCCGCGCGACACGAGAAATTGGCCCCATGGTCCTCCCTCCGTGCCAGTACCGTGGCTGTGAGCACTGCGCCCCGCGCTCGCGGTGGTTCGCCGGCGAAGCTGCGTCGGATCAGCTCCTGGGAGCCCCGCAGCAGGGTCAACGTGAGGCTCGCACGGGGCCCAGCGCCCGGGACCCTACAGCTCAGGGTGAAGTTCTCGCCCACCGGCTGCCAGGGAGGCAGCTGCACCAGCTCTACGCGATCTGGTCGCTCTGCAAGTGGGAAGAGTCCGCGGCTCTTGGAACGCCAGAACTTGGAACCCAGGGGAGGGGGTGGGGACACAGAGGGTGGGGCCTGAAGGGGAGGACCCTGGACCCAGAGGGCGGTGCCTGGGAGGGAGGGAAAGTAGTGGAGTACGCGCGAGGCCACCCAGAACTCACGGAAAGTGCGAATGAGCCCACGCGCCTGTAGTGTGCGCCGCGCGCAGCGGAAGAAGCAGACGGGCTGGGTCTCCGGCTCGCGAATATCCACCAGCTGCCGCGCCAACCAACGCAAACCCCTCTGGGTCCCGTTTCGGCGCAGCGAGGTCTCCAGGCCACCGCGTTCCGGCCGAGGGCAGTTAGTGCTGCAATTCAGCCACAGCGAGCCCCCGCGCTCCACGAACGCCACGCGGGGTTGCAGGTCCGCCCAGAAGGGCTCCTGCGAGACCGCTGCCCAGGGAAACGCGGGCTCAGCCTGGGGAGCCAACTCCCCGACATGTTAGCGCCCTTATGTCGAGTCAAGGGTTCTCGGAGGGCGGGGAGGAGGAGGAGAGGCTGAAGCCAGGGAAAGAACCCAGGCGTCCTGCGTCCTGCCCAGGCCTTGGGTTTAAAGGCACGCTCCCAGA
This sequence comes from Callithrix jacchus, assembly GCF_049354715.1. NCBI lineage: Eukaryota > Metazoa > Chordata > Mammalia > Primates > Cebidae > Callithrix > Callithrix jacchus. The sequence continues at coordinate 9,478,179 of NC_133523.1, read as the reverse complement.
GTCTAAACCTCGAGGGTGTCTCTGGGACGTGGTACCAGAGATCCCTGGTCTCCAAAGCGCCGACGGAGCGGCGGGAAAACATGGGAGGGGGAGGGGGTAGAGGAAAGGAAAGATGGGGTCTTCGATGCATACAGCAAGGCTGAGAGCAGGGGACCCCAGGTGGCGGGTGGGGGATAAACCGGTTCTCAGGGTCCTGGTAGAATCCCGAGATACGGGGAGAGTGCGTTTGCCGCAAGGGCAAAGGAGAGATGGGCTCCAGATAGGTGGATCAAGGATCAGGAAGGACCCTACACCCGGTGAAGAACACGGAACCAGGACGCAGGGCTGGGCTCATGGAAGGAACCGCGGGAACAGCCGAGGGGCCCGGTTGCCAGGGCTCCGGGCAGAGCGGGAACAGCGTTTCTGAGTCACGGTAGTTGGAGAGATGGAGTCTTCGCGGACCGCGAGTGGGGAAGATGCCAGTCCGTGGACCATGGTGCACAGCAGAGCGTGAGGAGGTACCCGGGGAGGGGACAGGAGAGACTCCGAGTCTCCAGGGCGCAGGGCTTGGTGCGGAAGAGCACCTAGGAGCTCGAAACGGGTAGGGGCGATCGAGGGGTCAGGAAGCTGGGGCTTGGGTGTGTATTTGGGAGGAGGGGGAAGGGGAGAAGACTCAGGCTCGAGGTGGGGGCAGAGGCGTGGGAGAGAGGCGAGGGCGGAGCCAGGAGGGACAGGAGGCCGCTTTTCATGTCCGGGAACTCCGCCCCCGCCCTGTCCACCCCGAGCCAGAGCGGGGCTCTTACCTGAGAGGCCGAAGAGCCCCAGGCTCAGAGCAGCCCAGAGGCCGAGTAGCGCCCGGCGCAGCCCTGGCGAAGGCCCTGGCATCGCCGCGGCGGGGAAAGCGCAGGAGGCGAGGGGAGCGCGAGCCGAGGAGCTGGGCTAGAGGACGGCTCGGCGCGGCGCGGCGGGTGGGGTGTGGGGGAGGCAGAGTTGCGCTCGGGGATTGGTTTAACGTTGGTAACTTGGTTTCCAAGGAGGGGGCGGCGGCAGAGGCGGCGGGGGGGCGGGAGGCGAGCGTGCGCTAAGCTCCTGGCCTTGGTGAAGGCGAGCTGGCAGGAGCGAGCGACCCCGGGGTCTACGTGGAGGCCGGCATGATGGCCCAGAGCCTTCTGGGGGCGACCACGCTCTCTCGCGTCATCCTCGGCCGCGACTCTGGGATCGAGGGATGCTGGGTTGCCCTTCCCAAACCCCTACCCCAGCCCTGGCTGAGATGCTGTGATAATGAGCTGGACTCCGAGCTCCGCCCCCACATGTAGCTCCTCCCACCAGCGCCCCTTAGGGCGGGGATTCATTTGGGGACTGAGAGAGGTTTGGGAGGCACTGGCTGGGGAAAGGACAGTTCTAGGGAAGGATGTGGGGATGCCTCTCTCACCCGTCCTTCTCCTTTTGACCCCGCGGAGCCACACCCCTAAGCCCCCCCTCCCGCTCAGTCCCGGCTCGCGACAGAGGGGGCGGGACGAAAATGCCAGCGAGCCGGGGACACGTGTGCCTGCGCGCAGCGTTCGCGGGCGTCTAAATTAGAATCCGCTCGGCTCCGGGTCTGTATTTACCCAGCGTGCAGCGGGCACGTGTCTACTCAGCGTGTGAGAGCGCCAGCCGCCCAGGAGCTCCCAGGTCCGCCTTCTGCTCGGTGGGCTGGGGCCCTGGCCCTCCACGCGAGAACGAGGGACCGGGGGTGACTCTTTTGACTCTGCATCCGGGCCCCAAGCTTTGACAACCCCCACCCCCAACTCCATGTGCTCATCTGGCCGGGTGACTACCAGAACATCGTCAGAATTCGAATTTGTGAACTATCTGATCACCCCTTCCCGGCTGCATGGGTACCTCTTTTGCGTATCCACGTCCCTCAATATGTCCATGGGACCCTTCCCTCTCTACCATTCATGGTCTCACCGTAGCCCGGTGAGCTATTTTAGAGATGAGTTCTTGCTCCACAGTTGTTCTCCAGGAAAGCACAGGTTCTGAAGGTGGGGCTAGGATAGGAAACTTAACATCCAATCAGAGCTGCCGCGCGGTGGCGGCGGCGCCAATCAGGAAAGCCTGACCGTGAACCCCGCCCCGCCCCTGCCCGTGGCCCTTCTGGACCGCGCTGATCCCATCTGCACAGCCTCGATAATGCCAGCAGGAGAGGTTTCTGCGACACCCGCTGCGGATACACAGAGTCTGCGTCTTCGGGACCTCAGGTGGGCCCTGAGTGAGGAAACCTCAGGTGCCCTCAGGGAGTCAAGGAACTTAGAGAAAGTGATCGCAAAAAACAAAACAAAACAAAAAACAGTTCCTCTGAAGAAGGGCAATAATGGGACCCTTAGGTCACAGGACAGAGGCTGGTTAAGGAAGCCTTTATTGACTTCCGGAGGGTTCCCCAGCCAATATTTATTTTTATTTTTATTTTTGAGACAGGGTCTCGCTCTGTCGCCCAGGCTGGAGTGCTGGCACGATCAAGGCTCACTGCAACCTCGACCTTCAGGGCTCAAGCAATCCTCCCACTCAGCCTCCCGAGTAGCTGGGCCCACAGGCGCGCGGCACCAAGCCCGGCTAATTTTTGTATTTGTTGCATAGATGGGGTCTCACCATGTTGTCCAGGCTGGTCTCAAACTCCTGGGCTCAAGCAGTCCTCCTGCCTTGGCCTCCCTAAGTGCTGGGATTACAGGCGTCAGCCACCGTGTTCAGGAGATTCCCCAAATTGTTCCAGATTTCTCTTTTGTCTCGTTTAGCCAGCATAGAACACCCCGCTTTACTCCGGAGACTTCATCGCTAGGTACTTGTACAGGTACACAGCGCCCACGGCGAGGAGGATCCCCACAAGGGCAGCGATGGAACAGGAGGCCAAAGCTGTGGGCGCGGGGCTCCAAGCTGGGAGCAGGAGGCAAGAATTAGGAAGGGGACAGAGGGAAGTCTGTTGACCCGCGTGGAACTCACGCTTGGTCTGTGCGCCTTCTTGGGGTTATAAACCTCTCTGCTCCCTTCCTCCTAGTCCCCAGGATTACAGGGGTGCCTCACCGATCATCAGTGTAATGGGTGCAGAGCTGCTGCGGACCATCAGGCCGTCGAGATTGAGGCGCGCTTGGCAGATCACGGGCTGCCAGAAATCGCAGAGTCCAGCAGGAAACTCGTAGGTCAAGGTCACGTTGGCCAGATCCAGGCGGGTGAACCGCTCCAGGCTTTCGGAATAGATGATCCGGCCGCCACACCTCAGGGTCACCACCAAGTAGCCCACGGGGAACACGTGTGTCACGTGGCAGCGCAAAGTGTATTTCCTGCCCTCTAAGACCGAACGCTCCAAAATCACGCTGTGGGGCTGTTCTAAGGCAAGGGGGACCCTCTGAGTGAGGTCCGCGGGCGCCCCCTATAGAGCGACTGTCAACTGCCCTCCCCCCATCTCTTCCAGCCCCCTCCCTTCACCCCAGCCGGACCGAGCCCCTATCCCTCACTGTAGGCGGTGATCCTGGCGGTGGCCCGGCGCGTTTTTCCTGCGCAGGTGACAAAACAGTGCGCCTGGGAGTTCCAGGCCCTCACGTCGAGCAGCTGGTAAAGCACCCAACCCGGCCCTCTGAGCGTCTTGCCCTGCTGCAGCCGGGTGCGGAGGCTGGAATTCTGCGGCTGGGGACAGCTGTTGCTGCAATTGAGCCACACTGACCCTCCCGGCGGCACAGCCACGAACTCCGGGCTCACGCGCACCCAGAAGGGCACTGAGGTCCCCGAGGGCGTGGGAGAGCTACCCTTGGAGCCTCGTGCCCGCTCAGTCCCGCGTCCCAGCGCACTCCCAACTCCCGGGTAAGCGGCTGCCAAAAAAAGCAGCAGCGACAGGGGAAACAGAGACCCCATGGCAAAAAGCCCGGACTGAGGGACCCCGCGCCAGGCAGCCAGGGCTGGCTCTGGAGATAAGGAGGCCCGCAGCCCCGCCTCCTCAATTCCGCCCTGGAGAGGGAGGGGAGGCCCCATTAGAGGGCCCAGGAGTCCCGCAGAAAGAGATTCTTCTCCCCGGGTCAAGAATGGGATTCCAGGCCGCGCGCGGTGGCTCAAGTCTGTAATCCCAGCACTTTGGGAGGCCGAGGTGGGCGTATCACGAGGTCAGGAGTTTGTGACCAGTCTGACCAACATGGTGAAACCCCGTCTCTACTAAAAATACAAAAAATAGCCAGGTGTGGTGGTGCCTGCCTGTAATCCCAAGAAGCAGAGGTTGCAGTGAGCTGAGATCGCCCACTGCACTCCAGCCTGGGCCACCAAGCAAGACTCCATCTCAAAAAAAAAGGTGGTGGGGGTCGGGGGATTCCAGGCCTCATTGGAAACCAAATATTTTTTTTCTGGAGAGGAGTCCAGTTTTCACTACAGACCCAGAAGGTCATAAATAGTCCCAGATTTGGACCAGAACCTCAAGATATGGCCATGAGTTCACAATGTTTTTCTTGGGAGAGGAAGTGGGAGGATGGGGCTGGGGCTGCTTAGAAAGGACTCCAGCTGGATGTGACACCTCCCCTCAACTCACACAAGGCTGAGGCAGATGAGAAAAGCTTTATTAGCACAAAGGAAGTCTGGGCAATGTCGTGACACCCTGTCTCCACAAAAAAGTTCAATTTGCCAGGTGTGGTGGCGTGCCTCTGTGGCCCCAGCTACTCAGGAGGCTGAGGTGGGAGGATCACTTGAGCTCAGGAGGTCAAGGCTGTAGTGAACTATGATTGCACCACTGTACTCCAGCCTGCGTGACAGAGCAAGACCTTGTCTACACACACACACACAGAGGCTTCCAGAGCTGAGATGGAGTCCTCCATTACCTTGGCCCCCTTCTCACACACACACACAAAGAGGCTTCCAGAGCTGAGATGGAGTCCTCCATTACCTTGGCCCCCTTCTCACACACACACACACACACAAAGAGGCTTCCAGAGCTGAGATGGAGTCCTCCATTACCTTGGCCCCCTTCTCTCTCTCACACACACACACACACACACACACACACACGCAGAGGCTTCTAGAGCTGGGGGGCGTCCTCCAGTACCTCAGCCCCTGCCCCCTGCTTGCAGGACTCTGATCACTGCAGGAAGTCGGAGCTGTGTAGTGTGAGGTCCCACTGAATTGCAAACAGAACAAGGCAGAGGTCGGGCATATTCTCTGGGCACTCTCCAGGCATTACCACTGTCACTGTGAACACTGGCAGGAATGTATGTGGGTGGGGAGTGGCTAAAAAGGTGTCCGTTTTTGAGGGGAGGGAGGAGTAAGGCCTCGCTGGGTCGCTCCAGTTCTGAACCTGTAACCATTACTAGTCCATACGGTGCTTTCATGCCAAACAGAAAAATCACTCCTTCTGGGGAAAGGCAGGTTGGTCAACGAGAAGTCCCAGCCCCATTTGATCTTTTTGCCAGGCACTCTTGTGCAGTGTACAACCTGTACAACTGTACCTGAATGTGACTGTGGCTGGAAGCTCCGTGAGACCAGAGACCTATGTTCATCTTGTTCTCCATCCTAGCCTACATAAAAAGCACTCAATAAATAGCTGGTAAAATAAAAAATGAATAAATACATATCAAAGGTTGGGGACAGTCAATAGACAGCAGTGCCCAAGCTGGCATCTGTCAGGAAGCGCGGGCATTATGTTTTGCTGCGACACGTGTCTGTGCAGGGCCACTTCTGTAGGGCTGCAGGGCTGTGGCCAGCGAATTGCAGTATTTCCTGGCTGTGTGTCCTTATGGTAGGGATATGTTTCCCCCACCTCTTCCCCTCTTGCCAGGCTAGACTTTGACGTCCATCACAGTCACGTCTTGAGTCTTGCCCCTTCCTCTTGACTTAGTCACGTGACTGCAGATCACATGCCTGGCCTAGTGTTTTCGGTGTGCAGCAGGTGCCATGGCCCCAAATGCCATCTGCATCTGACTGAGACCAATGCCCTGCCCTCTGGCATCTCAGGGCCACTGGGTGTAGCTGTATGGCATACGTCTGCCACTCTGTTCTGTGTGGCACCACTACCACCAGATGGGAGGGCCAAGGAAGAGGCCCCATCCTGGGGTAGGTTCAGGGAGGCGTGGCTTGTGTGATGGGTTTCATGGGGGTCCCGTTTTGAGCCCGTTGGAGTCTGTATTTCCTGATCTTCCTCTGGCGGTTATAGAGGTACACGGCGAAGCCTGCAGTGCTCAGGATTGCTACAGTCACCACGACAGCGATGATGACCATCTCATGCCGGGGGGCTGTGGGGAGGATACAAGGGGTGGTGAGGATTGCAAGGGGCCCATGGCCTCTGCCCCACCCAGTCCTGCAGACTCGATCACTCACAGGGCACGGTCACCACATTCACGGTCACTTCGCAGGTGGCCTCCCCTCGAGTGCTCGTGGCCCGACAGAGGTAGGTGCCCGAGAGATCCCGTGTGACAGTCACTGATTTCCCGATGGGCAGGGGCAAAGTGCCATCTTTTAGACACTCAAGCTGGGGTGAGGGATTTCCCCAAGCCTGGCATGTCGGAGTCTGCTGGGAGTTTTCTGGCCACGTCCAGTTTCTTGGACAATGCTTCTCGTCCAGTTGGGGGCCGTCTGGAAAAACACAAGATGAGATGGAGGTTGGGAACAGAATATCCCTCCCCATCTAGGACTGCAGGACTTCAGGGAGGGCTCCCCTTATGGGTGGGGGTGGGACTTGGAGGGCAAGAGCTTATGGGATGTCAGGGGTTGGGCCTTGGGGGGACAGGGGTCTTTGTCCAGCAGCCTCACTCACACAGCACACGGAGCTCCCGGGTCTGGTTCTTGTGTACAACCTGTCCGGCCACCTCCAGGGTCGCAGAGCAGGAGAAGCTGCGCCCATCGTCCTCTGGCCTGGCCTTCAGCCGTAACTGGGTCCTCGGGCCCGGTGTCTGGGCTGGGACCCCATTCAGCATCACCATAGCTCTGGGGTGGCCCTCACACTTCACAATCACCTCAGTTCCTTCTGAGACCTCAGGCTCTGTCAGAATCACTTTGGGTGCCGGAAAGCCTGAGGGCGGACACACAGTGAGCCCCATTGCCGGTTCAGTTCACACCCCCAGGAAGCCCTGATCTGTCCCCTGCCCATTCTTACTGTAGACAGTCATTGTCCCCCGCGTCTCCTGGCTCTGGTTCCCTAGTATTACTGCACACAACAGCCGCTGGGTGCCCTCCTCCTCTGCGGTCCCCTTGACCAAGGCCTTGGCCGAGAGGGCATCGATGCCATAGGTGATTGTGTGGTTCAGCTTCTGGTCCCCCAGCGCCAGGTGGACCTGGGCCTCCGAGACTGGGAACAGCCCATCCAGGGAACAGACCACGGTCCCCTGCGTATCCACCTCCAGGACCCGGGGGCTGAGAAGTTGTGGTGGAGTCACTGGCAGGACTGGGGAAAGAGGGTAAGTGTGAGCAGACAGGGATGGATGACCCGAAACCCTTCTCGGGGCATTTCATTCCCCTCCTGCAAGATCCTCTTCCACGGCGACTCAGCAGCCTAGGCCACATACGCCTAGAACACATGCACCCTTCAGCTGGGGCCAACCCTTTTTTTTTTTGAGATGGAGTTTAGCTCTTGTGGCCCAGGCTGAAGTGCAATGACATGATCTCAGCTCACCGAAACCTCCATCTCCTGGGTTCAAGCAGTTCTCCTGCCTCAGCCTCCCGAGTAGCTGGGATTACAGGCATGTGCCACCACACCTGGCTAATTTTTTATTTTATTCCATGTTGGTCAGGCTGGTCTCAAACTCCCGACCTCAGGTGATCCACCCACCTTGGCCTCACAAAGTGCTGGGATTACAGGCGTGAGCCACTGAGTTTGGCAGGCCACACCCTTGTCAGAAGATCCTGAGGCCGGGGCACCCCATTCCAGGATACTCTACCCTCTCCCTGCCAGCTTCCTCAATCCTCACCAAAGGTTTGGAGCTGGTGGGGGGCCGAGGTGTTCTCAAACAGCTCCAGCCCTTGGGACCGCAGGTCCAATTCAGTGCGGCACGAGAAACTGGCTCCGTGATCATCTCTGCCTGCGAGCACCGTGACCGTGACCTCGGCGGGCTCCCCCACCACTGGCTGCCGGCTCAGCTCCTCTTCCCCACGGAGCAGCATCACGGTGAGGTTGGCCCGGGGTGCCCCGCCCTCCACCTGGCAGCGTAGGGTAAGGTTCTCGCCCACTGGCTGCCAAGCAGGGAGGGGTGCCAGCTCCACCCGTTCTGGAGTCCCTGCAGGAAAACAGAGGTGGGGGTGTCTGGTGAATTGGACCTTGCTGCCTGCCCAGCACATGCACCGCACCTGCCTCGGAGCCCCAGCTCTTCAGTATCTCCCCCAAACACCTCAGCAGATAGGAATGTCAAGACCTTCAGGGAAAGCTGGTCAGAGGGCCCCAAGTGTTTGTGAAGGGATCAAAAAGCTCCTCATTCGTCACAGCAGCATCTTAAGAGTGAAAAGTGGAAAAGAACTTTTTTTTTTTTGAGATGGAATGTCACTCTGTTGCCAGGCTGGAGTGCAGTGGCATGATCTCGGCTCACTGCCACCTCCGCCTCCCAGGTTCAAATGATTCTCCTACCTCAGCCTTCCGAGTAGTTGGGACTACAGGCACTTGCCACCGTGCCCAACTAATTTTTATACTTTTAGTAGAGATGGGGTTTCACTATGTTGGCCAGGGATGGTCTCAGTCTGAAGCCTGGCTTCAGACTTCAGTCTCCTGACTTTGTGATCCACCCACCTCGGCCTCCCAAAGTGCTGGGATTATATAGGCATGAGCCACCGCGCCAGGCCTGTGAACTTCACGGTCTATTGCTAGGGGCCTGGTCAAATAAGTTCAGCAACCCAGAGCACTACAACACTGGGCAAACAGCGGTGTGATCTCAGCTCACTGCAATCTCCGCCACCAGGTTCAGCCGATTCGCCTGCCCCGGCCTCCTGAGTAGCTTGAATTACAGGCGCACACCACTGCACCTGATTCATTTTATTATTTTTATTTTATTTATTTGTTAGACTGAGTGTCCTTCAGTCGCCCAGGCTGGAGGGCGATGGCTCGATCTCAGCTCACCGCAACCTCCGCCTTCTGGGTTCAAGCAATTCTCCTGCCTCGGCCTCCCGAGTAGCTGGGATTACAGGCACGTGCCACCACACTCAGCTAATTTTTGTATTTTTAGTAGAAATGGGATTTTCAGCATGTTGCCCAGGCTTGTCTCGAATTCCTGATCTCAAGTGATCTTCCCATCTCAGCCTCCAAGTGCTGGGATTACAGGTGTGAGCAAACACACTAGGCCGAGATATTCTTTTTTTTTTTTTTTTTTTTTTTTTGCCAATCAGTTTGGGTTTATGAGGTTGCCTTGAACTGATGACCTCGCCTTTGTGAGCACCATGACCTCCTGCGAGAGCCACTTTGGACCCCCGAAGGCCGAGATATTCTTTAAAAAACACAAACAGTGGCTCACACCTTTAATCCCAACAACACTTTGGGAGGCGGAGGTGGGTAGATCACAAAGTCAGGAGATCGAGACCATCCTAAGGCCAGGAGTTCAAGACTAGCTTGGGCAACATTGTAAGACCCCATTTCTGGGAGTAAAAAAACCCACACATTTAAAAACAAGCCAGGCTTCAGCCAGGCATGGTGGCTCATGCCTGTAGAGGCTGAGATGGATGGATCACCTGAGGTCAGGAGTTCAAGACCAGCCTGACCAACCATGGCAAAACCCTGTCTCTACTAAAAGAAAATTAAAAAATTAGGCTGGGCATGGTGGTTCACACCTGTCATCCCAGCACTTTGAGACTCTGATGCCGGCAGATCACAAGGTCAGGAGCTGAAGATCAGCCTGGCCAACATAGTGAAACCCTGTCTCTACTAAAAAAACAAAAATTAGCCAGGCGTGGTGGCACATGCTGGTAGTCCCAGCTTCTCAGGCAGGAGGATTGCTTGAACCCAGGAGGTGGGGGTTGTGGTGAGCCAAGACTGCACCACTGCACTCCAGCCTGGGCAACAGAATGAGACTTCATCTCAAAAACAACAACAACAACAAAAAAGCAAAAAAACAAAAATTAGCTGGGTATGGTGGTGGATGCCAGTAATGCCAGTTACTTGGGAGACCGAGGCAGGAGAATCACTTGAACCTGGGAGGTGGAGGTTGCAGTGAGCTAAGATTGTGCCACTGCACTCCAGCCTGGGCAACAGAGAGAGACTCTGTCTCAAAAAAAAAAAAGGCTGGGCTTGGTGGCTCACACCTGTAGGCCCAGGTACTCAGGAGGCTGAGGGTGGGAGGAGGATTTCTTGAGTCTGGGAGTTTGAGGCTGCAGTGAGCTATGATTGTGCCACTGCACTCCAGCCTGGTGACAAAGTGAGACTCTGTGTCTAAAAATAAAACAGAAAGCTGTTAAGCTGTCAAACAATATATACATAAGGTCAAGAAAACTCTGGCCTCCTGCTCTTACCCCTCGCCATCTCCTACAAACTCTTGCAGAATTTGAGGCAGCCTCGAGCCTCAGCCCCTAGAGGAAACCCAGCTCGGCTGCCTGGTGGTGGGGTTGGGGGAATGTTTCTTCTGCTCTCACCTCTTCTTGACCCTGACCTTCAGTCCTTTTCCAAATCCTGGTCACTGAACTATTCAAATATTTGCCTGTCCTTCGCTTCTTGGATATGGTCACTGATCACAATGTGGGCCGCCTGGACAAGGACCATCGCCACCTGCTCTGTGGTTTCCTGTGAATCTAGCCTTCAACTTATCTAATCCCTGGCCTGCTCACAAACCCTCCACAACACCCTGAGGAGGAGAAAGTCCCGGCTCCTCCACTTGGCATTCAAGGCCCTGCCAACTTCACCCTGCTTCCCATCAATCTTTTTCTTTTCTTTTTTTTTTTTTTTAGAGGCAGAGTCTCACTCTGTCACCCGAGCTAGAATGCAGTGGCACAATCATAGCTGACTGTAACCTCCAATTCCTGGGCTTGACCAGGCTCAGTGTCACACCTGTAATTCCAGTACTTTGGGAAGCCAAGGAGGTGGATCACTTGGTCAGGTATTCAAGACACCATCTCTACTAAAAATACAAAAATAATTTAGCTGGGCATGGTGGTGGGCACCTGTAATTCCAGCAACTCGGGAGGCTGAGGCAGGAGACTCGCTTGAACCCAGGAGGCAGAGGCTGCAGTGAGCCAAGATGGCACCATTGCACACCAGCCTGGGCCACAGACTTCATCTCAAAAAATAAAAATAAAAAAATTTCTGGGTTCAAGTGATCCTTCCACTTAAGCCTCCAGAGTAGTTGAGACTACAAGCATATGCCACCATGCCAGGCTATTTTTTTAAATTTTCTTAGAGACAGGGTCTCCCTATGTTGCCCAGGCTGGTCTCAAACTCTTGGGCTCAAGCAATCCTCTTGCTTTGGCCTGCCAAAGTGCCAGGAATACAGGCATGAGCCACCGTGCCCGGCCCACACCAACTTACTGCTGTTGGGCTCCTCCTGCCCCCATCAAGATTTCTCCCTGGTCCAAACTTTTGCCCAGGCTGTTCCCCTGCCTAGAATGCCTGTCTTTATGAACTCCTATACATCCTTTAAAGCCCAGCTGGTGGTCAGCTCCTCTAGGAATTATACCTCTAACCTTTTTGGAGAAGACTGAGCCATCCAGGGAGGCTTCTTTCTGTTTACACTACGGGTGGGGCAAGACCAAGCTAGAGTCTCTCTCAAGTGACATACTCCTACACACCTTTGACACCTTTTCTGCCTATGTCGGCTGTCTGCTCCCTTTCACAGAAGTAAGAACTAAGGCAAAGTGGGGCACCCACAGTCGCAGAGGAAGAAATGTGGCAGAGCCAGGAGTCAAACCTGGAGTTGTACGCTTTCAACTACCGGGCAGAGCTGGGCAGTGTGCTACACCTGTAATCCCAGCACTTTGGGAGGCTGAGGTGGGTGTATTACCAGGGATCAGGAGTTTGAGACCAGCCTGGCCAACGTGGTGAAACCCTGTCTCTACTAAAAATTCAAAAATTAGCCAGACTTGGTGGTGGATGCCTGTAATCTCAGCTACTCGGGAGGGAGGATGAGGCAGGAGAATTGCTTGAACTTGGGAGTTGAAAGTTGCAGTGAGCGGAGATTGCACCACTGCACTCCAGCCTGGGCGACAGAGTGAGACTCTTGTCTGAAAAAAAATAAAAAATAAAAGCCTATCAGGCTGAGATGCAGAAAAGTCCTTCAAAGAGCTTTCTCTGGGGTTTTTAGAGGCTGCTGGGAATGTTTGGGGACTTCCCTCACATGGGAAGGTCAGCATCTGCTCACCTACTCTTCAAATCAGAAGCAAAGCCGATCATTTACCCAGAGGCTTCCTTGCCGTGGCACAATGACAGCAGAATGTCCTTTCTCCCTCACTGTGTCATTTTACCCATCAGAGAAGGCCTCACCTGAGCGAAAAGTAAACCCAGAAGCCACATCCTCCAAGCTATTAAGGGTCTTGTTGGGACGGGGCCCAAGGCTAATCTCAAAGCTATTTGGCCAGTTTTTATTTTTTAGAGACAGGGTCTTGCTCTGTCACCCAGGCTGGAGTGCAGTGGTGTCATCACGGCTCATTGCAGCCTCGACCTCCTGGTCTCAGGCGATCCTCTCACCTCAGCCTCCTGAGTAGCTGGGATTATAGGTATACCACCATGCTTGGCTAGTTTTATTTTTTGTAGATATGGGGTCTTGCTGTGTCTGGCTTCCGATCCTCCTGCTTTGGCCTCCTAAATCACGGCGATTGTAGGCATGAGCCACTGTGCCTAGCCTGCCCAATTCTCTTCTGTTTTTCCTTCTTTGATTTTGTTTTGTTTTCATTTGAATTTCTTTTTTGCCTTGGTAACTCATTCCCACCATTCAAAGTCTCCAAAGTAGGAACACAGAGAGAATTGTTGGCCACGTGCGGTGGCTCACACCTGTAATCCCAGTACTCTGGGAGGCCGAGGCGGGTGGATCACCTGAGGTGAGGCGTTCGAGACCAGCCTGGCCAACATGGTGAAACCCTTTTTCTACTAAAAATATAAAAATTTGCTAGGCACGGTGGTGGGTGCCTATAATCCCAGCTACTTGGGAGGCTGAGGCATGTCGATCACCTGAGGTTGGGAGTTCGAGACCAGCCTGACCAACATGGAGAAACCCCGTCTCTGCTCAAAGTACAAAATTAGCCAGGCGTAGTAATGCAAGCCTGTAATCCCAGCTCCTCAGGAGGCTGAGGCAGGAGAATCCCTTGAACCTGGGAGGCAGAAGTTGCAGTGAGCTGAGATTGTGCCATTGTACTCTAGCCTGGGCAACAAGAGCGAAACTCCATCACACACACACACACACACACACACACACACACACACACACGGAATTCTCCACCTCAAGCCCTCTCCCAGAGCCTGCCAGCCTCTCTTCTCATAGCCAACTAATATTGTCCTTTCTCCCACTTCCTTTCAGGGCTGTTTTATACACAAATACAGCCTCCTGAAACTGCCCCTCTGCCACTCCCTAATGTGAGGGTGGCATGCCACTCATATTCAACATACTTTCTTTCATTTCAACTTTACAATACACCGCAGAGCTGACTCTCAGTTCACCGGAACTTCCTGATTCTTCTACACGGTCACATAGTATTCCGTGTCATGGACAAGCCAGTTTCCCTCTCTAGCCTTCCCCATTTGAGTGGTTTGCAAGCGTTTGCCCTTCATACAAAGTGCCAAAGTGTCAGTGAATGATGCCGTAGCCCTCACCATCTCCCTTGTAGGCAGCGAGGCCTATAGACCACTTTCCAGGACTGGGTTTTCTTTTTTTTTTTTTTGGAGACAGGATCTCACTCTGTCTCCCATGCTGGAGTGCAGTGGCACGATCATAGGCTCACTATAGCCTCCAAATCCCTGGACTCAGCTGATCCTCCCACCTCAGCCTCATGAGTATCTGGGATTACAGGCCCATGCCAGCATGCCCAGCTAATTCTTATAATTCTTTTTTTTTTTTTGAGACAGAGTCTCACTCTTGTCACCCAAGGCTGGAGTGCAGTGCATGATCTCAGCTCACTGTAACCTCTGCCTCCCAGGTTCAAGTGATTCTCCTGCCTCAGCCTCCCTAGTAGCTGGGACTACACACATGCTCCACCACGCATGGCTAATTGTTGTAATTTTTAGTAGAGATGGGGTTTCGCCATGTTTGCCAGGCTGGTCTCAAACTCCTGACCTTAAGCGATCCACTCACCTTACCTTCCCAGAGAGCTGAGATTACAGGAATGAGCCACCATGACTGGCCAGGATTGGGGTTTGCCGCAGGATACACACACATGGCATTAAAAAAAAAAAAAAAAGAATGGGGGCCGGGTGCGGTGGCTCATGCCTGCAATCCCAGCACTTTGGGAGGCCAAGGTGGGTGGATCACGAGGTCCAAAGATCGAGACCATCCTGGTCAACATGGTGAAACCCCGTCTCTACTAAAAATATAAAAAAATATTAGCTGGGCATGGTGGCGTGTGCCTGTAATCCCAGCTTCTAGGGAGGCTGAGGCAGGAGAATTGCCTGAACCCAGGAGGCGGAGGTTGCGGTGAGCCGAGATTGCGCCATTGCACTCCAGCCTGGGTAACAAGAGCGAAACTCCGTCTCAAAAAAAAAAATAGAATGGGAGCTGGGTGCAGTGGCTCATGCCTGCAATCCCAGCACTTTGGGAGGCTGAGGTGGGTGGATCACAAGGTCAGGAGTTCAAGACCAGCCTGACCAATATGGTAAAACCCTGTCCTTACTAAAAATACAAAAATTTAGCTGGGCGTGGTGGTGGCGCGCCTATCCCAGCTACTCTGGAGGCTGAGACAAGACAATAACTTGAACCTGGGAGGCGGAGGTTGCAGTGAACTGAGATCGCAACACTGCACTCCATCCTGGCTGACAGAGCAAGACTCCATCTCAAAAAAAAAAAAAAAAAAAAATAGAATGGGGTTGGGTGTGGTGGCTGACTCCTGTAATCCCAGCACTTTGGGAGGCTGAGGCAGATGGATCACTTGAGGTCAGGAGTTCAAGACCAGCCTGGCCAACATGATGAATCCTCATCTCTACTAAAAATACAAAAATCAGCTAGGCCTGGTGGCAGGCACCTGTAATCCAAGCTACTCTGGAGGCTGAAGCATGAGAATTGCTTGAGCCTGGGAGGTGGAGGTTGAAGTGAGCCGAGATTGCGCCACCTTACTCCAGCCTGGGCAACAGAGAGAGACTCTCTCTCAAAAACAAACAAACGAAAAACCAAACTTTGGGAGGCCAAGGCAGGTGAATCAGTTGAGGTCAGGAGTTTGAGACTAGCCTGGACAATGTGGTGAAACCCCGTCTCTACTAAAAATACAAAAATGAGCTGGGTGTGGTGGGCGCCTGTGACCCCAGCTACTCGGGAGGCTGAGGCAGGAGAATCGAATGAACCTGGAAGGCAGAGGTTGCAGTGAACCGATGCGCTCTAGCCTGGGCAACAGAGGGAGACTCCATCACATGAAATAAATAAATAAATAAAGGATTCCACTATGTTGCCCAGACTGGTCTTGAACTCCTGGCCTCAAACGACCCTCCCACCTCAGCCTC
Source organism: Callithrix jacchus (assembly GCF_049354715.1). NCBI lineage: Eukaryota > Metazoa > Chordata > Mammalia > Primates > Cebidae > Callithrix > Callithrix jacchus. The sequence goes on along the minus strand of NC_133523.1, from coordinate 9,462,656 downwards.
CCAAAGTGTTGAGATTATTGGCATAAACATCATGCCCAGCCCATAACATTTTGAGAACTGATGCCCAATTTCCCACCACAGGGTTGGGCTTATTTACGATCCCCACAGCAGTGTCCTGGCAGTGAGCAAACCGCCTATGTGCCACAGCCTTGCCAGCACAGCTGTTAGCAATTCTGTCCATTGTTGCCAATATGTGAAAAATGCCATCCAGGGCTAGTTTTAACTCATATTTTTTAAAAATAAAAATGTTTTTATTAAAACATTTATTTATTTATTTATTTATTTATTTGAGACGGAGTTTCACGCTTGTTACCCAGGCTGGAGTGCAATGGCGCGATCTCGGCTCACAGCAACCTCCGCCTCCTGGGTTCAGGCAATTCTCCTGCCTCAGCCTCCCGAGTAGTTGGGATTACAGGCATGCGCCACCATGCCCAGCTAATTTTTTGTATATTTTTTAGTAGAGACAGGGTTTCACCATGTTGACCAGGATGGTCTCGATCTCTTGACCTCGTGATCCACCCACCTCGGCCTCCCAAAGTGCTGGGATTACAGGCATGAGCCACCGTGCCCGGCCTAAAACATTTATTAAAATGGTTTTGCTATGTTGCCCAGGCTGGATTCTAACTCCTAGGATTCGAACCCCTGGGTTCAAGCAATCCTCCCACCAAAGCCTCAGGAGTAGCTGAGATTACAGGTGCACTCCATGATGCCCAGCTAAATTGTTTATTTACTAATATTTTTTCTGGTAGAAACAGGGTCTCGCTATGGCCGGTCTCAAACTCCTGGACTCAAGCCATCCTTCTGCCTTGGCCTCTGGAGTAGCTGGGATTATAGGTACAAATCACCACACCTGACTTAATTTGCATTTTTTTTTTTTTTTTTTGAGACGGACTTTCGCTCTTGTTAACCAGGCTGAAGTGCAATGGCACGATCTCGGCTCACCATAACCTCCGCCTCCTGGGTTCAGGCAATTCTCCTGCCTCAGCCTCCTGAGTAGCTGGGATTACAGGCATGCACCACCATGCCCAGCTAATTTTTTGTATTTTTAGTAGAGATGGGGTTTCACCATGTTGACCAGGATGGTCTTGATCTCTTGACCTTGTGATCCACCTGCCGCGGCCTCCCAAAATGCTGGGATTACAGGCTTGAGCCACTGCACCCGGCCTGCATTTTTTTTAGACTGAGTCTTGCTGTGTTGCCAAGGTGGAGTACAGTGGCACAATATTGGCTCACTGCAACCTCTGCCTCCCAGATTCAAGTAATTCTCCTGCCTCAGCCTCCTGAGTAGCTGGGACTATAGGCATGAACCACCACGCCCAGCTAATTTTTATATTTTTAGTAGAGATGGGGTTTCACCATGTTGGGCAGGATGGTCTTGATCTCTTGACCTTGTGGTCTGCCCGCCTCGGCCTCCCACAATGCTGGGATTACAAGTGTGAGCCAACATGTCCAGCCAATTTGCATCTTTTATTAAAGTGTCCAATCCAAGACCTTGTCATACGTTCAAAGAGGGAGGCATACAGAGATGGCATTCTCGAATGTCCTGAATTCCTGTTGATATCTTTTTTTTTTTTTGAGACAGAGTCTTGCTCTGTCACCCAGACTGGAGTGCAGTGGCACAATTGTGGCTCACTGCAATCTCTGTCTCCCAGGTTTAAGCAATTTTCCTGCCTCAGCCTCCCGAGTAGCTGGGATTACAGGTGCTGCCACCACACTGGGCTGATTTTTGTATTTTTAGTAGAGATGGGGTTTTGCTGTGTTGGGGAAACCGAAACTCCTGGTCTCAGGTGATCCTCCACCTCACCCTCCCAGAGTGCTGGGATTACTGGCATGAGCCATTTCACCCCGCCTGTAGATACTTTAATTATACCCAAAGAGATTCACAAAGGGACTTTCCAAGGATGTCCCCACCTGCCCTTCACGGAGCCCCTCCCTGACCCTACCAGCAAGTGACAAAGATTCTCCCAGCCCACTGCAGGTGCCCCTGTGTGTCTGCTCTCCCCTGTCTGCCTAGCCCAGCCCTCTGGGCTCAGTCACTTACAGTACACGGTGAGGAAGGTTTTGGCCGTGGACTGTCTGCCGCCGCAGTTTGAAAAGCATATTGGCTGGCTGTCTTCCTGCACATTGCTCAGTTCAAACATCTTCCAGTTGTTCCCACCTGGGAGCACCTCCCTTTTAGTCAACGGAGTCTCCAGGCCCAAGAAGGGCCTCTGATCACAGGAGCTGCTGCAGTTCACTAGCACGGAGCCACCCCGGGGCAGGATGACCACTTGGGGGAACACAGACGTCTCAGCTTCGCCAGGTCCTGGAACAAAAGAGGGAAGATGCGGCAGGCATTACAAATCAGGTTCATTGGGCCAGGTGCAGTGGCCTGTAATCCCAGCACTTTGGGAGGCCGAGGTATGCAGATCATGAGATTCTAAAAATATAAAAATTAGCTGGGCATGGTGGTGCATGCCTGTAATCCCAGCTGCTTGGGAGGCTGAGGCAGGAGAATTGCTTGAACTGGGACCTGGGAGGTGGAAATTGCTGTGAGCTGAGATTGCACCACTGCACTCCAGCCTGGGCCACAGAGTGAGACTCCACCTCAAAACAAAACAAACGAAAACCAAATCAGGTTCATCAATGGGAATGTGCACTCAGCCTGTGCTGGGTGCTGGAGGCCCAGCCTCAATAAGACAAAACATTGCCTTCAATGTGGAAGTTAAAGAGAAAATTCATAAGCATGGTGGCTCACACCTGTAATCTCAGCACTTTGGGAGGCCAAGACAGGCAGATCACCTGAGGTCAGGAATTTGAGACCAGCCTCACCAACATGGTGAAACCCAGTCTTCACTAAAAATGCAAAAGTTAGCCGGGCATGGTGGCACGTGCCTTTAGTCCCAGCTATTTTGGAGGCTGAGGCATAAGAATCACTTGAATCTGGGAGGTGGAGGTTGCAGTGAGCTGCGGTCGTGCCACTGTACTCCAGCCTGAGCAACAGAGAGAGACTCTGTCTCAAAAAAAAAAAAAAAAAAATTCATGAGCAAACGAGATAATTAGTAACTGATGTTAATAAGAGCTTTGACAAAAACAAAACAGGGTGATAGAACAGACAGTGCCTTGGTGACAAGTTAATGTTTGAGCAGAGATCTGAATGACCAGAAAGGGCTGGCTGTCAGGAGAAAAGGGAAGTGAATTCCAGGCAAGCACTAACGTCCTGGGCAAGGTGGCTGGAGCTGAGTGAGCAAGGAGGAAGAGCGGGGAGATTAATTCCGGAAGGTCCTGTGAGCACTGAACGCCATGCTCAAGATGTGTTCTTTTTTTTTTTTTTTGGAGATGGAGTCTTACTCTGTTACCCAGACTGGAGTGCAGTGGCATCATCTCTGTTCACTGCAACTTCTGCCTCCTGGGTTCAAGTGATTCTCCTGCCTCAACCTCTCAAGTATCTGGGATTACAGGTAGGTGCCCCCCACCACACCCAGCTAATTTTGGTATTTTTAGTAGAGACGAGGTTTCACCATTTTGGCCAGGCTGGCCTCGAACTTCTGACCTCAAGTGATCCGCCTGCCCCTGCCTCCCAAAGTGCTGTGATTACAGGTGTGAGCATCCTTGCCCAGCCAGATGTATTCTTTATTCTGAGGGAAATAGGGAGCCATGAGAGGATTTTAGCTATCACTTTTTTTTAAGGGACAGGTCAGGGCTGGGTGTGGTGGTTCACGCCTATAATCCCAGCACTTTGGGAGGCCAAGGCAGGCAGATAACAAGGTCAGGAGATCGAGACTATCCTGGTCAACATGTTGAAACCCCCATCTCTACTAAAAAATTAAAATAAAATAAAATAAAATAAAATAAAATAAAATAAAAATACCAAATTAGCCGGGACATGGTGGCGCATGCCTGTAATCCCAGCTACTCAGGAGGCTGAGGCAGGAGAATCACTTGAACCACGTAGTCGGAGGTTACAGTGAGCCGAGATTACACCACTGCACTCCAGCCTGGTGATAGAGCAAGACTCCATCTCAAAAAAAAAAAAAAAAGAAATAGTTCTCCCTCTGTCACCCAGGCTGGAATGCAGTGGTGTAATCACAGCTTACTGTAATCTTGAACTCCAGGCTCAAATGATCCTCCCATCTCAGCTGCCCAAGTAGCTGGAACTACAGGACACCACCACATCCAGCTAACTTTTGTGTTTTTTGTTTTTGTTTTTGTTTTTTTGAGACGGAGTTTTGCTCTCGTTACCCAGGCTGGAGTGCAATGACGTGATCTCGGCTCACCACAACCTCCGCCTCCTGGGTTCAGGCAATTCTCCTGCCTCAGCCTGCCGAGTAGCTGGGATTACAGGCACGCGCCACCATGCCCGGCTAATTTTTTGTATTTTTAGTAGAGACGGGGTTTCACCATGTTGACCAGGATGGTCTCGATCTGTTGACCTTGTGATCCACCCGCCTCGGCCTCCCAAAGTGCTGGGATTACAGGCTTGAGCCACCGTGCCCAGCCATAATTTTTGAAAAACATTTTTGTAGAGATGGGGTCTCACTATGTCACTAAAGCTGGTCTCAAACTCTGGCCTCAAGCAATCCTCCCACCTTAGTCTCCCAAAGTGCCATGACTGTGGGTGTGAGTCACCGTGTCCAACCAGATTTTAACGTGAAATCGGTGCCCTCCTCCCTCTCAAGAAGTCAGGTGGAGAGAGTCAGCTCTCCAGGAATCAGACTGGGTCCTCACTCCTTGAGACAAGTACTTTCCCCCTCCTTGGGCCTCAGTTTCCCCATCTGTAAGGTGGGTGAGTACAGCCACCCCATCCCTTGCTCATACAGGTAACTCAGCACAGGGTGGGCAGCAACTGGCTGCCTTGCAGGTAAGTGCGGGTAAGAAAGAAGGGGCTTGTGGGGTGGCCACTGTGGCTCGCACCTGTAATCCCAGCACTTTGGGAGGCTGAGGCAGGTGGATCAATTGAGGTCAGGAGTTGGAGACCAACCTGGCCAACACGGTGAAACCCGTCTCTACTAAAAAAACAAACATTAGCTGGGTGTGGTGGTGGGCGCCTATAGTCCCAGCTACTCAGGAGGCTGAGGAAGGAGAACTGCTTGAACCTGAGAGGTGTAGGTTGCAGTGAGCCAAGATTGCACCACTGCACTCCAGCCTGGGCGAAAGAGTGAGACTTCGTCTAAAAAACACACACACACACAAAAAAAAAAAGAAAAGAAAAGAAAGAAGGGGCTGGCCGGGCGCGGTGGCTCACGCCTGTAATCCCAGCACTTTGGGAGGCCGAGGCGGGTGGATCACGAGGTCAGGAGATCGAGACGATCTAGGTCAACATGGTGAAACCCCGTCTCTACTAAAAATACAAAAAATTAGCTGGGCATGGTGGCGCGTGCCTGTAATCCCAGCTACTCCGGAGGCTGAGGCAGGAGAATTGCCTGTACCCAGGAGGCGGAGGTTGTGGTGAGCCGAGATCGCGCCATTGCACTCCAGTCTGGGTAACAAGAGTGAAAAAAAAAAAAAACAAAAAAAAAAAGAAAGAAAGAAAGAAAGGGCTTATTTGGATTAAGCCCCTTAGATTCTGCTGCCTCCAAAGGTGGAAAAAAAATGTCTAAGTCCAGCACTGCCCACTTCGAAGATTTCTGTTCTCAGATTTGTTCTATCTGGGATGGGGATGTGAGACCATCGGCTCCATACATTTTCCAAGGGAGAGTCTGGGATCATTCCAATTTCACAGAGGGAAACAGTTACTCAGCTAGAAAGCAGTGGGATCTGGGTCTGAGTCCAGATCAGAATACCTTTTTTTTTTTCCGGTTTTTTTTTTTTTTTTTTTTGAGACGGAATCTTGCTCTATTGCCCAGGCTGGAGTGCAGTGGCACAATCTTGGCTCGCTGCAACCTCCACCTCCAAGGTTCAAGGGACTTTCCTGCCTCAGCCTCCCGAGTAGCTGGGATTACAGGCGCCTGCTGCTATGCATGGCTTGGATCGGAGGCTTTAATGAGCTCTTAACCAAGCTATCAATCTCCCACCTTCTGCTTCCCAAAACTCACACCACCATGAGACCCTCTGACCCCTTCCCTCTTCCCTAGCTGGGCTAGAGCTGGGGGAGGGTGTGCTGGGGCGCCCCACTTCTCAGCTTTGGGCTACGGATAAGTCAGCCCTGGAATTCCCCTGAGCAGAAGCAGCCCTGGACTTCCCCAGGGGAAGAGAGGATGAGGAACAGAATATACATTTTGACGGGGGTGGGAGTCCCTTACGCCTTGATGCACTGGCACAGGGCCAAGTTCCCAAACCATCATGATCGGGTCCTGGGGCCAGGTGCTGTGCTGGGCCAAGATACACCTGGCAGGTGGCCGCTATAGAGTTTCCTGTTTTACAGCTGAGAAACTGAAGAGACCCAATTTAGCCGAGCAAGGTGGTGGCTCACACCTGTCATCCCAGCTATTCCTAAAGCTGAGGCAGGAGGAATGCTAGACCCCAGGAGTGCAAGACCAGCCTGGGCAACAATACGAGGCCCGCCTCTCCCCTCCATCTCCAATCCCTCACCCCTTTTTAAAGCTGCAATCCATAGCCCGAAGCCACACGTGGAGGTGATTCAGGGTCTGCATACAAGGCTGTTGCCTTTCAATCGCTGTCTCTAATCCCACCTTCCCATGAGCAGCTAACTAGTTATGCATGACCTGATCTCCGGCGAGCTGGGAATCGGTCCTCCCGAGGACTCGGGTAGTTGGCCCGACGGCAATCCCCACCCCCGACTCACCTGGGAGCAGAGCCGCGAGCAGGACCAGGAGCGCAGGCAGCGCGGGCCGGGGGCCGCTGGGAGCCATAGCAAGGCAGAGGTTGCAGCCCCGAGGCACAGAGGAGCTCAGCGCGGACTGCGATGCAGTGAGGCGCGCGGTCCTTTATAAACGCTGGCACCTAGGGGCCAAGGGGCGGCGCTGCTTTCCGGGAAACCTCGCGCTTTCCCCTCCGGAACGAGGACTGAGGTATTTCCGGATTGAGAGGGTGCGTGGCCCGAGCAGGGTCTTCGTCCTCGCTGGCCGCTCCAGCTCCGGAATTTCCAAGCTAAAGCAATGGGGCGGCGGTGGCGGATTGACGACCCCGGGGGCTGCTCCCGGCCCCCACGCGTCCCTTTCCCCAGCCAGGCCAAGCTTGCATCACTGTCTGCACCGCCCTAAGCGGTTTATTAAGTGCCATTAAGTATTGCCAACTTTCCCGGACAGTGGGGACTGTTACTGCGTTCATTTCACAAAGCGGCGAAGTGAGGCTCTGAGGGGCGAAGGGATCCGAACTCCAGTCCTCCCTCCCCAGCACACGCAGGCCTCTTCGATCCAGTGGATGAGCCCCTTGCCTGGGTGGGGGCCCAGGAATCCTCCCGGGCTCCCTCCACTGAAGGGTCCCCCTTCCACTTAGGGTCATGTACCCGCCAAGCTGACACGGACTTTTCTCGAAAAGTGGCCGGAGCAGAGCCAGGCACCTCCCGTGGCCCGCGAACCGTGTGAGTGACGATGCGCATGTCACCACGTCCCGGGGAATCGGCGTCCTCTCTTCACACCCGAGGGCGCTGACACCCCCGCGGCCTCCTCGCTTCCCCTTTCGGCCTTGTACGCGGGGCCGTCTTTACAGCTCCCAGAAAAAGGAAGGAAGCTGAGCGATACCCACGCGCTCAGCCCCTCTGCCGGCGTCCCAGGCTCCGCGGGGAAAATGAGGCAGTTAGCCTGGACCTTGACGAGGGAGGGGAGAGGGGGCGCTCGAACCCCTTGCCTTCCTCGGGAGGCTCCTCGAACCTAGGCGTGTACTAAATATGGGCGGGTGTTTGTTTGCCCACCGTCTGTGCTTGTGACCCCAAGATTTGTCATCCACCACGTCGAGGCTGTGGACTCTGAACTCTCCGAGCGCCGCGCTGCCTAAGGCTTTCCTGTTGTGGGACGCGGGCGGCGTCGCCATAGGGATCTGGGAGGGGCCAGGTAGGTCGCAACAGAAAGGGGAAGGGAAGGGTCACGGGACGCGCGGGCCCTTCCTATCTGGGAAAGGGGCTACGAGTCACTGGCCATCCAGAGACGCATATTTCCCCGGCCTCGGTCATTCCCAAGGAATTTCCACGGGGATTTTTTTTCTTGGGGAGTTGAGGGGTACTGAATACCCACCACGGAACAGCCTGGGCAAAGTCACAGAGTGGGACCAGGGACGCCCCTACTCGGCAGACGGTCTGGGAAAATCCTGCGCCACGGGTTTGTCTCGGGCGTGTTCCACCGAGCGCTTGTCCCGGCCCCAGGTGCGCGGCCAGCGAGCTCCCCCGCGCGGCCCAAGTCCCATTTGCAGCCACAATGGCGCCATTCTTTTCTCAACACGTGACTCCATATTTATTAAGCGCCTACTAGGTGCTGGGCATCCTTCCAGGTACTGGGGACACAGCAATGAACAGAGTCAGACAAAAATCCAGCTAGGCGCGGTGGCTCCCGCCTGTAATCCCAGCATTTTGGGAGGATCACTTGATCCCAGGAGTTCAAGACCAGCCTGGACAACCTAGGGAGACCCCCCCATCTCTACAAAAAAATGCAAAAATTAGCCGGTCGTAGTGGTGCACGCCTGTAATTCCACCTACTTGGGAGGGTGAGGCAGGAGAATCTCTTGAACCTGGCAGGTGGAGGGGGCAGCGAGCCAAGATGGAGGCACTGCACTCCAGCCTCGGAGTGAGACTGTTTCAAAAAAACAAAGCAAAACAAACGAAAAAACGGAACATCCAGGAGACCAGTGTGGCTGGAGCAGGCTTAGCAAAGGAGGGATTATAGGAGAGGAGCGGGCGGGGAAATGACAGGGCAGATAGGTGCAGGTGCCTGTCACCTGGGAGGACGTTGTTATTTTGTTTGATTTTCTGAGACCCAGGCTCACTCTGTCACCCAGGCTGGAGTGCAGTGGCACGATCTCGGCTCACTGCAACGACTGCCTCCTAGGTTCATGCGATTCTAGTAGCTGGGTTTACAGGCGCACACCACCACACCTGCCTAACTTTTGTATTTTTTAGTAGAGACAGGGTTTCACCATGTTGGTCTCAAACTCCTGACCTCTGGGGATCCGCCCACCTTGGCCTCCCAAAGTGCTGGGATTACAGGCATGAGCCACCGTGCCCAGCCAGGACTTTGGTTTTTATGCCCAATGAGGTGGGAGCTATAGAGGGTTCTGAGTGGACGAAGGACCTTGCCCCAACTCAAGTGCTCACAGGGGCCCAGTTGAGGCTGCAAGAGCTGCAGACAGGAGATAGGAGAGGAGGTGAGTGTTCTGGTCCCCGTGAGTGATGATGAGTCCTCACCTGTGTCCTTGGAGAAGGGGCTGAATTTGACATTGATCTTCGAGGCTGGGCCAACTGGAGGTACTGGGACAAGGGGGTGACTCCTTGATCAGGGTCTGAGCCTTTTGGAGGCTTCAGGGCCACTTTCTTTTTCTTTTTCTTTTCTTTTCTTTCTTTTTTTTTTTTTTGAGATGGAGTCTTGCTCTGTCATCCAGGCTGGAGTGCAGTGGCATGATCTCAGTTCACTGCAACCTCTGCCTCCCAGGTTCAAGCAGTTCTGTTTCAGCCTCCTGAGCAGCTGGGACTACAGGTGCATGACACCATGCCCAGCTCTATTTTTAGTAGAGACGGGACTGCACCATATTGGTCAGGCTGGTCTTGAACTCCTGACCTCATGATGCGCCTGCCTCAGCCTCCCAAAGTGCTGGGATTATGGGCATGAGCCACTGCACCCAGACTTTTTTTTTTTTTGAGACAGAATCTCGCTCTGTCACCCAGGCTGGAGGGCAGTGGTGCAGTGACTCACCTGCAACTTCCGCCTCCTGGGTTCAAACAATTATCCTGCCTCAGCCTCCTGAGTAGCTGGGATTACAGGTGTGCATCGCCACACCCAGCTAATGTTTTGTATTTTTGGTAGAGATGGGGTTTCGCCATGTTGGTCAGGCTGGTCTCGACTCCTCACCTTGTGATCTGCCTGCCTCGGCCTCCCAAAGTGCTAAGATTACAGGTGTGAGCCACCACTTGTGGCCGGAGGGCCACTTTCTGAGATGGAGATGGGGTGGCCTTGGTGGGGCAGGCTGGCAGAAGGAGGAGGCAGCTCCCAGTCCTCCGCTCCTTTAATCATTTTCTCAAGGAAAAGGGAAGCAGATCTTCCCCAGCCCTTTGCTGGTAACTCCAGGAAGGGCATGGCTTCCTCCCAGGTGCCAGGCAGTCTCAGGCAGGCCAAAGAACAGCCTCAGACTAGAGGCTGCCAATCTGGGGCAGAAGCCAACAAACCCCATCCTGTGGTATCCATGCAACCATCTTGTAGTTCCCTTAGCCTGGAATGCTCTTCCCTTCATCCCCAACAAGGCTGGCTCCTCCTTTCTTGTGGCCTGAGCTTTCTCCTATGAATGCCCCCACTACTCCATCCTGGGCCACACCCTGGGCACTCCGTGTCACCTACCTTAATATTAGAATTCCTGAACTCATCACTTGGTGAATTTCTTTTTTATTTTTTTCAGACAGAGTCTTGCTCTGTCACCCAGGCTAGAGTGCAGTGGCATGATCTTGGCTCACTGCAACCTCTGCCTCCTGGGTTTAAGCAATTCTCTTACCTCAGCCTCCCCAGTAGCTGGGATTACAGGTATGTGCCACCAGGCCCAGTTAATTTTGGTATTTTTAGTAGAGATAGGGTTTCACCATGTTGGCCAGGCTGATCTGGAACTCCTGACCTCAAATGATCCGCCTGCCTTGGCCTCCCAAAGTGCTGGAATTACAGGTATGAGCCACTGTGCCCGGCCTATTTATTTAATTTATTTATTATTTTTGAGACTGAGTCTTGCTCCTGTCACCCAGACTGGAGTGCAGTGACAGGATCTTGGCTCACTGCAACTCCTCCTTCCGGGTTCAGGTGATTTTCCTGCCTCAACCTCATTTTTTTTTTTTTTAATTATTTTTATTTTTTGAGACGAAGTCTCACTCTGTTGCTCAGGCTGGAGAACAGAGGCTCAATCTCAGCTCACTGCAACCTCTGTTTCCCGGGTCAAGAGATTCTTCTGCCTCAGTCTCCCAAGGAGCTGGGATTAGAAGCACCCACCACCATACCTGGCTAACTTTTGCATTTTTATTTTAATTATGGTTTTTTCTTTTTTTAGATGGAGTCTTGTTCTGTTGCCCAGGCTGGAGTGCAGTGGTGCAATCTCAGCTCACTGCAACCCCCACTTCCCAGGTTCAAGCAATTCTCCTGCCACAGCCTCCCAAGTAGCTGAGATTACAGGTACCTGCCACCACATCCAGCTATTTTTTGTATTTTTAGTAGAGACAAGGTTTTACCATGTTGGCCTGACTGGTCTGGAACCCCTGACCTCAGGTGACCTACCCGCCTCAGCCTCCCAAAGCGCTGAGATCACAGTCGTGAGCCGCTGCCCCAGCAGAGCGTATGTATCTTTGATTACAGACATCTTCTGGGGAATAGCTGAGTTTGTGGTTTTGTTTTTCAAAACTCTGCTTCAGCAAAGATGTGGAGGAAAAAAAAAAAGGCTACAGAAACTCATCTGATTCCAGTTATGTCGATGGAAGACAGCCAGCAGGAAACCCTCCCAGAAGAACGGGTCAGGTCATCTTCTCCATTATCCCAGCCCTCCTCCAATGCCCAGTGGATTAGTAAAGTAAATATCTGTTCTAAGAAGCCGAGAACTGGACATGCACATCCATAGCAGAAGAAAACCATCAAGAAGTAGAGGGAAGATGGGGCGCAGTGGCTCACCCCTGTCATCCCAGCCCTTTGGGAGACCAAGGTGGGAAGACTGCTTGAGGTCAGGAGTTCAAGACCTGCCTGGGCAACACAGTGAGAGCCCGTCTCTACAAAAAACAAACAAAATAACACATGGACACAGAAAGGGGAGTACTAAACACTGGGGTCTATTGGGGGGAAAAGGGGAGGGCCAGTGGGAGGGGGAGGTGGGGAGGGATAGCCTGGGGAGAAATTCCAAATGTGGGTGAAGGGGAGAAGAAAAGCAAAGCACACTGCCATGTGTGTACCTACGCAACTGTCTTGCATGCTCTGCTCATGTACCCCAAAACCTATAATCCAAGAAAAAATTAAAAAAAAATAAAATAAAATAAAATAAAATTTAAGGCCAGATGTGGTGGCTCATGTCTGTAATCCTAACACTTTGGGAGGCCGAGGTGGGTGGATCATGAGGTGAGAAGTTCGAGACGAGCCTGGCCAACATGGTGAAACCTTGTCTCTACTAAAAATACAAAATTAGGCCGGGCGCAGTGGCTCAAGCCTGTAATCCCAGCACTTTGGGAGGCCAAGCCGGGTGGATCACAAGGTCAAGAGATCGAGACCATCCTGGTCAACATGGTGAAACCCCGTCTCTACTAAAAATATAAATAATTAGCTGGGCATGGTGGCGTGTGCCTGTAATCCCAGCTACTCAGGAGGCTGAGGCAGAAGAATTGCCTGAACCCAGGAGGCGAAGGTTGCTGGTGAGCCGAGATCGCGCCATTGCACTCCAGCCTGGGTAACAGGAGCAAAACTCCGTCTTAAAAAAATAATAATAATACAAAAATTAGTCACCCATCACGTGGGGCACCTGTGATCCCAGCTATTTGGGAGGCTGAGGCAGGAGAGTTGCTTGAACTGGGAAGGTGGAGGTTACAGTAAGCCAAGGTCACAGGCTACTGCCCTCCATCCTGGGCAACAGAGCGAGACTTTGTCTTAAAAAAAAAAAAAAAAGTGTATGTCTAAACAACAGGCAGGGTGACTCACACCTGTAATCTCAACACTTGGGAGGCTGAGGCGGGTGGATCACTTTGGCTAGCCACCAAACTGGCCAAACTGGTGAAACCCCATCTTTAGTAAAAATATAAAAACTAGCCAGGCATGGAAGCACACACCTGTAATCCCAGCTACTCAGGAGGCTAAGGCAGGGGAATCTCTTGAACCCAGAAGGCAGAGGTTGCAGGGAGCTAAGATTGCGCCACTGCACTCCAGTCTGGGCGACAGAGCGAGACTCCATCTCAAAAGAAAAAAAAAGTGCAACGATTGCTGTGTCTCACCAATGAATGAGGTCATGCTGTGAATTCCCTTTGCAGGGACTGGCCTGACCGACAGGCAGTTCCCTAAGTAAATGCACGTTTATCTCATTATCTTTTTTGAAGCATTAACATAGTTTTAATAAATATTTTTGGTTGCAAAACTGACTCATATTTATATAATGAAACAAAGAATTTTGAATATGAAAAACACTAATTAAAATCTGTGTATTCAGTAGTCCTAATGTCACCTTCTCCAAATTCTGAAATGCAGCTCATCATGTATTTATTTATTTTTGAGACAGAGTCTCGCTCCGTCGCCAGGCTGGAGTCCAGTGCTGCGATCTCAGCTGGCTGCAACCTCTACCTCTAGGCTTTAAGCGATTCTCCTGCCTCTGCCTCCTGAGTAGCTGGGATTACAGGCACCTACTACCATGTCTGGCTAATTTTTTTGTATTTTTAGTAGAGATGGGGTTTTACCTTATTGGTCAGGTTGATCTCAAACGCTTGACCTCAAGTGATCTACCCACCTTGGCCTCCCAACGTTCAGTGTGTCAGGCCTACAGCTCATTATTAATTCATTCTCATTTATAAATAAATCTCATTGTATTTATTTCAGTAGGTTTGCAAAAAACAAAACCAGCCTGTTTAAACATAAAAATAAAAAGGAGAGGGCCAGGCGCGGTGGCTCATGCCTGTAATCCCAGCACTTTGGGAGGCCGAGGCGGGTGGATCACGAGGTCAAGAGATCGAGACCATCCTGGTCAACATGGTGAAACCCTGTCTTTACTAAAAATACAAAATTAGCTGGGCATGGTGATACATGCCTGTAATCCCAGCTACTCAGGAGGCTGAGGCAGGAGAATCGCTTGAACCTGGGAGGCGGAGGTTGTGGTGAGCCGAGATCACGCCACTGCACTCCAGCCTGAGCAACAAGAGCAAAACTCCGTCTCAAAAAAATAAAGAGGAGAAATTTGGACACAGAAACAGACACACACCCACAGGGACAACATCACGTGAAGATGAAGGGGGAGACTGAAGCAATGTGGCTACAAGCCAAGGAGTGTCAAAGACTGCCAGCAAAGCAAACTGCCAGCAGTCTGTCTGGAACAGATGATCCCTGGGAAGCTAACCCCGTCCTTGATCTTGGACTTCCAGCCTCCAGAAACAGAAGAGAATACATTTCTGTTGACTAACCCCTCAGCCCCACGGTTTACGGCATTCCTACAGCTGCCCTAACGAACTCATATACCCCAACTTATTTACTTATTTTTTGAGATGGAGTCTCACTCCGTCACCGGGGCTGGAGTGCAGTAGCACGATCTTGACTCGCTACAACCTCTGCCTCTCGGGTTCAAGCAATTCTCCTGCCTCAGCCTCTCAAGTAGCTGGGACTACAGGCACACACCACCATACCCAGCTAATTTTTATATTTTTAGTAGAGATGGGGTTTCACCATATTGGTCAGGCTGATCTTGAACTCCTGACCTCATCCTCCCACCTCAGCCTTCTAAAGTGCTGGGATTACTGGCATGAGCCACCGAGCCTGGCCTATTTATTTTTGAGACCCAGTCTTGCTCTGTCACCCGGACTAGAGTTCAGTGGTGTGCTCTTGGCTCACTGCAAACTCCACCTCTTGGATTCAAGTGATTCTTCTGCCTCAGTCTCCCGAGTAGCTGGGATTACAGGTGCCCACCACCAAGCCTGGCCAATTTTTGTATTTTTAGTAGAGACAGGGTTTCTTGAACTCCTGTACTACAGTGATATGCCCACCTTGGCCTCTTAAAATGCTGGGAATCCAGGCATGAGCCTGGCCTGTTTTTTGTAGAGATGAGGTCTTGCTATGTTGCCCAGGCTGGACTCAGACTCCTGGCCGCAGCCTTCCAAGTAACTGGGACTGTAGGTGCGTGCCACCATGCCCAACTATGCCAATTATTTTAAAGCACATCCTAGACTGTATCATCTCTTTTTCTTTCTTTCTTTTTTTTTTTTTTTTTTAAGACAGGGCCTTGATTACCCAGGCTGGATTGCAGTGGTGCAATCTCAGCTCACTGCAGCCTCCACCCGCAGGGTTCAAGCAATCCTCCCACTTCAGCCTCCAGAGTAGCTGGGATCACAGGTGCACCACCATGCCTGGCTAATTATTCTATTTTTAGTAGAGATGGGGTCTCATTATGTTGCCCAGGCTGGTCTCAAACTCCTGTGCTCAAGCGATCCTCCTGCCTCGGCCTTCCAAAGTGTTGGGATTATAAGCATGAGCCAGCAGGCCCAGCTATATAATTTTTTCTGAAGCCTGTGAAATCCTCAGTCTGGCTGAAGGACTCCAGCGTGGAGGAATACGTTCTGACCCATTTCTTTTGAAAATCCATCTGGGCAGCAGTTGGTCTCACCATGTTTCCTGACAGGTAAGACACAGACTGATACACGTTTATACTCCTGGCTGCAACTCTCCAGGCTGGGCCAGGCACTGTCAGGCCAACAGCTGGGTGTGATTCTAGGCATCGGTGCCCCCACAGGACTGGCAAGAGGAACGGTGGCGAGGTGGCATTTTCTGCAGAGCGCTGGCACGCCTGTAACTGGTTTTAATAGCTTTTTCTTTTTCACTTTGTCAAATCTGCTGCTTCCAGGATCCAAGTCTGTCCTCTGAGGATGTTTGGAGCATGTGTTGCAATCTCTGAAGGCGATCCCAAGAGGGGCATTCCAGAGGTGTTTTCAGCTAGGGTTGGCCCAGCAGGTGGGGATGGCTGTGTGACTTCTTAGCCTGGCCAGGTCCACACACGCAGAAAGCAGTCCTGATTGACCCTCCTCCCTTCTTCCTTTCCTTTCCTGATCTTCAAACTCCTTTTCATTCTGTTTCTCCTTCCTTCCTTTCCTCTCTTTTTCTTTCTCCCTCCCTCCCTCTTTTCTCTTTCCTTCTTTCTTTCTCTTATCTCTTTTCTTTTGGCCAGAGTCACTGCAACCCAAGTTCCAGTGATTCTTCTGCCTCAGCTTCCTGAGTAGCTGGGATTACAGGTGCCCGTGACCACTCCTGGCTTGGCCAGGCTGGTCTCAAACTTCTGATCTCTGGTGATCTACCTGCCTTGACCTCCCAAAGTCCTGGGATTACAGGCGTGAGCCACTATGCCCGGCTGGTTGACTTTAAATAAATCAATCGCACTGTCTTATAGTCTGCTATGGCTATTAAGAACAATTAACTTGGCAGGCAAACCACCTCAGCAAACTCAAGAATTGGGATACTGGGTTTTTGTTTTTAAGACAGTGTTGCCGGGCGCGGTGGCTCACGCCTGTAATCCCAGCACTTTGGGAGGCCGAGGGGGGTGGATCACGAGGTCAACAGATCGAGACCATCCTGGTTGACATGGTAAAACCCTGTCTCTACTAAAAATAAAAAAAATTCGCTGGGCATGGTGGCGCGTGCCTGTAATCCCAGCTACTCAGGAGGCTGAGGCAGGAGAATTGCCTGATCCCAGAAGGCGGAGGTTGCGGTGAGCTGAGATCACGCCATTGCAGTCCAGTCTGGGTAACAAGAGCGAAACTCCGTCTCAAAAAAAAAAAAAAAAAAAAAAAAAGTATCTCACTCTGTCAGCCAGGCCAGAGTGTAGTGGCTCAATCTCAGCTCACTGCAACCTCTGCTTCCTCGGTTCAGGTAATCCACCTCAGCCTCCCAAGTAGCTGGAACCTCAGATGGGCACCACCACGTCCAGCAAATTTTTGTATTTTTTGCAGACGGGGTTTTGCCATGTTGCCCAGGATGGTCTCGAACCCCTAGGCTCAAGCCATCCTCCCACCTTGACCTCCAAAGCGCTAGGGCTACAGGTGAGAGTCACCATGCCCAGGTGTTTTTCTTCTTTCCCAGGTGTTTTTAAGCAGGTGCTTATCTGCTCACTTCCAGCAAGACATTTACTTTTCTGACTGTGCTTACAGGAAGTCACTGCGATGAAGTCAGGTTTGCACATGACATCTACTTGTACAATCACGCAGGCACTCTCAGGCTTCATTAAGTACAGTCGAAGACAGGACTGCAAACCCTCTCAGGGACTGGAACGCCCGGCGGCGGTGCTCAGGAGGCGGACCTGCCAGGAGTCAGCTCCTAGGAAGTACGGCACCCACGCACCTCTGAGATCCTGGAGTCTGACTCACCAGCTAGGTGAATTCTTGTAATTTCCACAAATAGCACTGGGGTTCCCTTAAACCAGATCCCCAGTGGTGCCCAGAACCCGGGAGGGAACCCAATGTGCCCAATGCCACAATTATTAGAAATGACACTGTCTGTTTATCCTCCTTTATTTAAAAATACAACTTATTTTAAAAACAAAGAAAATGGAGGTAGGAGCCCGTCTGGGCTCTCCGTGGAGTTGCCCCTTCCCAATGGTGATGGCCACTCCACATGGCCTCAGCTTCCTCCCTGGGATGGGGGGGTCTGGGTGGCACCTCCTTCGAAGAGTGGGCATGGGTATGAGGCTCCCAAGTCGGCCAGGGGCTTGGCCTGGCTCAGAACAGGCGCTTCACATCAACGGTGGTGTGGGGAGGCCCTGGGCCCTGGGTGGCTTGGGGTGGGGGTCAGGGAAAGTCGCTGTAGGGCAGGCTGAGGGGGTAGAGCAGCCTGTAGCGCACGTCCTGCCAGAGCAGCTTGTCCTCCAGGAAGGCGATGGTGGGCAGCGTCAGGACCAGGGTCTGGTGCTTGAGCATGCTGTACACGTTTAGGCCTGGGGGTTTGGGGGATGATCAGGACGGGACTTCCTGTCCCACCCGACCCACATCAGAGTCCCTCCGCGCTTACAGAGACCCTCATTGTGCTCTAGTGTGATTTGTGAGCCCAGCAGCCCAGGCCAGACCCCACCTGGTCACTTGTTGCCTCTAAGCCTCTGGCCAAGGAGCTGTTCTCAGCTCATCACCTGCTGACCGAGAGCCCCCCAAGTGCAAGGCTCAGCCTATGCCTGGGCGGAACTCCTGGCTCCCATTCTCAGAGGGGAGACCCAGGGCAAATGATGGGAGGGCAGGGAGGTGATGGGGCTGGTCATGCAGCACCTGGCATGCCACCCTGAGGACTTGAGCCTTCATCTTGAGGGAGGTGGGAGCCAGTGAGGGCTGGGGACAGGACCTGACTCAGGCTCACAGGCGCCATCTGGTGGCTATGGAGGGAACAGACTGTGGCGTTGGCAGAGGTGACCTTGGAGCTTTTTTGGGGGGAACTGAGTCTCGCTGTCACCTGGCTTGAGTGCAGTGGCACGATCTCCGCTCACTGCAACCTCTGACTCCCCTGCCTCAGCCCCACCCCCGAGCAGCTGGGACTATAGGCACATGCCACCACACCCAGCTAATTTTTTGTATTTTTAGTAGAGACAGGGTTTCACCCTGTTGGCCAGGATGGTCTCAATCTCTTGACCTCGTGATCCGCCCGCCTCAGCCTCCCAAAG
Source organism: Callithrix jacchus (assembly GCF_049354715.1). NCBI lineage: Eukaryota > Metazoa > Chordata > Mammalia > Primates > Cebidae > Callithrix > Callithrix jacchus. Next base: position 9,444,242 of record NC_133523.1, on the reverse strand, counting down.
TGCTGGGATTACAGGTGTGAGCCACCGTGCCCGATCTCTCTTTTATTTTTTTGAGACAGAATCTTGCTCTTTCCCCTAGGTTTGGGTGCAGTGGTGCGATCATGACTCACTGCAGTCTTTGGCCCCCTGAGCTCAAGGTATCCACTTGCCTCAGCCCTCTGAGTAGCTGGGACTACAGGTGCACACCACGCCTGGCTCGTTTTTTGATTTTTAGTACAGATGGGAGCCTCACTATATTGCCCAGACTGGCCTCAAACTCTAGGCCTCAAGCACATCTCCTGCCTTGGCCTCCCAAAGCACTGGGATTGCAGACATGAGCCACCACACCCAGCCAAGCACTTCTTTAGGAAAGGTTATTGCTTTGGGCAAGCGGAGGGCTGGGTCCAGGACACTGCCCAAGGCCAGAGACCAGATGCAGGATTTGAACTGCCCTGTGATTCTAACAGCAGAGCCTGCTCATGCACGCTCTGGGGGCCTGGGAGGTGGGCTGGGCTCTTTGCTCACCAACAGCTGGGATCAGGGTGAAGGTCTTGAGCCTAGAGGCGGCTTCCACGATGCTCTGTGGCATCTCCTCGTGTGTCCTATAAGAGAGAACGGGGAGTGGGGCTTGAACCCTCATAGTATGGAGCTCAGGGCCCCCTGCCCCTGCTCTGCCCTGTGCCCTCACAAGTTCACGAGGAGCACGGAGTCCCCCCAGCGGCGGTAGCGGGCCAGGTCTGTCAGGTACTGGGGGTCTGGGGTCGGCAGCTCTAAGGAGTCCACAATGTGCAGGTCGTCCTGGCGGGAGGAAAGGATGATGTGAGCTCTGGGTCCGGAGCAGCCCCACCTCCAGCAGCCATCTGGGTCCCCATGGCTGTACCTGGGCCAGCTTGACGGTCAGTGCCACTTTGAGGCCCAGGGCCCGCACCTTCATAGGCAGCATGTAGTAGTAACTCGTGGGGCCCCGGGGGCCGTGGGCAACGCCTCCTGCAGGGACAAAGGCATGTGAGCAGGTGGGCGCCACTGCAGAGCTTGGAGGTCAGCAGTCTGCTGCAGTGACGGGTATGGGGTGACAGGACAGAGGGGGTGCTGCCAGGAACAAGACAGAGAGGGCAGGGCCTCAGAGGATGCTGGATCAGGGACAGCTTGGAACCAGTGACTTTGCTTCACTTGGCTTGTTTCCCCAGCTGTCACACTCTGAGACAGGGCTGGCCACGGTGACTCACACCGCACGTTGGGAGGCTGAGGCTGGAGGATCACTTGAGCCCAGGAGCTCAAGGCTGCAGTGAGCTATGACTGGGCCACTGTACTACAGCCTAAGCAACAGCGAGACACTGTCTCAAAAGCAAACAATCACAAAACAAACCACCTTGAGAGCAGACAGTTCTGCCTCATAGGACACCATGAGTTATGGTGTGGATTCCGTAGAGTGGCGTGGAGTGTGAGCTTAAGCACAGCTGTTCATGCTGAAATTATCAGGAGGTTCTAACTTTCAGGTCTAGAGAGACAGGCAGGCATCAGGCACACACTCCAATGGAGTAAGCAGTGTGATTTGGGAGCAACGGCACTTGGGAGATGCCCTAGCAAGCCCCTCATGTTGGTGTCTGCCCTCACCTGGGCCTTCGAAATGCAACAGAGAAGACAATGGACATGGTCACTGCCCTCACGCCATTCACATTCCGGTAAGGTCAGAAAACAGGCTCAACTGCAGAGGGAATCAGGATAGCTTGAGGGGATGCAGAGGCAAAGGAGGTCAAGGAGGGCTGCTTGGAGGAGGTGTGGCTTAGAACCCTGAAAGGTGAGGAGAGCTGGCAGGGTAAACAGCTGACAGGGCGGCTGGCACCACCCTGAGTCATCTTGTTAGCATCCAAGAAAATAAGAGGTTAAAAACAAGGCCGGGTGCGGTGGCTCACACCTGTAATCCTAGCACTTTGGGAGGCCGAGGTGGGTGGATCACCTGAGGTCAGGAGTTCAAGACCAGCCTGGCCATTATGGTGAAACCCCATCTTTAAAAAAAAAAAAAAAAAAAAAAAAAAAAAAAAAAAAAGAGGTTAAAAACAAACCAACAACTACAATAAAAAAAAAAAAAAAGAGCCATCTCTGCCTGGTCAGAGAGGGAACGGAGGGGACGAGGGGGAAAGGTGTGCAGCCACCAGGGCCCTCAATGACAAAGTCAGGAGTTCAGGCTCCACACAAAGGCCGAGGGAGGTGAGAGATTTAGGAAGAACTCTCTGGGTGTGTGGGAAGTGCAGGTCAGGAGAGGGAGACGGGTGGTGGGGTCAAGAGGGGCTGTGGCCATGAGCTGAAGAGAGGGCATTTGAGAGTGAGGAGTGGATGGCTTCCAGGTCCATTTGTGTCCCCCTACGTGGGCCGCCAGGTCTGAGGGCCTCAGTCCCAATGTCACCAACCCAGGTGGACCCATGAAGTGGAAAGAAAAGGGCAGACATGATACCATGTCAGATGTGGGCAGCTGTGTGAACACCCAGGCCCTTCACTGGCCCCCCCACCCCTCCCCATCCCCTCCATCCTGTCTCCAGTTACCTCCTCGCCAGAGCGGAGAACGGATGCTGCCATGCCGGGCCCGCCCACTGCCTTTCTGTGGCCAGGGCTTTCGGCCACCGCCCCGCACCTCGGCCCTCGTCTTGGTCTTGGCATAGCTCTGGAGGCACAAAGTGAGGAGGGGGTCAGGTCCACAAGGCAGGTGTCAGGGAGCCAGGAAGGCCAGTCCTGCCACAGGGGAGGCAGGCAGGGCACACCATGATGAGGGGCTCTCTTGGGCCAAGCACAGAGTGCTTGGCGAGGGTAAAGAAGCCAGAGCTCCTGCCCCATGCCAGCCTCACAAAGGCAGGGGCCCTGCTGCTGGGCACGCAGCGGGTGTTTGGTATTTTTTGAACGATTACTTTTTTTCTTTGAGACAGTCTCACTGTATCACCCAGGTTGGAGTGAAAGTGGCGCAATCTCAGCTCACTGCAACCTCCCATTTCTGGTTCAAGTGATTCTCCTGCCTCAGCCTCCCAAGTAGCTCAGATTACAGGTGTCGGTCACCATGCCCAGCTAATTTTTTTTTAAAGGGAGTCTTGCTCGTCACCCAGGCTGGAGTGCAATGGCATGATCTCGGCTCACTGTAACCTCCGCCTCCCGGGTTCAAGCGATTCTCTTAACTCAGCCTCTCGAGTAGCTGGGATTACAGACACCTGCCATCATGCCCAGCTAATTTTTGTATTTTTTTAGTAGAGACGGGGTTTCATCATGTTGGCCAGGCTGGTCTCGAATGCTTGACCTCATGTTCTGCCCACCTTGGCCACCCAAAGTGCTGGGATTACAGGCATGAGCCACCACACATGGCCTAATGCTTTTATTTATTTATTTATTATTTATTTATTTATTTAGAGAGAGAGAGAGAGAAAGAGAGAGAGAGAGAGACGGAGTTTCGCTCTTGTTACCCAGGCTGGAGTGCAATGGCGCCATCTCGGCTCACCGCAACCTCCGCCTCCTGGGTTCAGGCAATTCTCCTGCCTCAGCCTCCTGAGTAGCTGGGATTACAGGCACGCGCCACCATGCCCAGCTAATTTTTTTGTATTTTTAGTAGAGACGGGGTTTCACCATGTTGACCAGGATGGTATCGATCTGCTGACCTCGTGATCCACCCGTCTCGGCCTCCCAAAGTGCTGGGATTACAGGCTTGAGCCACTGTGCCTGGACATGTTTTTATTTATTTATATATATTTTTTGAGACAGTTTCGCTCTGTCACCAGGCTGGAGTGCAGTGACACAATCTCAGCTCACTACAACCTCCGCCTCCTGGGTTCAAGCAATTGTCCTGTCTCAGTCTCCAGAGTAGCCGGGACTACAGGCACCCGTCACCATATCCGGCTAATTTTTGTATTTCTGGTAGAGACAGGGTTTCACCATATTGGTCAGGCTGGTCTTGAGCTGCTGACCTTTTGATTCGCCAACCTTGGCCTCCCAAAGTGCTGGGATTACAGGTGTGAGCCACTGTGCCTGGCCTATTTTTTGGACAATTTTAATGTGGCTATTAACTGCCCATTTCCCATGGTGGGAAATGACGTGAACTGGAAGAATCCAGGAAGAGGAGCGGGCAAGGAGATCAAGAAGGGCTCTGAATAGCAGACTGACGATTTTATTCCTAGGGTGATCGGGAGCCAGGGAGGGCATGAGCAGGAGGAGTACTGGCTAGACCACTATGGTGGGCGGATGAGACCCCGACTGGTAATGGATTCTTCAGTGTTCTTAGCATAAAACCCAGACTCCTCCCCACTGCTCCCATTGGCCTCTATAGCAACACTGGGCTCGTTATGGTCCCTGCCACAGGGCCTTTGCACACACCATTCCTGTTATCTCCACCCCAGCTCCGCTGTGTCCTAGATCTCGTTACCTTCTACAGTAGACCTGAGGTTAAACGTCCCATTCTCTGGGACAACTGCTTATAATTACACATTTATGGCCAGGCACGGTGGCTCATGCCTGTAATCCCAGCACTTAGAAGGCCGAGGTGGGTGGATCACGAGGTCAGGAGTTCAAGACCAGCCTGGCCAACATAGTGAAACCCCATTTCTACTAAAAAACTACAAAACTTAGCCGGCTGTGGTGGCACATGCCTGTAATCCCAGCTACTTGGGAGGCTGAGGCAGGAGAATTGCTTGAACTGGGAGGTGGAGGTTGCGGTGAGCCAAGATTGGCCCCACTGCACTCCAACCTGGACAAGAGGAAAACTCTGTCTCCAAAAATAATAAAAAATAATAATAATTACACATTTATAGGCATGACTATCTGACTTGCCTTCACTTCTCCCATGAGACTGTGACCTTCATCAGAATAGGACTTTGCCCATCTTTTTTGGTGGTGGTGGGGGGGCGTGGAAAGGGAAGGGGCAGAAATTGGGTCTTGCTGTTTCCCAGGCTGGTCGTGAACTCTTGGCCCTAAGAAACCTACACACCTCGGCCTCCCAGTGCTGGGATTATGGGCCCGAGCCACTGCACCTGGCCTGACTTTGCCTATTTTGTCCACTGCTATATCCTCTCAACCACCACAATGCCCACATCAGTGAGTGATCAGAAAATAACTGAAAATGAGCCAGGCGCAGTGACTCACGCCTGTAATCCCAGCACTTTAGGAGGCCAAGGCAGGTGGATCACTTCAAGTCAGGAGTTTGAGACCACCCTGGCCAACATGGTTAAACTCCATCTCTACTAAAAATACAAAAATTAGTTGGGTGGTGGCGCATGCCTGTAGTCCTAGCTACTCAGGAGGCAGGGGCAGGAGAATCGCCGGGACGTGGAGGTTGCAGTGAACCAAGATTGCGCCACTGCACTCCAGCCTGGGGGACAGAGTGAGACTCCTTCTCCATCTCAAAAAAAAAGAAAACTAAAAAATGGACTCATTGGTGAATGGTTCAGGAGACAGATAAGGCCCCAGCTGAGCAGTCCAAAGAAAACCCAGCCATGGGCTTCCTCTGGCCCCCGCCCCCAACCTCCCCAGGAAGCTCCTTCGCTCCACCTTGTTCCATTAGGCACTCACAATTCTCTTGAAGTTCTTCTGCCATATGGCAACCTGGTGCAGGATATCCAGCCTGGGGGGAGAAGGCACACATGAGAAGCCCATCTCTACTTCAAACGCTCCCACCCTACTACAGGGAAACCCAGGATTCTCCCTTCCACCTCTGGGGCCCTGTGTGATTTGCTGTTCCCTCTGCCTGAAACAGTCTTCTCCTGGATGGGGACTTCCTTCTCAGCCTACAAGTGTCAGCTCCAATAACTGCGGAAAGGAGCTCCTAGCTAACAAGAGACACACTGGCCAGGTGTGGTGGCTCACGCCTGTAATCCTAACACTTTGGGAGGCCAAGGTAGGGGGATCACTTGAGGCCAGGAGTTTAAGACAAGCCGAGCAACATAAGGGAACCCTGTCTCTACAAAAAATACAAAAATTAGCTCCGTGTGGTGGTACATGTCTGTCATTCTAGCTACTCAGGAAGCTGAGGCATAAGAATTGCTAGAACCCGGGAGGCAGAGGTTGAAGTGCGCCAAGCTTGTGCCATTGCACTCTAGCCTGAGCGACAGATCAAAACTTTATCTCAAAAAAAAAAAAAAAAAAGCTGGCTGGACACAAAAATTAGCTGGGCATGGTGGTGTGCACTTGCAATCCCAGCTACTCGGAAGGCTGAGGCAGGAGAATTGCTTGAACCCAGGAGGTGGAGGTTGCAGTGAGCCGAGATCATGCCATTGCACTCCAGTCTGGGTAACAACAGCGAAACTCTGTCTCAAAAAAAAAAAAAAAAAAAAGCCACCCCTTCTTCCTTGTTTTTTCTACCATTATTTTTTTCCTGCTATTACAGTTCAGTTATTGCCACCTTCTTCGGGAACTGGTTTGCCTCTCTAGTTCTGTACCACTCCATACAGTCACGGACTCAACACCTGCAACATGGCCAGTGCCCATACTTAAATGTGATTTCAATATAGTTTTAAATACAGGTTAATACGTTCTTGAAATGAATTTCACCTATTTTTTCTTTTTGAGACAAGTCTTGCTGTGTTGCCCAGACTGGAGTGCAGTGGCGGGATCTCGGCTCACTGCAACCTCCGACTCCTGGGTCCAAGCAGATTCTCCTGCCTCAGCCTCCCAAGCAGCTGGGACTACAGGCGCCCACCACCACACCCAGCTAATTTTTGTATTTTTAGAAGAGACAGGGTTTCTTCACTATGTTGGCCAGGCTGGTCTTGAACTCCTGGCCTTGTGATCCACCTGACTCGGCCTCCCAAAGTGCTGGGTACAGGCTTTAGCCACCACGCCCAGCCTCCTTTTTTTCTTTTTTGAGATGGAGTGTCGCTCTGTTGCTCAGGCTGGAGTGTGGTGGTACAATCTTGGCTCACTGTAAACTTTGCCTCCTGGGTTCAAGCAATTCTCATGCCTCGGCCTCCTGAGTAGCTGGAATTATAGGCGCGCCACCATGCCTGGCTAATTTTTGTATTTTTAGTAGAGACAGGATTTTGCCATGTTGGCCGGGCTGGTCTTGACCTCAAGTGATCCACCCATCTCAGCCTCCCAAAGTGCTGGAATTACAGGTATGAGCTACTGCACCCTGACTTTTTTTTTTTTTTTTTTTTAAAATGGAGTCTGGCTCTGTCACCCAGGCTGCAGTACAGTAGTGCAATCATAGCTCATTGCAGCCTCCAACTCCTGGGTTCAAGCGATCCTCTTGCCTCAGCCTCCTAAACAGCTGGGACTACAGATGTGAGACATCAGGCTCAACCTAATAACACATTATTTGCCAGAAACAGCGTGCACAAGTCAGGACACTGAGACTTGGCCTGCATAGTTTGAGATCCTGTTGATCACTTACAAAGAATGTTACCTTTGGAGGAAGTTACATGAGTTCCTCCATTTATCTACAAAATATGGATAACGCAGCCGGGAGCAGTGGTTCATGCCTGTAACCCCAGCACTTTGGGAGGTCAAGGTGGGTAGATCGCTTGAAGTCAGGAGTTCAAGCCAGCCTGGCCAACATGGTGGCAAAATCCTGTCTCCAGTAAAAACAAAAATCAGCTAGGTGTGGTGGTACACCCTGTAATCCCAGCAACTCAGGAGGATGAGGCAGGAGAATCATTTTAACCTGAGAGGCAGAAGTTGCAGTGAGCCCAGATGGTGTCATTGCACTCCATCCTGGGTGACAGAGCCAGACTCCATCTCAAAAAAAAAAAAAAAAAGGTAACCCTACATTTCTTTCTTTCTTTTTTTTGAGACGGTGTTTTGCTGTTGTTACCCAGATTGGAGTGCAATGGCACGATCTTGGCTCACCGCAACCTCCGCCTTCTGGGTTCAAGCAATTCTCCTGCCTCAGCCTCCCAAGTAGCTGGGACTACAGGCACGCTTTGTATTTTTAGTAGAGACGGGGTTTCATCTTGTTGACCAGGATGGTCTCGATCTCTTGACCTCGTGATCCACCCGCCTCGGCCTCCCAAAGTGCTGGGATTATAGCTGGCCTTTTTTTTTTTTTTTTGAGATAGAGCCTCACTCTATTGCCCAGGCTGGAGTGCAGTGGTGCGATCTGGGCTCACTGCAACCTCTACCTCCCAAGTGCAAGCGATTCTCATGCCTCAGGCTCCCAAGTAGCTGGACTACAGGCTTGCACCACCACGCCTGGCTAATTTTTGTATTTTTAGTAGAGACGGGGTTTCACCATGTTGACCAGGATGGTCTCGATCTCTTGACCTCGTGATCCACCCGCCTCGGCCTCCCAAAGTGCTGGGATTACAGATGGGAGCCACAGCACGCAGCCCCTACATTTTCTTAGAGATGTTATGAACAGTCAGTTAACTAAAATACAAACAGCCTCTTCCAGGCACCTAGGAATAGTTTAGTGCTCTTATTTGCAAAAAGCAGTTAACAAATGATTATGAACTTTTCTATAGAACTTATAATGGCCAGAATCAAGTCATTTACTCACCACAGCAACCTCCTGAGCGCTGACAAAATAGAACACTGAGGCACAAGAGGGGAAGACAGGATTTGAACCTAATCAGTAGGGCTCCAGAGTTCTGTCTCCCTAACACCTAGAAAATGCCACTTCTCAGACTTCAATCACACAGCGTTACATCAGAGGAAACTATCATGATCCCCCTTAGACAAATGGAGAAACGGGGGCTGTAGAAATTGAGCACTTTCCCAAAGGCACAAGCCCAAAGTCATCTGACTCCTGAACTCCCGCTCTTCATCCCTCTGCCACTCAGTTCAGCATTACAGCCCCGGCTCACCTGGGCGCGGTGGCGAAAACATCAGGGTGCAGGTCGGCCAGGCCCACGTGCTCCTGCTCGAAGCCCCGCAGGGACTCGACCCAGGCCTGTACCGGGCGTCGAAAAGGGGGTACCGGGAACTCGACTTTGCGCAGCACCGGCTCCGGGAGACCTGGAGCGATTGCGGGGATGAGGGGTTAGGGTCAAGGGGCAGACCTCATTGTCGCCGCCCCTCCTGGGGCGACCCCGGCTGCCTCACCCTCGCTCGCCACTTGCTCCGGCTTCTCGGTCGGAGGCGCTGCCTCTTCCGCCAGTGAACTCAGGGCCTGCAAGGGGTGGGCGAAAGTGAGAGACGACCCCTGGACACCCCCACATTTCATCCTTCGACCACGCCTCCAGCCCCTGGCCTCACCCGGCAGCTCGTAGGGCGAAACCAGACCCGCACCCCAGCCCGGACCAACTGCAGCATCGCCGCGAAGCCTCCCACGCCACGGGAGGTCAAGGCCACTGGAATCGCGCGCGGCGCCGCCAGATGACGTCACGCACGCGACGCCACTCGACCCGCTGCGACTCCACGCTGGAAAGCGAGGTGTGCAAAACTGGATGGGGGGGTCCGACCCAGCGTGCCCCAACTTCCGCCCCAGGACTATTCCCCAGACCCCAATTTTCACTCCTGGCTTAAGGACCCTCTGCAACACTGGGTAACGCGACCTCACAGCAAGAAGCTCCAGCTTCCGTAGGCCATTCCTACTTGGGTCCAGCCCCCGGCGACCTCAGCCAATGAGACTTCTCCAGCCCAATTGAGCCAGTGAGTGTTAACACTGAAGGAGTGTCCCCGCCCATAATTGGGCAGTTCTGGGGCGAGCAACTAAGGAATACAGCCAATAACGCTGAAGCTTTCGCTGTTGGTCACGCCCAACGGGCCACGCCCTCATTTCTCCCCCGCTCTCGGAGGTGTTTTTTTCTTAATCTAATTATGTGGTTTTGTTTTTTTTATTTGTTTAAAGACAGGGCCTAGTAAGCCTGTCCCACAGAAGCCTTCAGGGTTGGGCCTGCCGGACCATACCTCCCACTTTAGATTCCCCAGGGCAGGGCTATGTCCTCCTGAAATCCCTCTGATTAGGTCTGTGTGTCCCCCACCCGGTAGACCAGGGTCCTGTCCCCGCTCAGACCTTCCAGGGCTCTCCCAGGACAGAACAAAGTGGGACACAGATCCTGGACTTCCTCCCTTGTCATCCCCTAACAAATCCGAACGCTCATTTTCGTTTCTTTATTTTGGTTTTTAGAGATGAGGGCTTGCTTTGTCGCCCAGGCTGGAGTGCAGTGGGCAAGATCATGACTCGTTGCAGCCTCAAGCTCCTGAGCTCAAGGGATCCTCCTGCCTCAGTCTCCTGAGTAGCTGGTAACTACAGGCGTGCACGCTTGGCTGTTTGTATTGTACTTTTTAATTTTGTATTTGTATTTTGAGGAGTCTTGCTCTGTCACCCAGGCCTGAGAGCAGTGGTGCGATCTCGACTCACTGCATCCTCTGCCTCCCGGGTTCAAGCGAGTCTCTGCCTCAGCTTCCCGAGTAGTTGGGATTACAGGCGCCCACCACCAGCTAATTTTTGTATTTTTAGTAGAGACGGGTTTCACCATGTTGGCCAGGCTGGTCTCGAACTCGTGATGTCAGGTAATCCACCTGCCTTGGACTCCCAAAGTGCTGGGATTACAGGCTTGAGCCAGTGCGCCCGGTCTAATTTTTTGTTTTTTGTTTTTGTAGAGACGGAGGCATGTGTCTCCCAGTGTGGCCCAGGCTGGTCTGGAACTTCTGGGCTCCAGTGATTCTCCCCCATTGGCCCCCAAAGTGCTGGGATTACAAGCCGGAGCCACCGTGGCCCACCCATTTTTATGTTCTTTACCATATTCCCGATAGACCCCCAGGGGGCGCCACCAGACCATAGCAGGCTTTCTTACTGGTCCAGGGCTGTCCGCTTGGAGGCCAGTGCATTCTGGACAGAGCACAGTTGCTAACAACGTGGTCTGTGAACCAACCTCGTTTTCCTTCGCTAGAAAAAGGGGAGGTTATGAGATTTCAATGACATATTGGAGGCAAAGCGTGCTATGCTTGGTAAAAGGTGAAAATTCAGTAAATATAATAATTATTATTTTTTGAGAGAGTCTCGCCCTGTTGCCCAGGATGGAGTGCAGTAGCGCATTCTTGGCTCACTGCATCTTCCACCTCCCCGGTTCAAGCGATTTTCCTACCTCAGCCTCCCAAGTAGCTGGATCACAGGCATGTGCCACCACGCCTGACTAATTTTTTGTATTTCTACTACAGACAGGATTTCACCATGTTGGCCAGGCTGGTCTTAAACTCCTGACTTCATGATCCACCCACCTCAGTCTCCCAAAGTGCTGGGATTACAGGTGTGAGCCACCGAGACTGACCTGTTATTATTATTACTATTATTATTATTTTGAGATGGAGTCTTGCTCTGTTGCCTAGGTTAGAGTGCAGTGGCATGATCTCAGCTCACTGCAACCTCCACCTCCCCGGATCAAGCAATTCTCCTGCCTCAGACTTCTGAGTAGCTGGGATTACAGGTGCCTGCTACCTCACCTGGCTAATTTTTGTATTTTTAGTAGAGAAGGGGTTTCGCCGTCTTGGCAGGCTGATCTCAAACTCCTGATCTTGTGATCCACCCACCTCAGCCTCCCAAAGCGCTGGGATTACAGGCGTGAGCCATTGTGCCTCGTCACATTACTATTATTATTTTCTTTTTTGAGATGGAGTCTCGCTATGTTGTTCATGCTGGAGTGCAGTGGCGCGATCTTGGCTCACGGCAATCTCCGCCTCCCAGGTTCAAGCGATTCTCCTGTCTCAGCCTCCTGAGTAGCTGGGATTATAGAAATGCGCCACCATGCTCTTAATATTTGTATATTTAGTAGAGACAGGGTTTCACCATGTTGGTCAGGCTGGTATTGAACTCTTGACCTTGTGATCTGCCCGCCTCAGTCTCCCAAAGTGCTGGGATTACAGGCATGAGCCACTGCACTTGATCGAATTATTATTATTATTATTGTTATCAGAGACAAACAAGGGCCAAGACAAGAGTGAGTGGGGGCAGAGACTGGAGGACTTGAACACTGTGCTAAAGATATGGGCTTTCTCTTGGTATCCAGTATATAATATTTTAGAAACATTTTTGTGAAGTACTAATGAAAATTTTGCTGGGCGCTATGGCTCACACCTGTAATCCCAACACTTTGAGAGGCAGAGGTGAGAGGATCACTTGAGCCCAGGCGTTTGAGCCCAGCCTAGGCAGCATGCCAACACCCTGTTTCTACCAAAAATTTAAAAATTAGCTAGGTATAGTGGTATATGCCTGTGGTCCCAGCTACTGGGGAGGCTAAGGCAGAAGGATCACTTGAACCCAAGAGATTCAGGCTATGGTGAGCCATGTTCATGCCACTGCACTCCTGAGTGACAGAGTGAGATCCTATCTCAAAAAAAAAAGTGGCTGGGCTCAGTGGCTCACGCCTGTAATCCCAGCACTTTGGGGGCCGAGGCAGGCCAGTCTCAAGGTCAGGAGTTTGAAATCAGCCTGGCCAACATGGTGAAAACCCATCCCTACTAAAAATACAAAAAATTAGCTGGGCATATTGTAATCCTGGGCGCCTATAATGCCAGCTATTCAGGAGGCTGAGGCAGGAGAATTGCTTGAACCCGGGAGGCAGAAGTTGCACTGAGCGGAGATTGTGCCACTGCACTCTAGCCCAGGTAACAGCCTGAGACTACATCTCAAAAAAAAAAAAAAAAAGTATAGCATATTGTGTATTTTATCCTTGCAAGAATAACTGTGGTTGCATGTTTAGGACTCCATGTATTTTGCAACTTTCAAAGGTCTTTTAATCCTTTATTTTGTTCCTGTTGTTTTTGAGACAGGATCTCACCCTGTTACTAGTATGTAATGCAGTGGCAAGATTATAGTTCACTGTAGTCTTGAACTCCTGTGCTCACATAATCCTCTGCCTCAGCCTCCCATGTAGCATGTAGCTAGGACTACAGGCGAGTGTCACTAGCCTAGCTTTTTTTTTTTTTTTTTTTTTTTTTTTGATATGGAGTCTTGCTCTGTTGCCAGGCTGGAGTGCAGTGGCTCAATCTCGGCTCACTGCAACCTCCACCTCCCAGGTTCAAGTGATTCCCCTGCCTCAGCCTCCTGAGTAGCTGGAATTACAAGCGTGTGTCACCACACCTGGCTAATTTTTTGTGTTTTAGTTTTTAGCAGAGATGAGGTTTCACCATGTTGTCCAGACTGGCCTCAAATTCTTGACCTCAAATGATCTGTCTGCCTCAGCCTCCCAAAGTGTTGGAATTATAGGCGTGAGCCACAACACCTGGCCGCCTGGCTTAATTGCTTAGTGACTTATTAGGCACCTACTGTGCACCACTGAGACACCAGCAAATCCAGCTGACACTTTTGAGATATTCAGAGTCCAAAGGATTGAAGGATCAGAGTTCAGGAGGGGAATCTGTAGGGTCTGTGGGCAGCCATAGGAGGAATTCCCAGCCACAGGGGCAGGGTCTTGGAGTGGTCTTGTGAAGCTACAGTCTGAGAGCTAAGGCTTGAGGACTTTGTCCAGAGGAGAAAGTGTGTTTCAGGTTGAGAAAACAGCAGTTGCAGAGGCCAGGAGTGAGGAAAGACTGACGGGGTAGAGGTGGCTGAACCTTTCCGACTACCCACCTCATGCCTCCTTTGTTTTTCTTCTTGTGGTTTCTGAGACAGGATCTTACTCTGTCACCCAGGCTGGAGTGCAGTGGTGTGATCTTGGCTCACTGCAACCTCCGCCTCCCAGGTTCAAGTGATCCTCCCATCTCAGCCTCCCGAGTAGCTGGGACTATAGGCACACACCACCATGCCCAGCTAATTTTTGTATTCTTTCTAGAGACAGCGTTCTGCCGTGTTGCCCAGGCTGGTCTTGAACTCCTGACTTCAGGTGATCCCCCACAGCTTCCATGATTATCCTATTTAAAATAGAAAATTGGCTGGGCGCTATGGCTCATACCTGTAATCCCAGCACTTTGGGAGGCTGAGCGGGTGTATCACCTGAGATCAGGAGTTCGAGACTAGCCTGACCAATATGGTGAAAACCCGTCTCTACTAAGAATACAAAAATTAGGTGTGGTGGTGTGCACCTTTAGTCCCAGCTACTCAGGAGGCTGATATGGGAGGATCACTTGAACCCAGGAGGTGAAGGTTGCAGTGAGCTGAGATTGCTCCACTGCACTCCAGGCCGAGTGACAGATTGAGACTCTGTGTCAAAAAATAAAATAAAATAAAAGGCAAATCTTCACCCCTGACCCTTCTGACCCATTGTCTTGCCTTAATTTTTTCTATTAATATTTATCCTTTTTTTTTTTTTTGACAGTGTCCCACTCTGTCACCCAGGCTGGAGTGCAATGTCACAATCTCGGCCCACTGAAACCTCTGCCTCTGGGGCTCAAGTGATCCTCTTGAGTAGCTGGAACTACATGTGTGTGCCACCACAACCGGCTATTTAAAAACATATTTGTTTGGTAGACACTGGGTCTCACCACATTGCCCAGGCTGGTCTCAGACTCCTTGGCTCAAGCAGTCCTCCCACCGTAGCCTCCCAAAGTGCTGGGATTACAGACGTGAGCCACCACATCTGGCCTAATGGTTATCTTCTTTTTTTTTTTTTTTTGTGGGGGATGAAGTTTTGCTCTTGTGCCCAGGCTGGAGTGCAATGGCACCATGTCGGCTCACTACACACTCCACCCCCTGAGTTAAAGCCATTTTCCTGCCTCAGCCTCCCAAGTAGCTGGGATTACAGGTCCTGCCACCATGGCCAGCTGATTTTTTGTATTGTTAGTAGAGGCGAGGTTTCACTATGTTGGCCAGGCTGGTCTCAAACTCCTGGCCTCAAGCGATCTGCCCACCTCGGCGTCCCAAAAGTCTGGGATTAGAGATGTGAGTCATCTCACCCAGCCCTAATGTTTATCTTCTAACATCCTATATAATTTCCTGGGGTGCATGTTAAAAATGCTTTTTGTCTGCCTCTTCCATTAAAGTGTAAACTCCCCCAAGGCTGGAATTTCCCTCTATCCTATTCCCTGCTGTAGCCTCACCACTCAGTGTAGTGCCTCTACCACAGCGTGTGCTCAATAAATCTTTCTTTCTTTCTTCTTTTTAGAGACAAGGTCTCACTCTGTCACTTAGTCTGGAATGCAGTGATATGATCATAGCTCACTACAGCCTCCAACTCTTGGGCTCAAGCGATCCTCCTGCCTCAGCCTCCCAAGTAGCTTTGACCACAGGCATGCACAACCACACCTGGCTAATAAATGTTTCTTGAGTGAATTCCGTCATTCATCCCGTTGTGGAGATATTGCTAAAAACAGAGGACTTTCCGTGTATGTTCCTGGGTCTCAGGTCTCTGTCCGCCTGAGGTCACTGGGCACATTAGGTGCCCATACATGAATCACTCAATAACACTGGTTTGAATTCAGGCACTGCCACTGATTGGCTGGATGCCTTTGGGAAAGTGGTGTGCTCTTTTGGAGCTGTGGCCTCCTGATCTGTAAGTGGAACACACACAAATCCTTCCCTATTGGGCTGCGTTGAGGACAAATTCTTCCTTCCAGCCTCACGCCTCATCATCTGCTACCCATCCCCTAGAGGTAAGTTCTAAACACCTGAGTCAGGTCACATTCCTCCTCTGCTCAGGACCCTCAGTACCTTCCACTGCAGTTAGCACTGAAACCAAAGTTCTCATCCATCCCTCAAGGCTCCACGGGACCTGCCCTCACCTTCCATTCTCCTGTTCCATTACTCCATGGCTTCAGCGGCCCTGGCCTCCTCAGCAGAACCCAGAACCCACCAATCACTTTCCATTTCCCCCTGAATATCTGTTTTTTTTTTTTTTAAGAGATGGGGTTGCACCATGTTGGCCAGGCTGGTCTTGAACTCCCGATCTCAGGTGATCCACTCACCTCTGCCTCCCAAAGTGCCGGGATTACAGGTGTGAGCCACCACACCTGTGTGCAGTGTTCACACCAAGGGCTTGAGACAGTTAGTGTGACTCGCCCCATCTTGGCTGCTGGACCTACCTGCACTCCCCCCTCTCGAGGGCTGTCGAGCTGAGACAAAGGTCGCGGGCTGAGTCACTGAGGCAAAAACAGAATACAAAGCAAAGGTCTGTGGTTTATGAGGACATTGTGCTGTGTGCTTTCATGTCCCCATCAGTCTCTGTGTAAGCAATAAACTTGCTACAATTGAGATGCCTAAGAGGGGGCAAGAGACCCCTGCCCATATTTTCCCTGGAGCTAAGCCTTTGTTCCATCCACTGATGGAAAACAGGATTAACGAGCCACCTTAAGGGCACCATTGTTTGCTTGCACTGTGTATCTTTGAAAAACATAAACTGCTTTGTAAACTATTATCACAAGCCCCCTTAAACTGCTTTGTGAGTGGTTATCACAAGCCCCTGATAACTATTTTTATGGAGTTTCTATTTCCTTTCTGTTTACCCCTTTTCTGCTGAGATAAAGTAAATGTAACAACAAAAAAGGTATAAAAGCTGTAACCCGCAAGAATAAACTTGCTGCGTTTTGACCATAGGTTACGCAGCCCTCCAGACTCCACTTTACTTTTTTCTTTCACTTCCGCGCACTCTCTCCCTCAGGTTGAACGAGACATCTATGTTGGCGGTCTCGGGGATTCCTGCAGGTTGGTAGCCCCCCGGCAGATGTGCCGGACCCCAACATCTGGCGCCTGGGACAGGGACCTGAGTACGAGAGGTACAGTGACGCACCCCAAATCAGAGGAGACAAGGTAAGGCCGCGGTTTTTGTAGTTCAGGACTCAAAATTCATCTGGGGTAAAAAATGGAGTAATATGAGTCCAGAAATCAGTCTGTGTTCACGAAGTTATTACATCAAACGTTAAGAAATAGAGGTGCTGATGTAAAAATGAAACATGTTTCTGTTTTTAGAGATTGTTTACGAATTGTGCCCGTGGGTCCCTGAGGAGGGATCGTTAGATGAATCTACCTGGAGTAAAATAGGAACTAAGATTGAGGAATACACCGCCACTCATCAATCTTCCCCGCAGGCAGAACTGCTACTTTCGGTTTGGCTGCAGCTGCATCACGCTGTCTGCCTGCCTGCTGCTTCTCTTGCTTCTAATCCCTTTTCCTCTTACAAATCTAACCCTGATGATGGAGGGGGCGGCTGTAACTTACCACCTTGTAATCCTCTAAACGAGCCCGATTCTGCCCTCAGAGTCGGACCTGGAGCCGGAAATGGAGGAGCTCAGGACGAAGGGATCAGAACCGAAGTAAAAAAACGGCGCTTCGGAGAACACGCAGGTGACTGCTTTAGCTGCGCCCTTAATTATTTCCCCCGAGCAATTTTCCAGGCTCCTGGCTTCGCTTTCCAAACCTGCTCAGGCTTTTCCTGTAGTTACTATGCCTTCCTCTAAGCCTGTGGTGCGCTCTACCCGCGAGAACCTATCCTTGCAACTACTTATGCCTTTGAATCTCTGAAACAGGGATTTCCCGATTCTGACCTCCACCTTTTCTGTCCTACTGTAGAAGTGACCAATCAAAACGGCGAGATTGTTTGCCATTATGAACCTATTCCGCCAAAATTCATGAAAGATTTCAAGGAGGCAGTGAATAATTATGGACCTACTGCACCTTATATTCTCTCTTTACTTGAAAATTTTGGTATTCAGGCCATGACCCCTGCAGACTGGCATCACGTCGCCAATGCCTGCCTTTCAGGCGGCGACTACTTATTGTGGAAAGCTTATTATGATGATGCCGCTTTCGATTTGGTGGAAAAGAATGAGAGACAAAGAGTGGGAGTTAATTTGCAAATGTTGAAAGGTACAGGTGATTATGAAAGTGTTCAGGCACAAGTTGCCCTCCCAGAAGCGGCGTTTGGGCAGGTAAATGCTTTAGCTTTGTGTGCCTGGAGAAAGCTTCCCACTCATGGAGAATTTACTGATGAAATTACCAAAATTAAGCAGGGAAATGAGGAACCTTACCAAAATTTTGTCTCTAGATTAATGCAGGCAGTCAAATGGCAATTTGGAGATAGCGAGTCAGCTCAATTATTACAAAACAATTGGCCTATGAAAATGCTAATACTACTTGCCAGTCCATTCTCCGCCCATGGAGAAAAGCTTCCCTTGCAGAATACATCTGGCAATGTGCAAATGTTGGGCCAGCGTATCAACAAGGTTTAGCCATGGCTGCAGCACAAAAGGGACTTTCTGTGTCCGCCTTTTTAAGGCAGCAGCAACAGCAAAATCGTAGGCCATCTGTGAAGTGCTTTCAATGTGGACAGTCTGGTCACGTTGCTAAAAACTGCCCTCACCCTGTTGGTATTGCTTCCCCCCAGCCTGCGCCGTCTTTCCCTGCCACACAGCAAAGGCCTCGCCAGCCTGGTGAGTGTCCTCGGTGTCACCGTGGCAGCCATTGGGCCAACGAGTACAGATCTAAGAGGGATGCTCAAGGAAATTCTCTTCTCCCCCGTTCGGGAAACTCCCAGAGGGGGTCACCTCGACCCCCACAACCAATCGAGGCTCTTCCTCTCTTTCGACCTACTGTTCAGGACTTGACCTCTGTCCCACCACCGAGATCCTATTAACGCCTGATTCTGGTGTGATTCCAGTCCCAACAGGTATTTTTGGCCCATTACCAGATGGATATATAGGCCTTTTGTTAGGATGTAAGGCAATTCCACATATTGTACCCACTATTGTTGATCAAAATTTCTCTGGAGAGCTGACTGTGTAAGCTTCTACTGCCGGAGGGGTGGTTACATTACAGCCAGGCTCTCCTTTCATGCAGCTTTTGCTTGTGCCCCACAAAGAGAGCGCTACCTCAGATACGTCCCCTCTGATACAGGGACAAGAAACATCCTTCTTACCTGTGATGGGTACAAGCCATTTCGGCATCACGACCAGAAATGATTATTACCATTAATGGAAAGAAATTTAG
Source organism: Callithrix jacchus (assembly GCF_049354715.1). Taxonomy (NCBI): domain Eukaryota; kingdom Metazoa; phylum Chordata; class Mammalia; order Primates; family Cebidae; genus Callithrix; species Callithrix jacchus. The sequence continues at coordinate 9,425,503 of NC_133523.1, read as the reverse complement.
GGGCCTTTTAGACACTGGAGCAGGTGTTTCTGTAATCTCCTCAGAGTTTTGGCCCCCTGCATGGCCTGTCACACAGGCTTATATGTCTCCGCAGGGTATAGGCACTTCTTCTGACCCTTATCAGTCTTCCCAATTGTTATCTTGGTCAGATGAAGAAGGCCATAGTGGCTCTTTCCGTCCATATGTTTTGCCCAACATTCCCATAAACTTGGGGGCCGTGACATTTTACAGTCTATGAATGCTCACTTGGTTACTTCTAGCCCTGCCCTAGATATCTTGATGAAACAAGGCTTCCATCCTTCTAAAGGTCTTGGTCTTGGTCAAAATTTACAAGGTGATCCTATGCCCTTGGAAGTTGTTCCTAAAAATGATCGTTCAGGGTTAGGGGTTTTTTCCAGTGGGTCGCTGTGACTCCTGGCACCCACGCTGATTCCATCACTTGGCTTTCTGATTCTGCTGTGTGGGTAGACCAGTGGCCCCTGTCTGCTGAAAAGATTGCTGCAGCTAGAGAGCTGGTCCAGGAACAGCTTGCAGCTGGCCATTTAAGGCATTCTAATAGCCCATGGAATACTCCTATTTTTGTCATTAGAAAGAAATCTGGTAAATGGAGACTTTTACAAGACCTTAGGAAAGTGAATGAAATTACGGAAGTCATGGGACCACTGCAACCTGGTCTCCCTTCGCCTGTTGTTGTTCCTCAAAATTGGGAATTACTAGTTATTGATTTGAAAGATTGCTTCTTTTCCATCCCCTTGGCACCTCAACATTGCTGCAGGTTTGCCTTCAGTGTTCCTGCCACCAATTTTGACAGGCCTTTTGAGCGCTATGAGTGGACTGTTCTTCCTCAAGGTATGGCGAACAGCCCCACCTTGTGTCAGAAATTTGTTGCTCAGGCAATTGTGCCCCTCTGTGAGCGCTATCCGGATGTTCTTTTGCTACATTATATGGATGATCTCCTTTTGGCCGCTCCTTCCCCTGGCCTCCTACAGGAAGCCTTTCGGGATTTAAGCGACCTCCTTACAAATTCAAACTTAGTTATATCTCCTGACAAAGTCCAAAAGGTAACTCCTTTCCATTATTTGGGTCGCCTCATTGACTCCAACCAAGAGTCCTATAAGACTCCTGTCCTACCTACTGCCCATCTCAGTACATTGAATGATTTCCAAAAGTTTTTAGGAGACATTAACTGGATCAGACCTAGTCTTAAATTAACTACTGGTCAACTCAAGCCTCTTTTTGATGTGCTCAGAGGCCCCGCAGACCCAGAGTCTCCCCGGACACTTACTGATGAGGCTAGACATGCCTTGCAATTGGTGCAAGATGCTCGCTCAGAACAAAAGCTAAACCATGTCACTACTGGAGTGTCTTGGTGTTTATGCATTTTACGCACCTCTTACACCCCCACAGGTCTTTTCCGGCAAAAGGGAATCTTGGAGTGGCTCCATCTGTCTGCCAGTCAGCCTCGAGTTGTTACTCCTTATCATGACTTAGTGTCCATGCTAATTGCCCAAGGCCGCCTCAGGGCACTCACTCTCTCTGGCTCTGACCCACCTATTGTGATCGTTCCTTACACCGCCCAAGAACAATCTTGGTTGTGGTCATTTTCTGACTCATGGCAAGTAGCTCTTGCAGATGTCACAGGACGACTTTCCTGCCACTATCCCAAAGACAAAACACTGCATTTTTATTCCAAATGTAATCTTATTTTCCCCATGACATGTTCTTTGCAGCCAATTTCTCAGGCCGCTTTGGCATTTACAGATGGTTCCTCAAACGGACTTGCCGCTGGACAGATTGATGATGTTCCCTTTTCTTTCCAGACACCTGAAACTTCCGCCCAAAGGGTGGAATTGCTTGCTGTTCAACGTGTGCTCTCCACTTGTGGTTAATCAGTTAATATATACTCTGACAGTCAATATGTGGTTAACCTGATCAGTCTGCTGGAGACAGCGCCCTTGTCATTTTCTGACAGTCCTGCTATAATACACCTACTTCTTCCTTTACAGCAGACTGTCCGCAAGCGGACTCATCAATTCTTTATTGGTCACATTCGTGCACATACTGATTTACCCGGACCTCTCTCTGCAGGCAACAGGCGTGCTGATGCTCTCACTCGCCCAGTCATAGCCTCTGCCCTTTCTCCTTTACAACGGGCTGAGACGTCCCATGCCCTGCACCACCAGGGCTCCCGTAGCCTGTGGCTACAATTTCAAATCACCAGAGAACAGGCTTGTGCCATTGTTAAGCAGTGTCCTGCCTGTATAACTCACTTACCTCAACCCACACACACTGGAGTAAACCCTCGTGGTCTACAGCCTGGCCACATCTTTCAGATGGATGTCACCCATATTGCTTCCTTTGGTCGTTTAAAATATGTGCATGTAACTATTGACACTTTTTCTCATTTCATAATAGCTCCAGCCCATACAGGAGAGGCAGTCAAGGACGTGACTGCTCATTGTCTACTCGTGTTCTCCAGCCTAGGTGCACCAAACATTTTGAAGACTGATAATGCTCCAGCTTCCACCAGCTCTTTATTCCAAACCTTTTGCTCTCAATTCCAGGTGCTCCATAAGACAGGAATCCCCTATAATCCTCAGGGACAGGGAATTGTTGAACGTGCTCATGCCACCCTTAAAACTTTATTACTTAAACTAAATAATTCACCTCCTTCCTTTTACAAGTCTCCACATGATGTACTTCGACATGCTCTTTATGTTCTAAATTTTTTAACCCTTGATGCTCAAGGTCACTCAGCAGCTGATCGTTTCTGGCACCCAGAGGACTCAGCCACACCTATGGTGTTATGGAGAGATTTATTTTCTAATCAATGGAATGGCCCTGATCCTGTATTAGTTTGGGGCAGAGGTCACGTTTGTGTCTTTCCTAGTTCTGCCCCCTCACCTATCTGGGTGCCTGAGCAACACGTCAAGCATGCCCCAAAAAAGACAATCCTCTCTGAGACCAGTGACCATCCCTCTTCCTCGACTGACATCTCCCTGTCGGCCGAGCCCTCAAGTGATTTCACCAGATTCCCTTCTCCCGAGAATCCCTCATCTACGCCTACAGAGGACGACATCCCGCCGTGTCCATCGCCCGCGGCACCAGCCAATGCCTCCTCAAGAAGTTCCAGTCCCGACCTGGACCCAGATGCGACGCCTAGTGGCTGACATGTCACACATTGTTCATCAGCAAGGACATTCTCTTAATCTGGTTACTCTATTCTTAGCCATGCTAGCCATGTTATCTTGTGATTCTACGTTAGCACACACTGTGCCTACTTACGATTCTCCTGACGCTTTTTGGGCCTACGTTCCTGATCCTCCTTTACTCCGTCCTGTTACTTGGGATGATCCTGCCTTTACTGTCTTCCTTAACGACACCTCAATATTTGGCACCCCTTCAGCAGCTCATATCTATCCTCAATCAGCAAACTACACCTTCTTTGGTCAATCCATTTCTCCTCCTATGTGTTTCCATGCTGCCAAACTGTACTCTATGCCCTTTTACGTAGAAGATCTGCATTACACACCTGTAACTACTGCTCAGCCTTCACCCTCCTATTGCTTCAATTTAGGCATTCGCCATTCCTTTGCTTATAGTGGCCTTGAAACTCTACCCAGAAATATTCCTCAATTTAATAGAAATTGGATTGCATCCTATATTGGACTTGGAATCATTAGAAGTTACTCCTGCTAAACTGCCCATATATGACCAGCAACATTGCCATGTGACCAACAAATCACTTGACCCCGCACCTGTCTGGCGCTCTTGTCTTCCCCCATCAGCTCATCCTCTTCATTCCCACCTTGTTACAGGGTTTCCTCTTTATGATTGGTCTGTACCCTCTCCTTGTCTTTCTGGTATCCATCAATATGAGTCCCCCAGAGCATGGAACACTCCCCTATATACCACAGCCTCTGGCAAAACCTATTCCTCTCTATGGAGGCTTTTCCTGGCTATTCATCCTCCTACAGTTTACGCAGGCCACGGAAGCAATGTTGATAAGCCTGTACAAACCTTCTCCATACATTCATGCGTAGCTGCTCCCTATGCCCTTCTACTAGGGCCAGTATCTTTTCAGGTTCAAAATGGTCATTATACTATTTCCTGCTTGAATTGCCTCCTCACAAATTGTATTGATGCCCCTGTGTTCCCTGTCAATACAATTCTTGTTGTTCATCAACCCCCTTATGTTATGCTTCCTGTAAATATCCCAGGTCCTTGGTATGATGAACATTCATACTCTCTGTTTTACAAAACCCAATCTCTGTTCCTTCGGCATCAAAAATGTTTCCTTGGTATACTCATTGCTGGAATTATAGCCATTGTGTCTGTGATAGCTTCTACAGCTACAGCTGCTGTTAGTCTTTCAAAATCCGTTAATACTGCTGTATATGTGAATCACTTGGCAAAAAATGTTTCTATTGCTATGGGATCTCAAATGTCTATTGATGACAAATTAGAAGCTAAACTGAATGCCTTAGAACAAACTGTAACCATCTTAGGGGACAAAGTGTATAACTTACAAAATCGACTTTCACTTAGATGTCATTCTCATTATAAATATATTTGTGTTACCAGTGCTCCTTACAATGGTTCTCAGAGGCAGTGGCCACTTATTAAGGCCCATTTACAGGGCATCTGGTCTCATAACACTCTCTAGACATCTCACGTTTGCAGCAAGAAATTTCGGCCATTGACTTTTCTCGGTCACAATTACCTGATGATGATTCTATTGCTCGCAGTTTTGTTGATGCCATGTCCTCTTGGATGAATCAGTTTCATCTCCCTTCCTTTTCATCTCTGCTTGCCATTGCTGCTTGTGTTCTTATATTGCTAATGTGCCTGCCATGTGTCTTCTGTCTTGTATTCTCCACCCTCAGAGAAATGCAACTGAAGCTGTTTGCACTTCATTTGCAAAGTAAAAAAACGGGAGATGTGCGGTGTTCGCGCCAAGGGCTTGAGACAGCAGCGTGACTCGCCCCGGTTTGGCTGCTGGACCTATCTGCACTCCCCCATCTCAAGGGCTGTCGAGCTGAGACAAAGGCCGCAGGCTGAGTCACTGAGGCAAAAACAGAATACAAAGCAAAGGTCTGCGGTTTATGAGGACATTGTGCTGTGTGCTTTCATGTCCCCATCAGTCTCTGTGTAAGCAATAAACTTGCTACAGTTGAGATGCCTAAGAGGGGCAAGAGACCCCTGCCCATATTTTCCCTGGTGCTAAGCCTTTGTTCCACCCACTGATGGAAAACAGGATTAACAAGCCACCTTAAGGGCACCATTGTTTGCTTGCACTGTGTATCTTTGAAAAACATAAACTGCTTTGTAAACTATTATCACAAGCCCCCTTAAACTGCTTTGCAAGTGGTTATCACAAGCCCCTGATAACTATTTTTATGGAGTTTCTATTTCCTTTCTGTTTACCCCTTTTCTGCTGAGATAAAGTAAATGTAACAAGAAAAACGGTACAAAAGCTGTAACCCACAAGAATAAACTTGCTGCGTTTTGACCATAGGTTACGCAGCCCTCCAGACTCTGCTTTACTTTTTTCTTTCACTTCCGCGCACTCTCTCCCTCAGGTTGAACGAGACATCTATGTTGGCGGTCTCGGGGACTCCCACAGATCGGTAGCCCCCCGGCAGACGTGCCGGACCCCAACACACCTGGCCTGTTTTTTTTTTAATTATTATTTTTCTTTTTAAAAACATGATGGGGGCCAGGCATAGTGGCTCATGCCTATAATCCCAGTACTTAGAGAGGCCGAGATGGGCCGATGACTTGAGGTCAGGAGTTTGAGACCAGCCTGGCCAAGATGGTGAAACATCCTCTCTAAAAATACAAAAATTAGCCAGGCATGGTGGTGGGTGCCTGTAATCCCAGCTACCTGGGAGGCTGAGGTAGGAGAATCGCTTGAACCTGGGAGGCGGAGTTTGTAGTGAGCAGTGATTTCACCACTGCACTCCAGGGTCTCAGTATGCGGCCCAGGCTGGTCTCTAACTCCTGGCCTCCAGTGATCCACCACTTCAGCCTCTCAAAGTGCTGAGATTACAGGTGTGAGTCCCCATGCCTGGCCTCCCCTGAATATTTGTGTGTCTCACTCTTTCATCTCCTTTGACTCTTTGCCGAAATGCCACCTTCTCAGGTGACTGTGCATCTAAACTCATCCTTCGCTTCCTACTCCAGTTTTTTATTTTTTATCTTTTAGAGGCAGAGTTTCCATCTGTCACCCAGGCTGTAGTGCAGTGGCAGAATCATAAGTCATTGCAGCCTTCACCCTCTGGGCTCACGTCGTCCTCACACCCGGCCTCCTGAGTAGCTGGGACTACAGGTGCCGCCACACTGGGCTGACTTTTTTTATTTTTGGTAGAGACGGAGATCCATGAGACTGCTCAGGCTAGTCTCAAATTTCTGGCCTCAAGCTGTCCTTCTGCCTTGGCCTCCCAAAGTGCTGGGAATACTGGCATGAGCCAACCACACCTGACCCCCAATTATGAGTCTTAACAGAAGGGCAGTAACAATCAGGAGACCTGCACACCAAAAGGCTCAAAGTTCGGCCGTTTTGAGCCAAAGCCGGGGACAGGTCAAAGGTTGATGCAACCAGCCCTCTCAATTGCAGGCAACCTCTGTTACTGGTAGTGTAGGACTGGCATCAACTCTGCAGCCCGGAGAGGGTCTTTGCTGGTTGTGGGTATCACAGCAATTTAGGGGGCACACATCAGATGTCGGATGGCCCCTCAACATCTGGACTTGTCTTTTTCTCCTTTACTGAGGAGGGGTTCTCATGAAGGCCAGGGTTCAGAGTTGCAATACTGGGAGGCAGCCCCCCAAAAAGAAGGTACAGGGCATGAGGTTGGCAGCTCAAGTGATCCGTTCACCTCAGCCTCCCAAAGTGTTGGAATTACAGGAGTGAGCCACTGCGCCCGGTCAATTTTCCTCATCTTTCAAATGGGATTGGCCGGGCATGGTGACTCAACGCTTGTAATCCCAGCACTTTGGAAGGCCAAGGCAGGTGCATCACTTGAAGTCAGGAGTGGTTCGAGACCAACCTGGCCAGTATGGTGAAACCCCATCCCTACTGAAAATACAAAAATTAGCTGGGCATGGTGGCAGGTGCCTGTAATTCCAGCTACTCAGGAGGCTGAGGCAGGAGAATCACTTGAATCTGGGAGGTGGAGGTTGCAGTGAGCCAAGATCATGCCACTGCCCTCCAGCCTGGGTGACAGAGAGAGACTCCATCTCAAAAAAAAAAAAGGTACAGGGCATGTATGGATGATATAGATCTGTCGCAGGGGGTGAGGGATGGTCTCCTATACTGGCGAGAACTGCCTAAAGCTCCCCTCCCCCATTAACTGTCTAAACATCTGCTGTGTGTTTGTTTTCAGTTCAGCTTGTAACTGCCAAGCCCCGTGAGGGGGTGGAGCCTCCTACAGAGCCCCCCTCTCCACAGTGGGGCTGATTTGCATTATTTTCATTTCCTTCAGTTCCCTGAGCAACCAGGACAGGGGTGCAGGGTAATAAAAAGCCACTACTAGCCCTCCAGGCAGGTGTTGGCGAGAACCAGAGGGTCCAACAGCCTTGAGGGCTTGAGCCCCTGGGCAGGTCACTTTTACTCTTCAGGCCTCAGTTTCCTCCTCTGTAAAAAAAAGAGGGTATAATCGCCCCTACCCACATGGTTCTCACAGGGCTTGAGCCTGCGTGCCTTGGCTTCATACACTCCCTGTGCTATTCTCCCTGCATGGCTAGGGGCCGACCTCTGCACACGACATCTCCCTTGCCCACTGCCTTCTGGCCACAGTTAGTCAATGGGAGACGCTGGGAGCAGATTGTCAGAGAGGAAGGTGGGAGAAGCCAAGATATTTCTTTTCATCTTTTTCTTTCTTTTTTTTTTTGACATGGAGTCTTGCTCTTCACCCAGGCTAGAGTGCAGTGGCGTGGTCTTGGCTCACTGCAGCCTTTGCCTCCCAGGGTCAAGTGATTCTCCTGCCTCAGCCTCCCAAATAGCTGGGACTACAGGCACCCATCCCCACACCTGGCTAATTTTTGTATTTATTTATTTATTTATTTTTGAGACAGAGTCTCACTCTGTTGCCCAGGCTGGAGTGCAGTGGCACGATCTTGGCTCACTGCAACCTCTGCCTACCAGGGTCAAGCGATTCTCCCGCCTCAGCCTCCTGAGTACCTGGGATTACAAGCACATGCCACCACACTTGGCTAATTTTTGAATTTTTAGTAGAGACAAGGTTTCACCATGTTAGTCAGTCTGGTCTTGAACTCGTTATATACACACCTCGGCCTCCCAAAGTGCTGGGATTACAAGCATGAGCCACCATGCCCGGCCCCTAATTTTTGTATTTTTAGTAGAGACGGGGTTTCACCACGTTGGCCAGGCTGGTCTCAAACTCATGACTTTGTGATCCACCTGCATTGGCCTCCCAAAGTGCTGGGATTACAGATGTGAGCCACTGCTCTCGGACTCTTTTTGTTTTTTTCTAAAGATAGGGTCTCACTCTGTCACGCCGGCTGTAGTGCAGTGGCACAATCATAGCTCACTGCGGCCTTGACCTCCTAGACTGATGTGACCCTTTTGCCTCAACCTTCTGAGTAGCTGGACCCACAGGTGTGCGCCACCATGCATGAATACTTTCTGTACAATTTTAAAAAATAGAGATGGGGGTCTTCTGTATAACCCAGGCTGGTCTCAAACACCTGTCTTCAAGTGATCCTCCCACCTTGGCTTCTCAAAGTGTTGGGATTACAGTTGTGAACCACTGGGCCCAGCCCAAGATATTTCGCCCCACACGCCCTTGGTAGCACCTCCCATTAGACATCATCTCCCCATATGGTATTTTTTTTTTTTTTTGAGACAGAGTCTCGCTGTGTTGCCAGGCTGGAGTGCAGTGGTGTAATCTCAGCTCACTGCAACCTCTGCCTTCTGGGTCTGAGTGATTTTCCTGCCTCAGCCTTCTGAGTAGCTGGGATTACAGGTGCACACCACCACATCCAGCTAATTTTTGTATTTTAGTAGAGACAGGGTTTCACCCATGTTGGCAGGATAGTCTTGATCTCCTGACCTCGTGATCTGCCCACCTTGGCCTCCCAAAGTGCTAGGATTACAGGCGTGGGCCACCGCGCCCTGCCCTATATGGTAATCTTTATTTAAAATTTTTTACATGATCTGCCATATCCTTTATTTTTATTATTTTATTTTATTTTTTAAGAGATGAGGTTTGGCTATGTTGCGCAGGCTGGACTCCAACTCTTGGCTCAAGCCGTCCTCCTCTCTCAGCCTCCTGAGTGGCTGGCACAACACGAGTATGCCGCCATGCTTGGTTTATGCTAATTTAAAATAATCTCGCCATCCTTTTTTTTTTTTTTTTTTTTGAGACAGAGTCTTACTCTGTCGCCTGGGTTGGAGTGCAGTGGCACCATTTTAGCTCACTGCAAACTCCCTTCCTGGGTTCAAGCAATTGTCCTGCCTCAGGAATTGTCCTGCCTGGGAATACAGGCGCCCGCCACTATGCCAATTAATTTTTTGTATTTTTAGTAGAGACAGGGTTTCACCATGTTGGCCAGGCTGGTCTCAAACTCCTGACCTTGTGACTTGCCCTCCTTGGCCTCCCAAAATGCTGGGATTACAGCCACCACACCTGGCCATCTTTTTTTTTTAAATTTTTTAATCTGTGTATTAAATGGACCCCTGTATTAAATCCCCTCCATTGGAGACACTTCTGTGTAAGAAGATCACTTGAGCCCAGGAGTTCAAGTCCAGCCTGGGCAACATAATGACACCTACCTAACTCTCTTCAAAAAATGTAAAAGTTAGCTGTGGGCATGGTGGCTGGGGCCTGTAGTCCGAGCTACTGGGCAGGCTGAAGAGGGCAGAATGCTTGAGCTCACAAGCCTGAGACTACAGGGAGCTGTGATTGCACCACTGCACTCCAGCCTGGGTAACAGAGCAAGATCTTATCTTTAAAGACAAAAAGTAGGCCGGGAACCGTGGCTCACACCTGTAATCCCAGCACTTTGGGAGGCCGAGGCAGGTGGATCACTTGCGACTGGGAGTTCAATAGCAACCTGACCAACATGGAGAAACCCCATTTCTACTAAAAATACAAAAATTAGCCAGGCGTGGTGGTGGGCGCCTGTAATCCCAGCTACCTGGGACGTAGAGGTTTTGGTGAGCTGAGATCGCACCATTGCACTCCAGCCTGGGCAAAAAGAGCAAAACTCTGTCTCCAAAACTAAACTAAAATAAAAATTGCTTCTTGGCCTTTTGGCTAAGATCAAGAAAATAAATAAATAAATGAATAATAAGCTGCTGTGATGATTCTTTTTTTAAAGTATTGGGGTTTTTTTGTACAATTTAGATTTAATACTATCTTCCCGGCTGGGCATGGTGGCTCATGCCTGTAATCCTAGCACTTTGGGAGGCTGAGGTGTGTGGATCATTAAGTCAGGAGTTTGAAACCAGCCTGGCCAAGATGGTGAAACCCTGTCTCAACTAAAAATACAAAAATTAGCCAGGCATGGTGGCAGGCACCTGTAATCCTAGCTACTCAGGAGGCTGAGGCAGGAGAATCGCTTGAACCCAGGAGGCGGAGGTTGCAGTGAACCGAGATGGCACCGCTGCACTCCAGCCTGGGCGACAGAGCGAGACTCCGTCTCAAAAAAAAAAATTCCCTTTTTAACATACAGTTGTGCAAATTTCAACCAACATATATAGTCACATAACCAAAACCACAATGGTTCCATCACTTAAAAAAAAAAAAAAAAGAATTCCCTCGTGTCTCTCTCTCTCTCTCTCTCAAAGACATTGTCTTGCTCTGTTGCTCAGGCTGGAGTGCAATGGTGCGATCATATCTCACAGTAGTATCGAACTGCCGAGCTCAGGGGATCCTTCTGCCTCAGCCTCCAGAAGAGCTAGTACAGGCATGTGCCACTGCACGTGGCTCATTTTTTTTATTTTTTGTAGAGACGGGGACTCACTCTGTCACCCAGGCTGGTTTCTGACTCCTGGATTCAAGCGATTCTCTCACCTTGGCCTCCGAAAGTGCTGGAATTCAGGCGTGAGCCACTACACCCTGACCCACCATGCCCTTTTGCAGTCAACCTCTTGTCCCAATATTTCACTGTACCTATAGTTTTTCTTCTCCTAGAACATTATAGAAATAGAATCAGGGCTGGTCTCGGTTCTATTACAGGTTCTGGCCTGTAATCCCACCACTTTGAGAGGCTGAGGCGGGAGGATCACGAGGTCAGGAGATCGAGACCATCCTGGCTAACATGGTGAAACTCCGTCTCTACTAAAAATGCAAAAAATTAGCTGGGCGTGATGGCGTGTGCCTATAGTTCCAGATACTGGAGAGGCTGAGGCAGGAGAATCGCTTGAACCTGGGAGGCGGAGGTTTCAGTGAGCCAAGATCACGCCACAGCATTCCATCCAGCCTGAGTGACAGAAGGAGACTCCATCTCAAAAAGTAAATAAATAACTAAATAGAATCACACGGTATGTGACCTTTGCATTCAACTTCTTTCCCTCATCCTGATGTGTTGAGAGTTCTCCATGTGGCTAGGTATGTAGGTATCACTATTTCCTTCTTTCTGATTTTGATGTAGTCTTTTCTTTTTTTTTTTTTTTGAGATGGAGTTTCATTTGTTCTTGTCACCCAGTCTGGAGTGCAATGGCACAAATCTTGGCTCACTGCAACCTCCACCTCCTGGGTTCAAGCGATTCTTCTGCCTCAGCCAGGAGAATCTAACTTTTTTGTTTTTAGTAGAGATCGGGTTTCGCCATGTTGGCCAGGCTAGTTTTGAACTCCTGACCTCAGGTGATCTGCCTGCCTCAGCCTCCCAAAGTGCTGGGATTACAGGCATGGTGTTCTGTCGTGAGGATGGACTGCAGCTTGTCTCTCCTTTCCCTAGCTGAGGGAGCTGCTGTGAGATACTGAGGGTGAGTCAACATTTGTAAAGCACTTTGGGCAGTAACTGGCACGTTACACACGTCAGCTGTCATGACCACACTGGGGTGGGAGGGGCTTGCTGAGAAGCTGGCCTTTTTGGGGTTCCCCGTCCCCTAATTGTGCATAATTCCTTCAGCTGGAAGAGAGAGAACCCACCCTTCCCTGGCTCAAAGGACTGAGACTGCTTCTGATGGAGACGTGGCAAAGGCTGGCCTCCAGCTGGAGCCTCCCCACCCCACTGCTGAAGCTGAAAGTGGGCCCTGAGCCCGTGGTGGAGATGAGGCGTCTGCAGTTCCCTTGCCTGCCAAGATCAGCATCTGGGAAGCTTCTCTGTAGCCCCGGGGCCCCTTCCCCCAGCGCTGGGGCAATGATGAGAAAGTTGGGATCCATCTCAGACAATTCCCAGGCAGTTCCTCCTGCCAGAGTTGAGAGTCAGGGCGTGGGGAGACAGTGGAGGCCCAGGGAGGGTGCAGAACAGGCCTGGGTTGCTCGCGAATTTGGGAGCAGTGGGGCCAACAAGATCTGGGATGAAGGGCTGGGCCTCCTGGATTTGGGGGAGTTCACAATATCTGGGGTGAAGGTGGGAATGGGGGTTGGAGGACATTCCTTCATCTGTTCCTACCCACTGGGGCAGAGATGGGGGTGGCTGCATGGGGACTGGAGTGGAGAATGAATGAACAAGAGGACAGAGGGCCAGGGCTGCTGGACTGAGAGAAGCTGGATGACTCCAGTTCAGACAGCACCCCTCCTGTGTGCCTGTTTTCCTTTTCTTTTCTTTCTTTTTTTTTTTTTTTGAGGCAGAGTCTTGCTCTGTCACCCAGGCTGGAGCGCAATGGCTCACTGCAACCTCTGCCTCCCGGGATCAAGCAAGTCTCCTGCTTCAGCCTCTCAGATAGCTGGGGTTACAGGCACGCGTCACCATTGCCTGGCTGGTTTTTGTATTTTTAGTAGACATGGGGTTTCGCCATGTTGGCTGGACTGGTCGAACTCCTGATCTCAGGTGATCCACCTGCCTTGATCTCCCAAAGTGTTGGATTACAGGCATGAGCCACGGCACCCAGTCAATTTTTCTCATCTTTAAAATGAGGTTGGCGGGGCGCAATGGCTCACACCTGTAATCCCAGCACTTTGGGAGGCCAAGGCTCATGGACCACTTCAGGTCAGGAGTTTGAGACCAGCCTGGCCACCATGGTGAAACCCTGTCTCTACTAAACATACAAAAATTAGCTGGGCATGGTAGCATGCACCTGTAATCCCAGCTACTCAGGAAGCTGAGGCAGAATAATTGCTTGAACCAGGGAGGTGGAGGTTGCAATGAGCCAAATCACGCCACTGCACTCCAGCCTGGGCAACACAGTGAGACCCCATCTCAAAAAAAAAAAAAAGGGATGATGGCTATCATAATAATACCCACTTCCTCAGGTTGTGAGGACTCACAGCGCCACACCTAGCACACAGTCGGTGGCTGCGAATGTTAGCCATTATTGTCACTGACCCTATAATTAGTGGAAGCTAGTTCAAGCCTCTTCCTTCTCCTCTATTTCCCCTGCTGGGAGTTCTCCAAGAAAAGGGCCCTGTTTCCTTCCTCCTGCACTGTTCTCTCACTCAGGGGCCCCCCTGAGGGTCAGCCAAGCTCTCCTCCTGACCACCCCCGCAAGACCATCAGGAAGTCCAGGCCTCCAGCGTTTCCCAGTCCTCTGTGCCGCTCCCTTGGCTGACCTGGTGAAGACATTGTGTTGACCCAGAAGTGGGAGGGAGGCGGAAGTTGCATGTCGGTGTGTCTGCTTGTCCCTGGGGATATCACCTTTGTCTGGGAGCCACGGTTCCCCTGGCAGAGGGCCGGATATGTCTGTGGCCTTGACATCACCCCCAGCCAACCCCCCAGTCCCAGGGGAGACTGCAAATTGCTGAGCCAGCCCAGGCACTTCCTCCCCAGCCTTCAGGTCCCCACATAGGCTGAGATTTCCGCTCTGATAGCTCTCCGACGACAAGCAGAAAACCTAATTTTCTTGGTGCCTCCTCCTTTGCGGGTCGAACACCTGGTTTCTAGAGTGTCCAGGCAACACTTCTCACTTGGTAGAGGAAGTGGTGAGGTTTTGCCGAGGTCCAAGTGGACCCAAAGATCTCACCCAGAGCCCCATAGACCCTGAAATTGAGCTCAGGAAAAGGACCAAAGTCTAGAATGACTAGTCACTTTCTGACTTTTTCCTTTCTTTTTTTTTGAGACAGATTCTCACTCTGTCACCCAGGCTGGAGTGCGGCGGTGCGATCTTGGCTCACTGCAATCCCTGCCTCCTGGGTTCAAGCCATTCTCCTGCCTCAGCCTCCTCACTAGTTGGGATTACAGGCACGTGCCACCATGCCCAGCTAATTTTTGTATTTTTAGTAGAGACAGGGTTTCACCCATGTTGGACAGGAAGGTCTCAATCTCTTGACTTCGTGATCCGCCTGCCTCAGCCTCCCAAAGTGCTGGGATTACAGGTGTGAGCCACTGAGCCCAGCCCACTTTCTGACTTTCTGTGTATTCCCGGCTCAATGCTCCATCACCCTGTGTTAGAATTGTCTGGTTTCGGCCGGGCACCGTGGCCCATGCCTGCAGTCGCAGCATTTTGGGAGGCTGAGGCGGGTGGATCGCCTGAGGTCAGGAGTTCGAGACCAGCCTGGTCAACATTGTGAAACCCCTGTCTCCAGTAAGAATATGAAAATTAGCCAGATGTGGTGGCTTGTGCCTGTAATCCCAGCTACTTGGGAGGCTGAGGCAGGAGAATGCCTTGAAGCCAGGAGGCAGAAGTTGCAGTGAGCGGAGATCTTGCCAGTGCACTCTAGCCTGGGTGAGAGAGTGAGACTCTGTCTAAATAAATAAATAAAAATAATTGTCTGGTTTCTACCCTGTCTACTCCATCAGACTGTCAGGCTTGTACAGCAGCAACCAATAAGGCAACACCAGGCTTAGCACAGACATGCACACACATGTTGCATGCCTATATGCAGCATTAATGTGTTGATTTTTTTTTAATGGGGTCTTACTATATTGCCCAGGCTGGTCTCAAATTCCTGGCCTCAAGCAGTCCTCCCACCTCTGCCTTCCAAAATGCTAGGATTTTAGTTGTGAGTCATCGTGTTTGGCCTGTTGATTCTTGATTTTTTTTTTTTTTTTTTTTCAGACAGTGTCTTGCTGTGTCACCTAGGCTGGAGTGCAGCGGTATGATTTCAGCTAACTGCAACCTCCACTTCCCAAGCTCAAGTGAACCTCCCACTTCAGCCTCTTGAGTAGCAGGAACTACAGGCGCACACCACCATGCTTGGCTAATGGTTAATTTTTTGTTTTCTTCTTTCGTAGAGATGAGGTCTCACTATATTGCACAGGCTCATCTCACACTCCTGAGCACAACTGGTCTTCCCACCTTGGCTTCTCAAAGTGCTGGGATTACAGGCATGAGCCACTATGCATGACTGATTTTTAAAATTTTTAAATATATTTTTTGAGACGGGAGTTTCACTCTGTTGCCCAGGCTGGAGTGTAGTGGCACGATCTTGGCTCACTGCAACCTCTGCCTCCCAGGTTTAAGTGATTCTCCTGCCTCAGCCTCCTGAGTAGTTGGGACTACAGGTGTGCACCACTGTGCCCAGCTAATTTTTTTATTTTTAGTAGAGACCTGGTTTCACCATGTTGGCCAGGCTGGTCTGGAACTTCTGACCTCAGGATCCACCTACCTTGGCCTCCCAATAATTTTTGTATTTTTAATAGAGATGGGGTTTCACCATATTGATCAGGCTTGTCTCGCACTGCTGACCTCAGGTGACCCACTCACCTTGATCTCTTTGTACATTTTTTTTGAATTAGTAATTAGTAATAGAAGCTAATGATTTCAAACAGCTGGCCAGGGCTCATGCCTATAATCTCAGCACTTTGTGAAGCAGAGGCTGGCGGATCACCTGAGGTCAGGATTTTGAGACCAGCCTGGCCAATATGATGAAATCCCATCTTTACCAAAAATACAAAAAATTCGCTGGGCGTGGTGGCGAATTTTTCCTGTAATCCCAGCTACTCAGGAGGCTGAGGCAGGAGAATCACTTGAACCTGGGAGGGGGAGGTTGCAGTGAGCCGAGATCGTGCCACTGCATGTCACCCTGGGCAACAGAGTGAGACTCCATCTAAAAAAAAAAAAAAAAAAAAAAATCAAACAGCCCTCCAGGGTATACCATGAAAAGCTATCCCTTCTTACCTCATTTCCCTGCACCCTGGTTCCTCTCCCTAAGAGTAACCACTGTGATTAGGGTCTGGTGCCTTCTCCCGGAGATGGCCCACGTGCCACAGGCAAATGTGTGTATGTTTATACAGTTCTTATTAATAGCCCCAGAAATGCAATGCATACTGGTCTACACTGTACTTTTTCAACTTAATATGTTGAAGACCATTTCCCATCAGTACACACAAGACTACTCCATTTATTGGTTATTTATTTATTTATTTGAGACGGAGTGTTGCTCTGTTGCCCAGGCTGCAGTGCAATGGCGGGATCTCAGCCCACTGCAACCTCTACCTCCAGGGATCAAGCAGTTCTCCTGCCTCAGCCTCCCAAGTCGCTGGGACTCCAGGCACATGCTACCATTCCCGGCTAATTTTTGTACTTTTAGTAGAGATGTGGTTTGTCATGTTGGCCAGCCTGGTGTCGAACTCCTGACCTCAGGTGAGCCACCTGTCTTGGCCTCCCAAAGTGCTGGGATTAAAGGCGTGAGCCATCACACCTGGCCTCTTTATTTTTATTTTATTTTTTGAGACGGAGTTTTGCTCTTGTTGCCCAGGTTGAAGTGCAATGGGGCCATCTTGGCTCACTGCAACCTCCACCTCCCAGTTTCAAGCGATTCTGCTAATTCAGCCTCCTGAGTAGCTGGGATTACAGGCGCCCACCACCACGTCTAGTAATACTTTGTATTTTTAGTAGAGATGGGGTTTTGCCATATTGGCCAGGCTGTTCTCAAACTCCTGACCTCAAGTGATCCACCCACCTCAGAGTCCCAGAGTGCTGGGATTACAGGTGTGAGCCACTGTGTCCAGCCAATTTTTGTATTTTTTTTGTAGAGATGGGGTTTCACCATGTTGCCCAGGCTGATCTAGAACTAATGGGCTCAAGCAATCCACCCGCCTTGGCCTCCCAAAGTGTTGGGATTACAGTCATGAGCCACTGTGCCTGGCCACCATGCCTGGCCAGATTATAACATATGATGTGTATGTTTTCATAAACGGCCCTCTCATAAAATGCCATGTCTCCCACCTGAACATAAGGTCACTGGGTCAGGGAGTTTTTCTTTTTTCTCTGTTGATCACTGCTGTTCCCAGTAGGTGCATCAGAAATATTTGTTGCCAGGCAGGGTGGCTCATGCCTGTAATCCCAGCACTTTGGGAGGCCAAGATGGGCGGATTGCTTGAGGTCAGGAGTTCGAGACCTGCCTGGCCAACATGGCAAAACCTTGTCTTTACTAAAAACACAAAGCAAAAACAAAAACAAAAAAGAACACCAGCCAGGTGTGGTAGCATGTGCCTGTATTCCCAGCTACTCAGGAGGCTGAGGTGCAAGAATCCCTTGAACCTGGGAGGCGGAGGTTGCAGTGAGCCGAGATTGCACCACTGCACTCCACCCTGGGGGGAGACCATGTGAGACTCTGCCTCAAACAAACAAACCAAAAGGTTTGTGAGGGAATGAGGGGCTCCCCTATCCTGTTGTCGAGCTGCTGGTTGTACACAAACATCTTTCAATGAAGGTGTATATCATTTGTGCAGGCAAGCACACAGAAATACTCAGGAAAGAGTGAAAATTGGAAAACTGAATAGAAGACTGGGCCCAATGCTGGAAGGCAGGAACAAACGGGGCCTTGCTGGTTCCCCCTATCAGAGGGGACAGCGATCTACAGAGGCAGGATAGACAGTGGAGTATCCCCAGTTCCCTAAGGGAGAGAGGGCAGCAGCTGAATTCTGGAGACTTATCAAGGCAGAGATCCGCTGGGCGCAGTGGCTCACGCCTGTCATTCCAGCTCTTTGGGAGGGCGAGGCAGGATGACTGCTTGAACTCAACAGCTCAAGACTAGCCTGGGCAACATAGCAAGCCCCCATCTCTACAAAAAATTTCAAAAAATTAGCCAGACATGGTGGCACATCTGTAGTCCCTGCTACTCTGGAGGCTGAGGCAGGAGGTTGAGGCTCCGGTGAGCTATGATTGCACCACCGCACTCTGGCCTGGATGACAGAGCAAGACTCTGTCTCAAAAAAAGAAAAGAAAAAGGGAGAGACCAATTTTGTCTTTGGGACAGGGTGTTGCACTTAATAGGAATTTCATTATTTGTTGGTTGGACATACAGTAGGCACTTTTTCTTTTCTTTTCTTTTCTTTTTTTGAGGTGAAGTTTTGCTCTTGTTGCCCAGGCTGGAGTGCAATGGCCCGATCTTGGCTCCTGGCAACCTCCACCTCCTGGGTTTAAGCGATTCTCCTGCCTCAGCCTCCAAAGTAGCTGGAATTACAGGCATGTGCCACCATGCTTAGCTAATTTTTGACGGGGTTTCTCCATGTTGGCTAGGCTGGTTTCGAACTCCCAACCTCAAATGACAGACCCACCTCAGCCTCCCAAAATGCTGGCATTACAGGCATGAGCCACCCAGCTGGGCCCACATTAGGTGCTTAATGACTCATTGCAGAGATGACACCTAGTAGGTACTTCCAAGGCTCTTTGTCGAGTAAATAAAGGTAACCTCGTGTTTTCTTCCAAGTCCAGAGTCCCAGGGGTGAGCCCAGAGTGAATCTAGAGTTGAAGATAGTTGTTTCAGGTTGAGGCCACCTGATCAGGAACACTGTGATGTCACTAGGCCAGCGTTACGTCTCGCGCGGACCGGTTCTCACGGGTGGGGGCTGGGAGGGGCAGACTGAGAGGTGGGGGGGCGGACAAAGGGGCCCTCGGTGCAGCTCCTGCCAGTCCCCGCGTGCGCCCGGCCCGGCCGGCAGGCCACATCTGGAATTCATTGCAGCCGCAGCCGGAAAGAGGAGAGGAGGGCGGGGCGAGCGGGGGGCAGAAGCGGTGGCTTTCCCCGCCCCCACTTCTGTCCCTGGTCCCTGCCCCGGGACGCTGCCGAGCCCGGCGGGCAGTCCCAGCCCCAGCCGCGGCCGCCCCAGGGACGCAGACGCCAAGGCCCCTCCGGCCAGGGCAGGGAGCCGGGTCGGCCTTGCCAGGTGAGCGCGCGTGGGGAGGAGGAGGCAGAAAGGGCCCCGGTCCCCCCTGAAGTCTCGGGATCCGAGCTGCGGGGCCCGATCTGGGGGAGTGGGGCGCGCACGCGCCGCGCGGGTTCCTGCTGCACGGAGCGGGTGGTCACGGTGCGCCCTCTCCACGACTCCCGGCAGCCCCCACTGTCTCGGCCGCGAACCCCCAGATTCCGCTCCCCGCCTTTCTCAGAGGCAGGAAGTTGGCGCCGGGGAGAAGGCAGAATCCGAGCGCTTTCGACTGGAGTCTTTGGGAGGCAGGACGCTGTGCCCGGCGACTAGGGTTTTGGGGAGTGTGTTTGGGGGAGGGGTGCAGCACCCCTCCTGGCTGACTCCGGCTATTGCGAGGGCAAAAGGAGGGGCGTGCTGAGGAGCCTCCAAGCCAAGGGGCGGGACCCCCGGGGAGGGCGGTCGCACTTCGGGCTTTCTGCCTCGGTTTCCCCAAGTTGTTTGCCATCCCCAGACTCCCGCGGGGGCGTGGCTTTCTTTTGGAAGGAAAAGGAAAGTCACCGTGTGGCTCAGACGCCTACTATTTCAATTCCAGCTCAGGGATGGGGCGTGGGTGAAGGGTGCGTGGGGCGGACCCCGCGTGTCCCCGGGCCCGGCAGAGAGTCGGAACTCGCCCCTTTCTCCGGCACGGGTTGACTCACCCGGGGATTTCCACCCCCTCCTCTGTCTCTGCCCTTGTCTGATGCTCCACGCGCTGAGCCCACGGTCTCCCGCGTGGGGCCACTCGGGCAGGCGCGTAACGCGGGGTGCAGCTGCTGCTGGGATCTGGTCCCCCACCCCTAGTCTTCCCAGAATCTCGAGGCGGGACCCCTGGAGGGACGGAGAGGAATCCCTCCAGTCCAACTTGGAGACGTGGGGGTCCCGCGCGTGTGGCGGTCTGGGGTCGGTGGGGAGAGGAGGCGTGGCTCCAGCGCGAGCGAGTGTGGATACCGCGCATTCCTAGGCCAGATAAGGAGGCCGAGAGTGCGGGCCAGCGCGGGGGCGGGTCCTGCTGTCGTCTCCATGGAGACACGCTGGGCTTTGCCTGGTTGTTGTTGGTGGTGGTGGTGGGGGGCGCTGCCCAGGGACTAGAGGTGTCCAGGCTCCTTTGTTGTTGTTTGGGTCTGGGCTGAGCTTAGGAGCTTCCACCCTTGGGAACCCACTAGGGGTCTCCTTTGTTGGTTGGTTCATTCAATCATTCATTCATTTGCCCATTCCACACGTTTTCTGAGGGCTTTCTTTGTGCCAGGCATCCCTGTAGGAGCTGATAACGGACTTGCTTCTTGGCCTTCTGCATTGACATTCTAGGTGCAAGGCCAGACAGAAAAGGAGAAATACCATGATAGTCTCTGATAGTGGCAAGTGCTGTGCAGATACAAAATTCCGCGGTTAGGAAAGGCTGCGAGACGGCTGCGGTAGACTGGCAGTCAGGGGAGTCCCCTCTGAGGAAGTGACCTTTAAATAGACACCTGAAAGATGGGGAGACAGTCATTCAAAGATTTGGGGAACGGTCAGGGACGGTGGCTCACACCTGTTTCAGAGGCCGAGGCAGGTGAATCACCTGAGATCAGGCATTCCAGACCAGCCTGGTCAACGTGGTAAAACACTCTCTCTACTAAAAATACTAGCTGGGTGTGGTGGTGGGCACCTACAATCCCAGTTACTTGAGAGGCTGAGGCAGGAGAATAGCTTGAACTCAGGAGGCAGAAGTTGCAGTGAGCTGAGATCACACCACTGCACTACAGCCTGGCCAACAGAGTGAGACTATATCTCAAAACAACAACAACAACAAAAAACAAAACAAAAGCTCTGGGGAGGGCCGTGCGAGGTGGCTCATGCCTGTAATCTCAGCACTTTGGGAGGCCAAGGTGGGCGAATCAAGAGATAAGGAGTTTAAGACCAGCCTGGCCAACATGGTGAAACCCTGTCTCTACTAAACATGCAAAAGTTAGCCAGGCGTGGTGGTGCGTGCCTGTAATCCCAGCTACTCAGGAGGCTGAGGCAGGAGAATTGCTTGAACCCGGGAGGCAGAGGTTGCAGTGAGCCAAGACTGTGTCATTGTACTCCATGCTGGGCAACAGAGAGAGACTCTGTCTCAAAAAAAAAAAGGTTTTGGGGAAGGGCGAGCCCCAAGAACAGCAAGGGCATGCCCCAAGAACAGCAAGGGCAAAGGCTTAGAGGTAGGAGTGGGGTGGCATGGAGGAAGCTTCAAGTGGTTGGAGTGGAATGGCTCTGGGGGAGAGTGGGAGGAGGCTGAGTGGGAGGAGGCTTTGTGGGCACAGGCCATGCTACTTGGGGTATAGGGAGCCATGGAAGAATTTGGAGTCATGGAGTGACATGGAGTTACAAGTTTAAAAGCTCCCCCTGGCTGCTTGGTAGGGAACGGCAGGGTAAGGGATCCTGACAGCCACAGGGAAACCAAAAGGTAGGGTGGCTGCCGGGCGCGGTGGCTCACACCTGTAATCCCAGCACTTGGGGAGGCTGAGATGGGCGGGTCACCTGAGATTGGGAGCTCGAGATCAGCCTGACCAACATGGAGAAACTTGTCTCTATTAAAAATACAAAATTAGCCTGGTGTGGTGGCACATGCAAAAATCGCCTGAACCTGGGAGGCAGAGATTGCTGTGAGCCGAGATGGCGCCACTGTACTCCAGCCTGGGCGACAGAGCGAAACTCCTTCTCTGGGGGACCGGGGGAAACTGTAACCACAGGGCCTGCCTCTCTGGAACTGCGAGGGGGTGGAGAGGAGCTCAGAAGCCACTGAGGCTTCTTCTAGCCTTCCCCTCTCCTAATCTCCAGCCAAACACTCGTCTGAGTCTCTCTCTCTTCCCTTCCTTCCAAAGCCCGTCGCTTGTCCCTCCTGTTCCATTTGAGTCAGGATGGCCTTGGTGAAGGTGACCAGGAGATAGGCTCTGTCTCCTTCTCAAAACCTGGTAGTCTGACACAGGGAAGGGATACAGGCCAGGCCACCATCCACCTAGAGGGTGACTCTTCTGCCAGCTCCAACCTCAGCGCCTGCTTCCTCTTTCTGGGAAGTGTCAACCGCCTAAGTACTTACCTCAGTCAAGTCCTAGTGGTTAAAATGAGGCTTGGATAGAATGTGGACCTCAGTTTCCCCTTCTCTAGGAGAGCTGCCTCTCCCTCTGTGGATGCCATTTAGCCTCCTGGGGCTGCATAAAGTGAGAGTGCAGCGCCCCCAGTTTTCCTCTCAGGGAAGACAGACTTTTTGGTCAGTCCCTGGGGTGCAAGAGCTGAACACATTTTATTTGTTTTGAGACAGAGTCCGGCTCTGTTGCCCAGGCTGGAGTGCAGTGGCAAGATCTCAGCTCACTGCAACCTCTGCCACTCGGCTTCAAGCAATTATCCTGCCTCCCGAGTAGCTGGGATTACAGACGTGCACCACCATGCCTGGCTTATTATTATTATTTTGTATTTTTAGTAGAGAGGGGGTGTTTCACCATGTTAGCCAGGCTGGTCTCGAATTCATGACCTCAGGTGATCTGCCCACCTTGGCATCCCAGAGTGCTGGGATTACAGCCGTGAGCCACCGCGTCCGGCCTGAATACATTTCTTATTTCTCCAGGAAGCCACAGTAAATCTTTTGGTGAGCGGCAGAGGCGGCGGCTGCACTGGCGAGTGTGCTTCCCAGGCCTGCAAAGGGACCTTGTTATTACTTATGAACTCCAAGAGGGGCTCAGCCCGCCAGGGCAGCCTGGGGGCGTCTGGGCCGGGTGACCCAGCGGTCAGACCCAGTTCAAACTGCCTCTAGGGACGTCCACACAGCATTAACTCTATCCTTGGAAAGCGCCGAGCTCCCGTTGCCTTTAAAGGACCCATCAGTAGGGCTGGCCGTAGAGCGCCCTCAACTGGACCAATCAGAGGCCGAAGATGGAAAGCGCGGGCCAATAGGCAAATCGTTCAGTGTCCTGGGATTGAAAATGAGCCAATCAGGGCGCCGGCTGTTTCCGGTCCGACGGCCGCAGCTGATCTGGCTGCAGTCTGGGCCCAAGCCTGCCTGGGACTGGCTGCAGCGTGCAGAGGGCATCAAGATGCCCGGGGCTCCGTCCAGCAAGGGAACAAGGGGCCTCTGTGTGGCGATCTGGGAGGGGCAGCAGTCCCCGGGGACGTGCACAAGCTCTTGTCTGTTCCCAAACTAGGACGGATGTCCCTCCGCCCTTGGGAGAGCAGCTGCCTCTGTCCAGCCAGGGGCCAGAATGCCCCTTGGAGGGGGCGGCCAGGGACTGCAATGGCTGGGTGACTCCGGAAGCCCTCATCACTCCTGGGCTCAGAACTGGCCTAACCAGAATTTTCTGGAAGGGTGCACATACTCCTTGCCAGATGTGTTTCTAGGGACCTGGGGAGGACTCCCCCTATTCTCTCCGCTCCCTGCCATTTAGCTAAGGGCTGGAACTTCCTCCCTCTCCCTTCATGAAAGGCATACACTGCACCGGCTCTTCTGACACCCCCCAACCCTACCCCCAAGCTGGGGGAAGGCCATGGTGTCTGCCTCTCATCCTCTCTGCCCAAAAGTGCCTCTTCCCGCCCTTTCCCCCCTGCCCCCACAGCTCAGTTTTCCTTGGTGGGGGTGACTCAGGCTTTCATGGAACAAATGTCTTACCCCCTCCCAGCGAGGCTGCACGCCCCTTCAGGGCTCACATGACTTCAGCAAATCTGCCCCATCCTCCCAGCCAGGACGTCCCAGTTTGGGTCTCTCCCATCTTAACTCTCCCCTCCTCACCCCCCCATCAGGCCTTCCTCACACCGGATGTGACTGCAGAGTGAGGACTCCACCCTCTTTGTTCGGGAGGCCTCACATCTGGATTTCATCCTGGCTGGGGAGGGGGTGCCAGGGCTCTGCCCATCCCCATGGGGCCTTCTGTCCCAGGGCAGAGCAAGATGGTGCTGATGAGAACAGGCTGTTGGAGATTGCGCCTGGTTGGCTTACATCCCTTCTCTTCCCAAAGGATTGGAGGGAAGAGGGGAACTAATAACATTAGCCAGTATTTGTTGAGTGCTTACTGTGAGCTAAACGTGCCTCATGCGTCATTTAAAAGGATTTTCCCAACACCCCACAAAATGGGCTTTCTTCTCTCCATTGCACAGATGAGGACATTCAGGCTGACACAGCGTCTAGGGACTTGGCCAGTGTTTCAGAGGTGAAATGGGAGCACACTCTGGATTGCCTCCAAGGTCTATGTCCTTGAAGATGGTGTGACCTCTGGGATGTTTGAACCTCAGGGCCGCCCTGGTGTCTCCCCAAGACCTTATCTTGGGAGCACCCGTGGCTTCAAGGCTTAGACTCAGCCTGAAATCCAGGGTTAGTGGGTGGTAACGAATGAGCAGGGGTAGGAGCTATCAGTGGTGACCCAGGTCAGCATGAGGCCCCAGGTGCCTGTGTGTTCCAGAAAAGAGATCATCCAGGCCCTACCTAAGGCTTGCTTTCTGGGTAGCTGGGCAAGGTTTCTGGAAGTCCACATATTTTTCTTTTATCTTTATTTTTTTTTTGAAACAGAGTTTTACTCTTGTTTCCCAGGCCGCAGTGCAATGGTGTGATCTCGGCTCACTGCAACCTCTACCTCCTGGGTTCAAGCAATTCTCCTGCCTCAGCCTCCCAAGTAGCTGGAATTACAGGCATGCGCCACCATGCCCAGCTAATTTTTGTATTTTTAGTAGAGACTGGGTTTCGCCATGTTGGCCAGGCTGATCTCGAACTCCTGACCTTATGATCCACCCGCCTTGGGCTCCTAAAGCGCTGGAATTACAGGCGTGAGCCGCCGCGCCCGGCCCCACATTATATTTTTCACGCAATTTGGGGGAACTTCTGTTCCTTTGAAAGCATGTAGCTACCCAGGAGGCTGAGGCGGGAGGAGGATCACTTGAGCCCAGGAGTTGAGTCAACTGTGAGCTATGATCATGCCACTGCACTCCAGCTTGGGTGACAGAGAAAGACCCTATCTCTAGAAAATAATAATGAAAATTAAAATAGGCAAGGCGTCATGGCTCATGCCTGTAATCTCATTGCTTTGAGAAGCCAAAGAGAATTGCCCAAGGCCAGGGGTTCAGGACCAGCCTGGACAACACAGCGAGACCCAATCACTAAAAAAACAAAAATCAGCCAGGTGTGGTGGCATGTGCTTGTGGCTGAAGCTGAAGTGGGAGGCTGAGGTGAGAGGATCATTTGAGCCCAGGAGTTTATGTCTGCAGGTAGCTATGACTGTGCCACAGCACTCCAGCCTCAATGACAGAGCAAGACCTTGTCTTGAAAAAATAGATAAATAGAATAAATAAGAAAGCGTGTAGCCTAGGGCTTACCAAGGCTGCAGAGCCAGTCTTTCTGGCCCTGACGCCGGTTAGATTTGAGACTTTAGGAAAGTGAATGAACTTCTCTTGATTTCTTCTCTGTAAGTGGGGATGGTTATGATTCTGAACTCCTGTGGCCATGCCACGAGGATTAACAGAATGGCAAATGGAGTCTCAGCCCATCCCAGGCCAGAGCCCAGGGACAGCCACAACTCTGACTGTCTGTCTGTCTTCTCTGCAGTTCTGACAGCCCCATGGCCCCAGCGGGCCTCTGAGCCCCACCATGGGCAGCTTGTACTCGGAGTACCTGAACCCCAACAAGGTCCAGGAACACTATAATTATACCAAGGAGACGCTGGAAACGCAGCAGACGAGCTCCCGCCAGGTGGCCTCGGCCTTCATCATCATCCTCTGTTGCGCCATCGTGGTGGAAAACCTGCTGGTGCTCATCGCAGTGGCCCGCAACAGCAAGTTCCACTCGGCCATGTACCTGTTCCTGGGGAACCTGGCCGCCTCTGATCTGCTGGCAGGCATGGCCTTCGTAGCCAATACCCTGCTCTCCGGCTCTGTCACACTGAGGCTGACGCCTGTGCAGTGGTTTGCCCGGGAGGGCTCCGCCTTCATCACGCTCTCTGCCTCCGTCTTCAGCCTCCTGGCCATCGCCATTGAGCGCCACGTGGCCATTGCCAAAGTCAAGCTGTACGGCAGTGACAAGAGCTGCCGCATGCTGCTGCTCATCGGGGCCTCGTGGCTCATCTCGCTGGTTCTCGGAGGCCTGCCCATCCTTGGCTGGAACTGCCTGGGCCACCTCGAGGCCTGCTCCACCGTCCTGCCTCTCTATGCCAAGCATTATGTGCTGTGCGTGGTGACCATCTTCTCCATCATTCTGTTGGCCATCGTGGCGCTGTATGTGCGCATCTACTGCGTGGTCCGCTCAAGCCACGCTGACGTGGCCGGCCCACAGACACTAGCCCTGCTCAAGACGGTCACCATTGTGCTGGGCGTCTTTATCGTCTGCTGGCTGCCCGCCTTCAGCATCCTCCTCCTGGACTATGCCTGTCCCATCCGCTCCTGCGCAATCCTCTACAAAGCCCACTACTTTTTCGCCTTTGCCACCCTGAATTCGCTGCTCAACCCTGTCATTTACACGTGGCGCAGCCGGGACCTTCGGCGGGAGGTGCTTCGGCCGCTGCAGTGCTGGCGGCGGGGGACGGGGGTGCAAGGACGCAGGCGGTCTGGGACCCCGGGCCACCGCCTCCTGCCACTCCGAAGCTCCAGCTCCCTGGAGAGAGGCATGCATATGCCCACATCGCCCACGTTTCTGGAGGGCAACACGGGGGTCTGAGGGTCAGGTGGAACAACCAGGCCAGGGCACAGAGCGGTTCACAGAGAGGCCACTGGGTGACCCCAGACAGAGACGAGGGGCTGCTGAGCCAGATGCCCCACCCCACGGACCTGGGTGATGTTACAAGTATTTCACACCTGGAAAGGCCAGATAAGGCACTGACTAGTCACATAGCAGTCGGGTCCTGAAGGCCAGTGTGGTGGCAAATGTGACTCCTTTAGAACTGGATCCTGGGGAGGCCAGGGCAGGGCACCTGTGAAGAGCCAGAGTGACGGCAGGTAGAATTTAGGGGAGCTCAAGGCAGGAGCACTTTACTACCTGGTACCAAGGATTTCTCCTTTCTTTTCTCCCTCCCTCCCTCCCTTCCTTCTCCTCCCTCCCTCCCTCCCTCCCTCTCTCCTTCTTTCTTATCTTGCTATGTTGCCCAGGCTGGAACTCAGCAGAGAGGTCTCAGCTCACTGCAACCTCTGCCTCCCGGGTTCAAGCGATTCTCCTGCCTCCGCTTCCCAAGTAGCTGGGATTACAGGCTCCCGCCACCATGCCCAGCAAACTTTTTTTGTATTTTTCATAGAGACAGGGTTTTACCATGTTGGCCAGGCTGGTCTCGAACTCCTGACCTCATGATCTGCCTGCCTTGGCCTCCCAAGGGCTGGGATTACAGGCGTGAGCCACCATGGTACCCCCATGCCTGGGGGCACAAAGAATGACCACGTTTTCCTTTCTGGCCCCCAGCCCTGCACTGATGTCTCCTCTTCGAATGTATCCCTCCTGCCACCTTCTCTGGGTCATTTCATGCAACTTCAGAACCACTGTCCCGAAGAGCGAGAGGCCTTCTCTCTGACCCTCCGGGGCCCAAATCCACAGCTTCCCCAAATTTCATCAGCTTCCATTTCGGACTTCTTCCCGTCTCTCTGAGTCTCGGAAACCACAGCTAGAAGTGGAACGGGGACGGCGCTGAGGCCCATTCCTCATTCTCACACTTCATTGGTCGATTGCACTATTTGGGGCACAGAGGAATCACCAGAGATGGGAAAATCAGCTTGAGGGTGCTGTGGAGGGCTTTGGGACTTTGACGTGGGGCGGGTGCAACTTGAGAAAATTCTAGGGGGTCAATGTTTGCACAGACATCCCCCTTTGAAAAACAGCCACCCTTCAGCTAGTCTCAGCTCCACACCTGCAGCTTCAGCTGAAGTACCCGGTCTCCCAAGCAAGACAGAGTGAAGTCTTGAGCCTGAGCCCCTCTGTGTCTTCTTTCAAGAGTTTTTTTTGGGGGGAAAGTTTCAAGATTTTTGTTTTGTTTTGTTTATTTGAGACAGAATCTCACTGTTACCCAGGCTGGAGTGTAATGGCACGATCTCAGCTCACTGCAACCTCTGCCTCCCAGGTTCAAGCAATTCTCCTGCCTCAACCTCCTGAATAGCTGGGACTACAGGCACCTGTCACCACACCTGGCTGATTTTTGTATTTTTAGTAGAGACGGGGTTTCACTATGTTGGCCAGGCTGGTCTCAGACTCCTGACCTCAAATGATCTGCCCGCCTCAGCCTCCCAAAGTGCTGGGATTACAGGCATTAGCCACCACGCCCAACCTTCTTCTTTCAAGTTATATTGAATGGAGCATGGGAGTGGTGGTGGCTAGGGACATTTCCTGGGGACGTTCTCCCCTAATCTGCCCCAGAAGAACTTCGCTAAACCCTGTGGATAATGGAAGGTTTGTTACGGTACAAACGTGTATTTATGTGTCTGTGTGTGTGCGTAGGTGTGATGTTTGACCCCCTCTCCCCATCATGTTTCCCCTGGAATGAATGCTGTTGGGTCTTCTCAAGTTCGTGTTGAAGCTGCCAAAGTCAGGGGGGGATCTGGTCCTGCCCATCCCCCTATGGGAGAGCTGGGGTGCAGCTCACCTTGGGGGAAGAAAACCTCATGCCTCAAAGTAATTTCTTGTGAATGCAAAGGCTGGGGGAGCAGGTCTTTGGGGGGCAAGGAGCCAGTCAGGGGCTTGTCTCCTCTCATAGAGCTCCCCAGATGCACCCCCGAACCCCAATGCCTGAGAACCAGATCTAGGCTAATAAACGGTTCAGTTTCTCTTTCTGGTGGTTGGTGCGTCTTTTCAGGCTTAAGGGAACAGTTTCTCCCAGGAGTGCCCCATGGCTGGGCTGGATGGAATGGGAAGGGGGTGGCTGCCTGGGTAACTCATTCTTTGCCAACCTTCCCTTTCTGTGCCCCTGACACCCTTAACCTGGCCTGAGCCAGGAGAAAACAGGTCAACCGGGATCCTTCCCAGGGGCTGCTCTCTTGCCCCTCCCAGGAATTAACTAGACCTGGGATCTCCCTGCTTTCTCTGAAAGAGACAGGCTGGCTGGAGGTGGGAGGCTCCTTCTCCCTCCCAATTTTATGTATCTACTAGGGGAGCTGCAGAGATGGTTTGAGTGGGATACAAACCATCCATATACCCACCCTGGGACTCAGTGTTCACCAAGCACTTCCTGGGCATGAAGACCTGACTGCTCAGGAGTGGAAGTTATTATAAACTCTTACGGAGGTGTGAGTTCAGAGACATCAAGCAAACTGCTCAGAGTCACACAGCGCTAACTGGGGCAACAGCTGTCTGGATTTGAACCCAAGCAGGCTGACTCCAGACCACACTAGACCCACCACTGGGCAATTGAGAGTTGCTAGAGAGAGGCAACTCAGCCAAGTGTGGTGGCTCATGCCTATTATCCCAGCACTTTGGGAGGCTGAAGTGGGCGAATCACTTTAGGTCAGGAGTTTGAAACCAGCCTGGCCAACATGGTGAAACCTCGTCTCTGCAAAAAATACAAAAATTAGCTGGGTGTGGTGGTGGGCACCTGTAGTCCCAGCTACTTGGGAGACTGAGCAGGAGAATCTCTTGAACCCGGGAGGTTGAGGTTGAGGTTGCAGTGAGTTGGGATTGCACCACTGCACTCCAGTCTGGGTGAAAGAGCCAGACTCTGCCTCAAAAAAAAAAAAAAAAAAAAAAAAAAAGGGAGAGAAAGAGAGGCCACTCAGCCCCCTCTTTGCAATGGAAGGAGGAGCCATGAGGTTCATCAGGAACCAGAAGCCAAGATGGGATGCCGCTGGGGCTGGGTCCCTCAGTGGCTCCCTGTACTCTTCTGTCTGCAGGCAGATGGCTCAGTGGCTCCTTTCCTTTGAAGACAGGTCTGGAGCTTTTTTTTTTTTTTTTGAGACAAGGTCTTGCTCTGTCACTAGGCTGTCGTGCAGTTGGTGCCATCATGGCTTACTCAGCCTCTGAAGTAGCTGGGACCACAGACAGGCACCACCAGGCCTGGCTAATTTTTGTGTATATATTTTTGTTTTGTTTTGTTTGTTTGTTTGTTTGTTTTTTGTAGCAAGGGGGGGGTCTCTCTATGTTTCCCAGGCTGGTCTCGAACTCCTGGGCTCAAGCGATCCTCCCACCTCCACCTTGGTCTCCCAGAATGCTGGGATTTCAGGCATGAACCCTTTGATGGAGGACTCGGCCCCCAAGCTGGAGCCCTACACAGCAACACCAGCTCAAAGGCCAGGACAGCCAGTGGGAGAGAAGGCAGATGGCAGAGGCTGAGGGCCTGCAACCCCCATTGGAATTCCCCTTCTCTAGCAGTTGAGAAAACAACCTCTGTTTGGAAACCTGAACCCTTGATGGGATGGGGGGTGGGGTGGGGGAAAGAGGCACAGGCCAGGTCAGAGCCAGTAGATTTTCCCCAAGTACCCACAGGCTTCTCCATTTCTGCCTTCAGGACTCTGCTCAAATGCCACCTCCTCAGAGAGGTCCTCCCTAGCCACCCCCTCTTATCGCCTGGTGGTATAGTATTGGGTTGGTGCAAAAGTCATTGCTATTTTTGCCGTTAAAAGTAATGGCAAAAACCAGTAACTTTTTTTTTTTTTGAGACAGGGTTTCACTCCTATCGCCCAGGCTGGAGTGCAATGGTGCCATCTCAGCTCACCACAACTTCCACCTCCCAGGTTCAAGTGCTTCTGCCTCAGCCTCCCGAACAGCTAGGATTAAAGGTGCCTGCCACCACTCCTGGTTATTTTTATATTTTTAGTAGAAATGAGGTTTCTCCATGTTGATCAGGTTGGTCTCGAACTCCGACCTCAGGTGATCTGCCTGCCTCAGCCTCCCAGAGTGCCGGGATTACAGGCATGAGCCACCACACCCGGAGAAAGAACCAGTCACTTTTAATGGCAAAAACAACAATGACTTTAGCACTAACCTAATATAAATCAATTTATCTGTCTCTACCTTCATTAAAATACAGGCACCGTGAAGATAGGACTGCACCTGCCTTATTTACTAATGGATCTCTAGCATTTTTTATTTTTAAGACAAGGTCTCACTCTGTTACCCAGGCTGGAGTGCAGTGGTGCAATCACAGCTCACTACAGCTTCATCCTTCTGGGCTCAGGTGATCCTTCCACCTCAGCCTTCCTAGTAGCTGGGACTATAGGCTTGCTAATTTTCTTTTTTTGTAGACACAGGGTTCTGCTGTGTTGCCCAGGCTGGTCTTGAACTCCTGGGCTTAAGAGATCCGCCCACCTCAACCTCGCATCGTGCTGAGATTAGAGATTGAGGTGTTAGCCGCCACCTTTCCTGGCTATCTATAGCTCTCTCACATCTTTTTTTTTTTTTTTTTTTGGATACAGGGTCGGGTTCTGTCACCCAGACTGGAGAGCAGTGGCGCAATCCCAACTCACTGCAGCCTTAGCGTCCTGGGCTCAAGCCATCCTCCCACCTCAGCCTCCCAAGTAGGTGGAACTATAGGCAGGTGCCAACACTCTGGGCTACTTTTTTGTTTTTTTTGAGATGGGCTCTCACTCGGTCGTCGAGGCTGGAGTGCAGTGGCGCAATCTTGGGTCACTGCAAACTCCACCTCTCAGGTTGAAGTGATTCTCCTCCCTCAGCCTCCCAGTAGCTGGGACTAAGGTGCATGCCACCACGACCAGCTCATTTTTGTATTTTTAGTAGAGATGGGGTTTCACCATATTGTCCAGGCTGGTCTCAAACTCCTGACTTTGTGATCTGTCCGCCTCCCAAAGTGCTGGGATTACAGGTATGAGTCACTGTGCCCAGCCACATTTTTTTTTTTTTTTTTTTTTTGAGACGGAGTCTTGCTCCGTCACCAGGTGCCAGGCTGGAATGCAGTGGCGCGATCTCGGCTCACCGCAACCTCTGCCTCCTGGGTTCAAGCAATTCTCCTGCCTCAGCCTCCTGAGTAGCTGGGACTACAGGTGTGTGCCACCATGCCCAGCTAATTGTTTTTTGTATTTTTAGTAGAGACAGGGTTTCACCATGTTGGCCAGTATGGTCTCTTGACCTCGTGATCCACTGGCCTCGGCCTCCCAAAGTGCTGAGATTACAGGCATGAGCTACAGCGCCCAGCCCCAGCCACTTTTTGTAATTTTTTGTAGCGACAGGGTTTCACCATATTGCTCAGGCTGGTCTCAGACTCCTGGCCTCAAGTGCTCTCCCACCTTAACCTCCCAGAGTGTTGTGATTACAGGCATGAGCCACCGCACCCAGCTGTCTCTAGCATCTTAAACATTACTTGGCAGGCCGGGCGCAGTGGCTCACGCCTGTAATCCCAGCACTCTGGGAGGCCGAGGCGGGTGGATCACGAGGTCAAGAGATTGAGACCATCCTGGTCAACAAGGTGAAACCCCGTCTCTAATAAAAATACAAAAATTAGCTGGGCATGGTGGCGCGTGCCTATAGTCCCAGCTACTCGGGAGGCTGAGGCAGGAGAATCGCTTGAACCCAGGAGGCGGAGGTTGCAGTGAACCGAGATCATGCACTGTTTTTTTTGTTTGTCTGTTTTGAGACGGAGTTTCGCTGTTGTTACCCAGGCTGGAGAGCAGCGGTGCAGTCTTGGCTCACTGCAGCCTCCACTTCCCAGGTTCAAATGCTTCTCCTGCCTCATCCTCCCGAGTAGCTGGGATTTCAGGCACCACCACGCCTGGCTAATTTTTTTGTATTTTTAGTAGAGACAGGGTTTCACCATGTTGGCCAGGCTGATCTCAAACTCCCGACCTCAGGTGATCCACCCGCCTTGGCTTCCCGAAGTGCTAGGATTACAGGCGTGAGCCACCGCGCCTGGCCCACGATCATAGCTGATCTTCCTCCATATCTGGGTCTGAAGATGCTTTGTTGATATCTCTCAAATCTTGGAGTCCAGATTAGAGTGAGCCTTCTGGCAGGAAACACAAGATGAGTTTCACCTCCTTCTTTGTCTAGGGAGGCTGCTGCCTATTATCGAGCAACAAAGGAATGAACTGGAAGAACCTGCTCAAATGCGAATTCTCAAGCTCTGTAGTCAGAGATTCTGACTAAGTAGGTCTGGAATGAATCTGGAAGTGTGTTTCTCACCAGTAATCCCTGGTAGTTAAACAATATATATTCCTTGCACTATATTCTGTTTTGTTGTTGTTTTGGAGACAGGGTCTCACTCTGTCACCCAGGCTGGAGTGCAGTGGCACCATCTCAGCTCACCGTAGCCTCAACCTCCCAGGCTCAAGTGATTCTCTTGTCTAAGCCTCCTGAGAAGCTGGGAAATATAGGCGCTCACCACCAAGCCTGACTACTTTTTAAATCTTTTATTTGTAGTGATGGGCTTTTGCCATGTTCCCTAAACTGGCCTCAAACTCTTGAGCTCAAGCAATCCTCCTACCTCAGCTTCCCAAAGTGCTGGGATTACAGGCGTGTGCCACCGTGCCCGGCCCTTGAACTATATTCTAAGAAGCATTCTAGGCTGGGCACAGTGGCTCAAGCTTGTAATCCCAGCACTTTGGGAGGCCAAGGCAGGCAGATCACGAGGTCAAGAGATCGAGATTATTCTGGCTAACATGGTGAAAATCCATCTCTACTAAAAATACAAAAATTAGCTGGGCGTGGTGGCATGTGCCTGTAGTTCCAGCTACTCGGGAGGCTGAGGCAGGAGAATTGCTTGAGCCCGAGACTCAGAGGTTGCAGTGAGCTGAGATCGCACCACTGCACTCCAACCTGGTGACAGAGCAAGACTCCATCTTAACAAAAAAAAGCAGCAGCATTCTAGACTCCATAATTCAGAGCAACACTGTCTGTGAGCACTGCAAATATGACTAATGTGAGCCAGGGACTGAATTTTACATATTATTGAATTTTAATGAACAGAAATCTAAATAGTTACATGTGATCATTAGCTACAGTACTGGGCAGTGCAATTCTAGATTTCATATTTCTAGTTTCTGCAGCCTCTGAACAACTGGGCTCTTTTGGCTACCATCTCAACACCTTTCTTTTTTTTTTTTTGACGGAGTTTTGCTCTTATTGCCCAGTCTAGAGTGTAATGGCACAGTCTTGGTTCACTACAACCTCTGTCTCCTAGGTTCAAGTGATTCTCCTGCCTCAGCCTCCCAAGTAACTGGGATTACAGGCGCATGCCATTAGGCCTGGCTAATTTTTGTATTTTTATTAGAGATGGGGTTTCACCACGTTGGCCAGGCTGGTCTCAAACTCCTGACCTCAGGTGATCCACCTGCCTTGGCCTCCCAAAGTGCTAGGATTACAGGTGTGAGCCACCACGTCGATCCAATTTATTTTTAAGAGATTAGGTCTTGCTATGTTGCCCAGGCTGGTCCGGGAGTCCTGGGCTCAAGCAATCCTCCTGCTTCAGCCTCCCAGGTAGCTGGGACTACAGGTGCACACTACTGAGCCCAGCTACAAAAATTCTTAATTCCTACTACCACTACTCTTATTAATGATAGTGTAACTTTCACATATTTCTTCCTAAGTTTTGGAATATTTCTTTCTTTTTTTGAGATGGAGTTTTGGTCTTGTTTCCCAGGCTGCAGTGCAATGGCACAATCTTGGCTCACCGAAACCTCCGTCTCCCGGGTTTGAGCAATTCTCCTACCTCAGCCTCCCAAGTAGCTGGGATTACAGGAATGTGTCACCATGCCCAGCTAACTTTGTATTTTTAGTAGACAGAGGGTTTCTCCATGTTGATCAGTCTGGTCTCAAACTCCCAACCTCAGGTGATCCACCTGCCTTGGCCTCCCTAAGTGTTGGGATTACAGGTTTGAGCCACTGTGCCTGGCTGGAATATTTCTTTTAATAATACCAAGATTAGACTCAGCTGGAAATGACAATAAATACAATATATTAATGACTTAAATGAGAGATAAATTGATGATTAGTGAGTTAAATGAGAGAAAAGGACAAACGCCCACCTCACCAGTCCTGTATAGGTTCCTATCTATCCATCCTTCCACCCATTTAAATAGTTTACTGAGTTTCCTATGAACAAGGCATTCTCTCTCTTTTTTTTTTTTGAGATGGAGTCTTGCTCTGTTGTCCAGGCTGGAGTGCAACGGCGAGATCTCAGCTCCTGGGTTCAAGCAATTCTCCTGTCTCAGCCTCCTGAGTAGCCCGCAACTACAGGCATGTGCCACCATGTCCAGCTAATTCTTGTATTTTTAGTAGAGACAGGGTTTCACTATGTTGGCCAGGCTGGTTTTGAACGCTTAACCTCAGGTGATCCACCTGCCTCAACCTCCCAAAGTGCTGGGATTACAGGTGTGAGCCACTGCACCTGGCCAGAACAAGGCATTCTCTAAACATAACCTCAATAAAATGATGAAAAGCAGGAAATCGGGAAACCTAATCAGATTTCACCCATCGTTACATCACTGACCTTGACGGCAAAAGAAAATCCAAGATCACTTGTTGCTTCCAATTGTCTTTTCACTAAGATCAATTTCTGAGCCTTTTTGTCTTTTGTGACCTTGATGTTTTCACAAAGTGAGGTCAGTTATTAGGCAGAATGTCTTTCAACTTGGGTTTGTCTGCTGTTTCCTTATCATTAGATTCAGTTTGTGCCTTTTTGGCAAGAAGACCCCAGCCTGCCACCAATTGGACCCATCACTGGTGATGTTAATTTTGACCACTTGGCGAAAGTGGTCTCTGCCAGGTGTCTGCTATAAAGTTATTGCTTTCCGGTTTGTGGGAGGTATGTGGAGACTCTGTAAATGTCCTGTTACTCATCAGACTTTCACTCTTTCAGCATCTATTCCTGCCTGAATAGATTATTACTCAATAGAATTTTTCTTTTTTTTTTTAAGACAGTGCCTCACTCTGTCGCTGAAGCTAGAGTGCAGTGTTGTGATCACAGCTCACTGCAGCCTCGACCTCCCAGGCCCAAGTGATTCTCCTGCCTCAGCCTCTCAAGTAGCTGGGGCTACAGGGACAAGCCAGTATGCCTGGCTAATTTTTGTAAAGAAAGGTTTCTCGGGGCTCTGCCTGTGACATACAGTCCCTTTCCACAACGTTGGAGATGAAGCTGGGCCTCGTGTCTGCACCTGCATGTTCCCCCAGCTTCCCAGAGTCCTGTGGACAATGACTGGGGAGACAAACCATGCAGGAAACATGTCTAGGGGAAAAAAATAATAACAATAAATAAATAAATGAAAGGTTTTGCCATGTTACCTAGGCTGGTCTCCAACTCTTGGGCTCAAGCAATCCACGCACCTTGGCCTTCCAAAATTCTGGGATTACAGGTGTCAGCCACCACACCCAGGCAGCCTCACCGGATATTTGGAAGCAAATCTGAGACCTCAAATCATTTCATTTGTAAATACTCCATTTTTTTTTTTAATTTCTAAAAGGTAGCAACACTAAAAAAAAAAAACAACTATACAATATCTTTTTTAGTCAGGGCGTGGTGGCTCACTCCATAATGCCAGCAGTTTGAGCGGCTGAGGCAGGCAAATAGCTTGAGCACAGAGGTTGGAGACCAACCTGGGCAACATGGTGAAACCCTGTGTCTCCAAAAAAAAAAAAAAAAAGCTGGGCATGCTGGGGGTGGTGGCATGTGCCTGTAGTCCCAGCTACTCAGGAGGCTGAGGGGGGAGGATTGCTTGAGCCCAGGACTCGGAGGTTGCAGTGAGCTGAGATTGTGCCCCTGCACTCCAGCCTGGGTGACAGACTGAGACCCTCATCCAAAAAGCAAAACAAAACAAAAACCAAAAAACCTTTTTGTAGAACCAAGGTCATACTACATTGCTTAGGCTGGTCCGGAACTCCTGGGCTCAAGCGATCCTCCTGCCTCAGCCTCTGAAAGTGCTAGGATTACAGGTGTGAGCCACTGCACCTGGCCTGTCTTTCCATTTTACTGATAACTAAGAATGATCCATCCGGGGGTTCAGATGCCATCTGCCTGACCCTGCCTTTGTAAATTCCCCATTTGGCATTTCCCTAAGGGTTTGATCCACCATGGATAACCATTGCCTGGACCCATGGTTTCATTAGCAGTCTTCAAAGGGTTTCTGGCTGGGCGTGGTGCGGTCCACATCTATAATCCCACCGCTCTGGGAGGCTGAATCGGGAAGATCTCTGGAGCCCAGGAATTCGAGACTAGCCTGGGTGACACTGTGAGACACCCCCAGCTCTACAAAAAAAATAAAAAATTAGTTGGGTGTGGTATCATGCACCTATAGTCCCAGCTACTTGGGAGGCTGAAGCAGGAGGATCGCTTGAACCCAGGAGTTGGAGGATGCAGTGAGCTCTGACGGCACCACTGCACTCCAGCCTGGGCCACAGAGTGAGACTGCCTCTCTAAAAACAAACTAACAAAAACCTACAAATGGTTTCTAAACCACTCTCCATCCTCACATCTAGCCATTTGTTCCTATTTGTCTACAAAGCTGACATACTTCTCAAAATTCAGACACCCGGTACCACCGTCTTCCCCACTTTTTTGGACAGATTTACCTATTCCCGGATAAGATGTTCAAAAAACCCAATACCACCTCCTTTCCTTGAATGTCTTATCCAGGAATAGTCAAATCTGTCCAAAAAACAAAGGAAAATGAAGTGAGTCGGATGTGATTCATTTTTGTCGGCAATGGTGGTGGCGTAACCGTTAAAAGTGCATACTATCAAGTTGGGAAAAGCAGATTTGAATCTTACATCCAACATTCAGCAAGCCATGTAGACTTCAGGCATGGCACATGACAACCGTCAGCTGGCTTCCTCATCTGTAAAATGAGTATGTTATTTTTTTTTCAGGTGGGGATGGAGTCTTGACTCTGTCTCCCAGGCTGGAGAGCAGTAGCACAATCTTGGCTCACAGAAACCTCTGCCTCCCAGATTCAAGCGATTCTGCAGCCTCAGCCTCCCAAGTAGCTGGGATTGTAGGCACCTGCCACCACGCCCAGCTAATTTTTGTATTTTTAGTAGAGACAGGGTTTCATTATGTAGCCAGGCTGGTCTCAAACTCCTGAGTTCAAATGATCCACCTGACTCGGCCTCCCAAAGTGCTAGGATTACAGGTGTGAGCCACTGCACCCAGCTCATTACTTTTAATAGCAAAGACTGCAATTACCTTGGCTTGGCACCAGCTAACAATCTCCAAGTTGCCGATTGCTTTTGGAGAATCAGCTGTGGGTGATTGGTGGTCTTTTCCGGGACGGAGCCTCCTCACCTGAGATCCCTCTGGCTGAATTTAAGGCCAGGGCAGGCTTAGCATTTTTTCCTGCTCACTGTGGTGGTGTAGAGAGGGAAACTTTCTCTGCGATTCAGGAGCAGACGCTGAGTGTTTTCACATCGTTCTTCAGAAGGTGGGCGAGTCTCTGGGCCGTGACTGGCATTTTTCTCTAGGGCTTGTGGCTGTCATGGACAGTGGCCATGTCAATGCCCCCCCATCCCCAGCAGGCTGTAGGGGGCTGGGAAGAACTGAGGGAGGAAAGCAGGGTGTAAGTTTCCTGGAAAGAAGGAAGGAAGGAGGCCCAATTTTGAAGTGGGTGAGAGAAGTGAAGATAAGTGCCTTGGCAATTTCTATAAACAGAATTACCCAGTATGTATTCTCCTATGACTGGTTTCTTTAAGGCAGTGTAATGTTTTTGAAATTCATCTTCTTTTTCTGACATAGGGTCTTGCTCTATTGTCCAGGCTGGAGTACAGTGGCATAATCATAGCTCACTACAGCCTTGACCTCCATGGCTCAAGCAACCCTCCCACCTCAGCTTCCCAAGTATCTGAGACCTCAGGTGTGTGCCTCCATGCCCAGGTGGCCTAAATTTTTATGTTTATTTCTTGCTGGGCATAGTGGCTCATGTCTGTAATCTCAACACTTTGGGATGACAAAAAAAAAAAAATTAGCTGTTTGTGGTGGTACATGCCTGTAGTCTCAGCTATTACTTGGGAACATGAGACAAGGGGATTGCTTGAGCCTGGGAGGTTGAGGCTGCAATGAGCTGTGATCACGCCACACACAGCAGCCTGGGTGACAGACAAAGACCCTATCTCTAAAAAAAGTCTATGGACTGGGCATGATGGCTCACACCTATAATCCCAGCACTTTGGGAAGCCGAGGTGGGTGGATCACTTGAGGTAAGGAGTTTGAAACCAGCTTGGCCAACATGGTGAAACCCAGTCTCTACTAAAAATACAAAATTAGCCAGGCGTGGTGGTGCATGCCTGTAACTCCAGCTAGTTGGGAGGCTGAGGCTGGAGAATCGCTTGAACCCAGGAGGCGGAGGTTTCGGTGAGCCAAGATCGCACCATTGCACTCCAGCCTGGGCAACAAAAGAGAAACTCTGTCTCAAAAAAGAAAAAGAAAAAGAAAGTCTATGGCCCCTATGTTTGTATCGCATGTGAGTAGGTAACTATTCTATTACTGTGTTTTCAGCTTTCAGCTATGGTGAGTAAACTGCTGTGAACATTTCTTGTTCATGTTACTTGGTAAATATATGCACTCATTCCAGGCATGGGATGGGTGGGTCCCGTGCCTCAGTAAAATTAG
Source organism: Callithrix jacchus (assembly GCF_049354715.1). Lineage (NCBI taxonomy): Eukaryota > Metazoa > Chordata > Mammalia > Primates > Cebidae > Callithrix > Callithrix jacchus. The sequence continues at coordinate 9,385,865 of NC_133523.1, read as the reverse complement.
CTTTAATAAATGTTGACTAATCATTTTCCAAAGAGGCTATACCATTTGAGACTTCCTCCAGCAACGTAGACTTCTGGTTTTGCCAACACTTGAAAAAATGTTTTTTCATTGGTGCGTGTGCGTGTGATACTGCATTGAGGTTTTAGATTGTATTTCCCTAATGAGCAGCTTCCCATGTTAGCATTGGCCATCTGGGCTGCTTTTGTGAAGTGCCTGTTTAGCTCTTTTAGCCACTTAGTAAAAAATCGATTGTCTTATTAAATTGAAAGAGTTCTCTCTTTTTTTTTTTTGAGATGGAGTTTCGCTCTTGTTACCCAGGCTGGAGTGCAATGGCACGATCTCGGCTCACCACAACCTCCGCCTCCTAGGTTCAGGCAATTCTCCTGCCTCAGCCTCCCAAGTAGCTGGGATTACAGGCACCTGCCACTATGCTTGGCTAATTTTTGTATTTTTAGTAGAGATGGGGTTTCACCCTGTTGACCAGGATGGTCTCGATCTCTTGACCTCGTGATCCACCTGCCTTGGCCTCCCAAAATGCTGGGATCACAGGTGTGAGCCACCGTGCCCAGCCCATGGCTTTCTTTTTAATTGCACCTTTTGATGAGCCAAAACTCATTTTCAGCTGGGTGCAGTAGCTCACACCTGTAATCTCAACAGTTTGGGAGGCCAAGGTGGAAGGGTCACTTGAGGCCAGGAGGTCAAGACCAGCCTGGGCAACGTAATGAGACCCTGTGTTGACAAAAAAAAAAAAGGTGGGCATGGGTGGTGCATGCTTATAGCCCCAGCTACTCTGGAGGCTGAGGTGGGGAGATCACTTGAGCCCAGGAGTTCAAGACTGCAGTAAGCTGTGACTGCAACACTACACTCCAGCCTGGGAGAGTGAGCCCCTCTCTCAAAAACAACAAAAACCAAAGACTTGTTTTCTTTTTTAACTAGATGGGTGGGTGGGGACAGCAGCAGGGTGGGCTGGTGGAGGTGGCCTTTCTTTTCTTTCTTTTTTTTTATCAGAACTCATTTTTGTAGAGTCCGGTATATTTTTCTTTATGACTGATGTGCTTTGTGTCCTATTAAACACTTTACTGTCCACATGTCACACAGTTATTCTATGTTTTATTTCAAAAGCTTTCTTGGGCCGGGCGCGGTGGCTCACGCCTGTAATCCCAGCACTTTGGGAGGCCGAGGCGGGTGGATCACGAGGTCAAGAGATCGAGACCATCCTGGTCAACAAGGTGAAACCCCGTCTCTACTAAAAATACAAAAATTAGCTGGGCACGGTGGCACGTGCCTGTAATCCCAGTTACTCGGGAGGCTGAGGCAGGAGAATTGCTTGAACCCAGGAGGCGGAGGTTGTGGTGAGCCGAGATCGTGCCATTGGACTCCAGTCTGAGTAACAAGAGTGAAACTTCGTCTCAAAAAAAAAAAAAAAAAGCTTTCTTGACTCTGCTTTCTTATTAAGATAAGCAACTTGTGTGTTTTGTTTTGAGACAGGGTCTCGCCCAGGTAGGAGCACAGTGGTATGATCACATTCAATGTAGCTTCAACCTCTTTGGGCTCAAGTGATCCTCCCACCTCAGCCTCCAGAGTAGCTGGGACTAGAGGCACCTGCCACCATGTCCAGCTAATTTTTTTTTTTTTTTTTGAGATGGAGATTCCCTCTTGTTTTCCAGGCTGGAGTGCAATGGCACAGACTCGGCTCACTGCAACCTCTGCCTCCCAGGTTCAAGCAATTCTCCTACCTCAGCCTCCCAAGTAGTTGGGATTACAGGTGTGAGCCACCACACCCAGCTTGTTGGTAGTTTTGAAGGATATTTGTAAACTGAGTATTATGTGGGGAGAACAGGTGTCGTACCTTCTCCATCTTTGTAGGGCTCCATAACTCTTTATTGGGTATTAACTCCATCCTGGGTGCTTTGCTAGGCACTGGGAATAGGTCAGGGTATGGCTGATGTAAATCTCAAAATATATGATCACCAGCTGGGGTAAAGGCTCCGCAGGAAAGGGCTTTGCTTCTGAAACACCTGAAAGGGCTAGGGGAGGTCAGGTAAGGCTCCCTGAAGGGGGTCATGGTTAAGCCACAATAGGGAGAATAATTGGAGATTATCCAAGTGGGAGAACTGGGCATGTAGAATAGAAGGACTTTCCAGGCTAAGGAAACAGCACATGCAGAAGCCTTGCAATAAATATCTATGGCTGCATTAATGACAAGCCTCAAAGCCTAGTGGCTTAGAACAACACCCATGTGTTATATCTTGTGGTTTCTGTGAGCTGGGAATTTGGGAGCAGCTCTGTTAGGGGGTCTCTCATGAAGTTACAGTCAGATATCATCCAGGGTTCCACTCAGTCTGGTGAGTGCTAGAGCAGCCACTTCTAGTGTGGCTCATTCACCTGGCTGGTAAGTTGGTTTCTTTCCTATAGGCCTTCCTGCAGGGCTGCTTGAGCACCCTTACAATATGGTGGCTGGTTTCCCAGGGAGCCCGAGGTGGTGCTGCCATGCCTTTTATGATCACTCACCTCTTAGCCTCATGAACTGGCCCTGACTATGGAAGAAAGCTTCACAGGGCATGAATACCAAGAGGCAAGGGACATTGGGGGCCTTCTTGGAGGCTGGCCACCACAGGTCTTAGGCAGAAAGAGACTGGGACTATCCATGATGTAGCTCAACTGGAGTGGGTTGATAGGTGAGTGGCAGGAGCTGAATAGACAGGGCTGGGCACTGAGGTCTTGAGGGCAGCAGTGGTTGGCGGAGGTGGGCATTTCCCCTAAGAGCCCTGGGAAGCCATTCAGGGGCATTCAATGAGGTAGGGTGGAGCTAACATCAGATTTGGGCTCTGACGGGCTTTCTCCATGGTGAATAGGATGGTTAGAGGGCCGAGTAACTGCCCAAGAACGAGGCTGGGCAGGCATCCAGGAGAAAGGTGAGGGTGACCTGGGCTAGGGGCCGGGGAGGAGCAGATCAGCTGACTCAAGGGCTCTTTGAAGGAAACCCCACGGGGCTTGGCAACAAGCCTCTTGTGATCTCCAACAGAGAGCTGGCTTCTTGCTCAAAGGCCCCACAAGGAGTAGGCGGCTCTATCCAGCACACATTACAGGACTTGGGTTTCTGCAGAATTCAGTTCCTGGCTTGGGAAAGTCACTTCAGCCTGGAGAGAGTGCTTCTGAAGCCCTTCCGGGTGGTAAAGTGTCCCCTCTGTAACTGAGTGCTGCCGTTCCTGCCCAGGGCCTCTGCTGGTATGACTCAGCTTCAGCCTTCTGAGTGACCATGGCTCAGGACATGTGGCCAGCTCTCTACCAGCCCTCATGCTCTGGGCTATTTGGACTGTTGGACTGATCTCTGGGCCTCTCTTGGCCTCCCTGGAACGTGGCCCGGGAAGCAGGGAGCTATGGCCTGGCATATCTTTCCTTTTTTTTTTTTTTTTGAGACAGAGTCTTGCTCTGTCGCCCAGGCTGGAGTGCAATGGCACAATCTTGGCTCACTGCAACTTCTGCCTCCCGGTTCAAGCAACTCTTACCAGGTTAGGAATTTAAGACCACCTGGCCAACATGGTGAAACCTTGTCTTTACTAAAAATACAAAAATTAGCCAGGTGCAGTGGTACATGCCTCTAATCCCAGCATCTCAGCTTCTCGGGAGACCAAGGCAGGAGAATTGCTTGAATCTGGGACGTGGAGTTTGCAGTGAGCCAAGATTGTGCCGCTGTATTCCAGCATGGGCAACAGAGTAAGACTCCGTCTCAAAAATAAAGTTTTCTAGCCGCAGCATTTGGAAAGGATTTTCTAGGGCAGCTGGGAGGTCAGGGAGGAGGCTTCTAGAATGAAGTCCAGGTGGGTGATGATGGCTGGGGAAGCAGGTAAGTGGATAAGCAGAGAGACGTGGATTGTATTTTAGAGGAAAACATCAGAGCTTGCTGATGTTTTGCATCTGAGTCAAGGAGAGGCACGAAAGGAGATGCCTAGATATTTCGCCCAAACAACTTGGAAGCAGATTCCAACTTGCAGGGTGCCCTTAAGGCAAATCGTTTCCATATCTCTGAGCTTTTTTCCCCCTATCTGGGAGATGGGTCAAGCCATCTCTTCCAGACAAGGTTGACAACACCTTTGCAAAGGAAATTTAGCCAACAGGAAGTCCCCAATGAATGCAGCTGGTCTTCTTGAGTTCAAGTCCCTGAATAGGAGGTTTGTTCATCCGTCCCCTCTTCTGATCCCTTCCCCTGGCTCTAAGGTGGGTAGGGCCCTTGATCATGGGTTCTGACAGGTTTATGGGTTACTCTGGTGAGACTGTCCTCTGTCATTCCCTTTCTGATCCTACCCTAGTCCAGCTTCCTTCAAGTGCTAATCCCTTTGGTTTCCCATGGCCTGGACAGCTGGTCATCCCTGGGGCCACTGTTTTGCCTTCCGGTTCTGGATGAAAGACAGCTGGATTCATGATCCTTACTGCTGAGTGAGACTATGGTCTTGGGTAAGTGGCCTCTGAGAGTCCTGTGTGATGACTATTTCAGGCCATGGGAAACAGTGTCCTGCTACCTCCCTTTATGGTTGTTAAGGATTAAATAAAATAATTCCCAGCCTGGGCAACATGGGAAAGCCCGTCTACAAAAATACACAAAAAATTAGCCAAGCCTGGTGGTGTGTGCCTGTGGGTCCCAGCTACTTGGGAGGCTGAGATGGGAGGATTGCTTGAGCCTGGGAGTCTGATGTTGCAGTGAATGGTGATCATCCCACTGCATGCCAGCCTGGGTAGAATGAGACCCTGTCTCAAAAAAGACAAAAAAAAAAATCACAGCACTTTGGGAGGATGAGGCAGGAGGATAGCTTGAGCTCAGGAGTTTGAGACCAGCCTGGCCAAGATGGCAAAACACTCTCTACTAAAATATGGAAAAACTAGGTGGCTGTGGTGGCAGGCACTGTAATCCCAGCTACTTGGGAGGCTGAGGCAGGAGAATTGCTTGAACCTGGGAGGCGGAGGTTGCAGTGAGTCGAGATCATGTCACTGCACGCCAGCCTGGGAGACAGAGAGGCGCTATCTCACAAAAATAAAAACACAACAACAAAAAGCTTAGCCCTGTTTACTAATAGTATTTTATTTACCATCTTAATTCTTCAGTGTACAGTTCAGTATGTGCACATTGTGCAACAGATCTCTGGAATCTTCGTTTAAAACAGAAACTCTACACTTTGAATAATAACTCCTTTTCCTCTTTCCCACAGTCCTTGGTAACCACTATTCTACTTTCTGTTTCAAACGTTTTGCTTACTTTAGATACTTTGTAAGTGGAATCATATGGCTTGTCTTTGTGTGATTAAGTTCTCTCGCTGAGCATAAGATCCTCAAGATCCATGTTGTGCCTAATATATTTTTTCTTTTTCTTTATTCTTTTTTCCTTTTCCTTTTTTGAGACAGAGGCTCGCTCTATTGCCCAGGCTGGAGTGCAGTGGCATGATCTCAGCTCGCCTCATCCTCCACCTCCCGGGTTCAAGCGATTCTCCTGCCTCAGCGTCCCGTGTAGCTGGGATTACAGACATGTGCCACCACACCTATCTACTTTAGGTATTTTTAGTAGAGATCAGGTTTCTCCATGTTGGTCAGGCTGGTCTCTAACTCCTGACCTCAGGTGTTGTGCCTGCCTTGGCCTCCCAAAGTGTTGGAATTAGAGGCATGAGCCACCTGGCCTGGCCATTTTCCCTGTTTCAAAGACTGAATTAGGCTGGGTGTGGTGGTTCATGCCTGTAATCCCAGTGCTTTAGGAGTCTGAGACTGGCAGATCGCTTGAGCTAGTTCGAGACCAGGCTGGGCAACATGAAGAAATCCTGCCTCTACAAAAAAATATAAAAAATTAGCTCCTTGTGGTGGCACACACCTGTAGTCCCAGCTACTTGAGAAGCTGAGGTAGGAGGATGCCTTGAGCCCAGGAGTTTGAAACCAGCCTGGACAGCATAGCAAGACCTGTCTCTTTAAAAAAAAAAAAAAAAAGACCCTGTTGCTTCTACCTTTTGGCTGTTGTCACTAATGCTGCAATGAAGATGGGTATGCAAATATCTCTTTAAGATCCTCTTTTCAATTCTTTTGAATTTATATCCAAAAATGGGATCGCCAGATCATATGATAATCCTATTTTTAGTTTTTTGAGGAACTTCCACACTGTTTTCTTGTAGTGGCTCCACCATTTTACTGGATTCTCAACTGTGCACAAGGGTTCCAATATCTCTACACCCTCACCAACACTTATTATTTGACAGTGGCCATTCTAAGGGGTGTTAGGGGATATTTCATTGCTATTTTGATCTGCGTTTCCCTGATGACTAGTGATGTTAAGCATATTTTCATATGCTTATTTTGTATTTGCATATCTTCTTGGGGAAAGTGTGTAGGAAAATCGTTTGTGCATTTTTAAATCAAGTTTTTGTTGTTGGATTGTAGTAATTTATCTTTTTTTTTTTAGAAGGAGTCTTGCAGCCAGGCATAGTGGCTCACGCCTGTAATCCAAGCACTTTGGAGGCCAAGGTGGGTGGATCACCTGAGGTCGGGAGTTCAAGACCAGCCTGACCAACATGGTGAAACCCTGTCTTTAAAAAGAAAAAAAAAAAGTCTTGCTCTGTCGCCAGGCTGGAGTACAGAGTTGTGATCTTGGCTCACTGCAACCTTTTCCTTCAGGATTCAAGCGATTGTCCTGCCTCAACCTCCTGAGTAGCTGGGACTATAGGCATGCGCCACCATGCCCAGCTAATTTTTGTATTTTTAGTAGAGATGGGGTTTCACCATGTTGGTTAGGATGGTCTCGATCTCTTGACCTCCTGATCAGCCTCAGCCTACCAAAGTGCTGGGATTACAGGTGTGAGCCACTGAGCCTGTCTGGCAGTAGTTTATTTTTTAATACAAGTTTTTTTGTTTTTTCTTCCTTTTTGGTAGAGATGAGGTTTTGCCATGTTGCTCAGGCTGATCTGAAACTCCTGGGCTCAAGCGATCTGCCTTCCTGGGCCTCCCAGAGGGCAGGAATCACAGGCATGAGCCACTGTGCCTGGCTGTAATTTTTCATATATTCCAAATATTAGCAATTTACCAGATAATATAGTTTGCAAACTTTTTTTCCTCCATTCTGTAGGTTCCTTTTTCACCGAATTGGTCGTTGCTTTTGCTGTATAGCTATCCTTAAGTTTTATGCCAATCCATTTGTCTATCTTTTTTTTTTTTTTTGAGACGGAGTTTCGCTCTTGTTACCCAGGCTGGAGTGCAATGGCGCGATCTCGGCTCACCGCAACCTCCGCCTCCTGGGTTCAGGCAATTCTCCTGCCTCAGCCTCCTGAGTAACTGGGATTACAGGCACGCGCCACCATGCCCAGCTAATTTTTTGTATTTTAGTAGAGACGGGGTTTCACCATGTTGACCAGGTTGGTCTCGATCTCTCGACCTCATGATCCACCCTCCTTGGCCTCCCAAAGTGCTGGGATTACAGGCTTGAGCCACCGCGCCCGGCCCCCATTTGTCTATCTTTTCTCTGGTTGCCTATGTTTTGCTGTCATAACCACAAAATCATTGCCAAATTCAATGTCATGAAGCTTTTCCCCATGTTTTCTTCTAGGAGTCCTATATTTTCAGGTCTTACATTTAGGTCTTTAATGAGTTTTGAGTTAGTTTTTGTATAAGGTATAAAGTAAGGCTCCAACTTCATTCTTTTGCATGTGGCTATACAGTTTTCCCAGAACCATTTGTAGAAGACATAATCTTTCCCCCATGCTCTGGTGCTTTAAAAAAAAAAGAAAAAATTCTGCTGGGCGAGGTGGCTTAAACCTGTAATCCCAGCACTTGGGAGGCCGAGGCAGGCAGATCACCAGGTCAGGAGTTCGAGACCAGCCTGGCCAACATGGTGAAACCCCATCTCTACAAAAGTACAAAAATTAGCCAGGCTTGGTGGTGCGTGCCTATGATCCCAGCTACTCGGGAGGCTGAGGCAGGAGGATCACTTCAACCTGGGAGGCAGAGGTTGTAGTAAGTCAAGATTACGCCATTGCACTCCAGCCTGGGCAATAGAGTAAGACTCCATCTCTCAAAATAAAATAAAATAAAATAAAATAATTCCAGCTGGTTGCGATTGCTCACGCCTATTTAATCCCAGTACTTTGGGAGGCTGAGGCAAGCAGACGCTTGAGGCCAGGAGTGCCAGACTAGCCTGGCCAACACCGTGAAACCCTGTCTTTACCAATAAAAATACAAAATTAGCCAGACTCGGTGGAGTGCGCCTGTAATCCCAGCCTTCTAGGGAGGCTGACGCATGAGAATTGCTTGAAACTGGGAGGCAGAGGTTGCAGTGAGCCAAGATCTCACCACTGCACTCCAGCCTGGATGATAGAGTGAGACAGAATCTTATCCTGTCACCCAGATGGGAGTCCAGTAGCCCAATCACATCTCATTGCAGCCTCCACTGCTAGGGCTCAAGCCATCCTCCCACCTCAGCCTCCAGAATAGCTAGGATTACAGGTATGTGTCACCACACCTGGCTAATCTTGGTATTTTTGGTAGAGATGGGGTATTCCTATGTTGCTAAGGCTGGTCTTGAACTTCTAACCTCAAGCCATCCTCCCACCTGGGCCTTTGAAAGTACTGGGATTACAGGCATGAGCCACAGCGTCTGGCATGGTACTTCTTAATATATTTTTACCAATCTTCCTGCCTTAACCTCTGGAGTAGTTGGGACTACAGGCACACACCACCATGCCTAGCTAATTTTTTTTTTTTTAGAATGGTTTCTCCATGTTACCCAGGCTCCTGGACTCAAGCAATCCTCCAGCCTCGGTCTCCCAAAGTGCTGGGATGACAGGCATGAGCCATGTGGTGCTTTAAAAAAAAAAAGGAACAACAACAACGAAAAACCCCACACTGGCTATAGAAGAGGCACGGGCCTCTGTACACTGTGAGATTATTAGTACTAGCTACAAATTCTGTGCATACTCAAGATTTTCTGGAGTAGGTGTAATTACCCGGTTTTACAGGCAAGGATGCAAAGGCTGAGCCTCAAAGACCTACCCAAGGTCGTATAGCCGGCAAATAGATGGAGGTTGGATTAGAACTGAGGACTTTATTCAAGAGCCCTATTCTCACAACCCCATGGGGGCTTCTCGCTGCTTTATTCCCAGCACGCCTGAAAGAATGAATGAATGAATGCCTCGGGCACTGTGCCCACCTCCCAGCAAACTGTGGAGCTTGGACGAGCCCACTGTTTGGCGCGGGGGTGCCTGTCCGCCTTGCGCATGCGTAGTCCGTCGGCATGGACCGCTCCGCTCCATCCGTCTGCACAGGGTATCGTCTCTCTCTGTTTGGTACATCCCCTCTCCCCCTGCGCCAGGGCCAGGGTGGTACACGCCGCCTCCGCTAGTCGCCCCTCCCCATCGGTTTCCGCGCGAAAAGCCGGGGCGCCTGCGCTACCGCAGCTGCTTCTGCTCTAACCTCCGAGATGCCGGCGCGCACCACCCCAGCCCGGGTGCCCACGCTGGCCGCCCCAGCCATTTCGCTGCCCGACGATGTCCGCAGGCGGTAGGTACCATGGGGGGATCGCGGACTCTGGGGACCAGGCAGGGCGCTGGGTGGGGGGTCGTTTCCCCTCGGGGTGGCCGCTGGCCGCTGCTGACAGACGGGCGCGCATGCGTGGGGTGGTGCGGCGCGCAGCGGCGGTTGGCGCGGGCAGAGTGGCACTTCCGGTCCCGCGTGCCCGGGCTGTTTGGCGCCAAAATGGGCCGTGGATTCCCCCGTACCTCCCTGGTGGCTAGAAACTAGGTAGCGGGAGAGGTCTCTTTTGATCCCCAAATCGAGCAAGCTTTGGGTTTGTCTCCAGGGTTCCCTTCTCCACGCAGTGGCGTGCCGGGCTCCTGCTTCCAGCCTGGTTGCACAGGAAGTGGGCAGCCCGCGGCCAGCGGACACCCCTCGGGCACGGGCACTTCGGCCTCCACTTCCGGTGTCCGGCCGGGTCCCTGGGGGTGCTTCTCTGGCGGGAGGGGGTGCCTCAGTGCCTTTCCCCAAAAGCTGTGCATCCCGGTAGCGGCCCCCAGAGACGGACGTCATCGCTCGGGCCCGGGCTGGGCTGGCTACTGTTTGCGAGCCCAGCCTTCCATCAGTGGGGGGACTCATTCTGTCACTTGGGACTGTGCGGTCCTTGCTCCTTGGGAAAGTCGTGTTTTGGCAGGAACTTTAAGCATGCAGTACAGTGCAGCGCAAGGAAGCGTGAAGGATGCATGGTCGGTCTTCACTAGTAAATGTGTGTCTGTACTAGTAAATCTATGCCTTTGAGTGGGCATCAGGGAAGCCTTGCTAATGGGAACTGGCTACACTTTCGGGTGTGTGTGTGTGTGTGTGTGTGTGTTTGTTTGTGTCTAATGTTGGGGGCCGTGGCTATAGCAATTCATAACCTCTGTCCAATTTCCGTGCATAAGTATCAGTGGGAGCACTGGTCCCAGCCCCTTGTTCATGAAATTTATGCCTAAGAACTTGTTCAAGTGAGGTGTGCATTAGTCATCAGACCCTCACCAGACCTGGACACTTCCAACTGGATTTGCAAAAGCACTCTTTGCCATTTTGCTTCCTTGGGCTTGTTAAGTGACCTGGTTGGGCCAGGCCAGTACTGATTTGGGTCCTTGGGGTGGGATGGATATTTGGTTTGACCCCCTCTTTCTCTTTTTGAAGGCTGGGCGCTGTGGCTCACGCCTGTAATCCCAGCAGTTTGGGAGGCCGTGGCGGATGAATCTCTTGAGCCAGGAGTTTGAGACCATCCTGGGCAAGGTGGCAAAACCCCATCTTTACTAAAAATACAAAAATTAGCCAGGAGTGGTACCATGCGCCTGTAGTCCCAGCTACTGGAAAGACTGAGGTGGGATTAACACTTGAGCCCCAGAGGTTGAGGCTGTAGTGAGCCGAGATTGTCCAACCTGAGTGACAGAGTGAGACCCTGTCTCCAAAACCACTTTTTAATTTTATTTTTAGAGATGGGTCTCTGTTCAGGCTGGAGTGCCCTGGCACAATTATAACTCACTGTAGCCTTGAACTCCTGGGAGTAGCTGGGACCACAGGCCGCTCACCACCATGTCCAGCTGACTTTCTTAGTTTTTGTTTCTGTATACATGAGGTCTCACCATATTGGCCAGGCTGGTCTTAAACTCCTGCCCTCGAGCAGTCCTCGTGCCTCTGTATCCCAAAGGTTAGGATCACAAGCGTGAGCCACCCTGCCTTAACTACTCCGTGTTTTTTTTTTTTTTTTTTTTTTTTGAGATGGAGTCTTGTTCTGTCGCCCAGGCTGGAATGCAGTGGTGTGATCTCAGCTTGCTGCAGCCTCCACCTCCTGGGTTCAAGTGATTCTCCTGCCTCTGCCTCCCAAAGTGCTGGGATTATAGTCAAACCACGTCATAACCAGTTAGTGGGGATATATCTTCTTGAATTATCTGTGCCAGTATCCTCCCAAGATAAACCTTGGTTTAAAATGGAAGTGAAATTATGAAAGTGTCTAACTGCATGATGTTAAATGCAATTCAGAGAAGCTTGGGCCTAGTCTTTTTTATTTGCTTTTATTTTGCAGAGATGGGGTCTTGCCATGTTGCTCAGGCTGGTCTTTGACTCCTGGACTCAAGCAATCCTCCTGCCTTGGCCTCTCAAAGTGTTAGGATTATGGATGTGAGCCTGGCCTGCCCAGCCTTCTTGAAAACACAGCCTCCACTTGGAGGACCTTAAACAAGCACATGCCACCTCTATATTCTTAGTCTAGGCATGATGACATGGGTTTTCAGCTGGTATTGGACTAAATGAGAATATGCCTGGCTCAGAAAGGCTCACATGCTAGTGGCCAATTAGCTTGCTTTTTTCAGTTTTTGTTTTTTTTTTTTTTTTTTTTTAAGAGATAGGATCTCACTGTATCATCTAGGCTGGAATGCAGTGACACAATCATGGCTCACTGCAGCGTCGAACCCCAGAGCTCAAGCCATCCTCCTGCCTCAGCCTCCTGAGTAGCTGGTACATGCCACCATGCCCAGCTAATCCTTAAAAACTTTTGTAGAGGTGAGGGTCTTGCTTCATTGCTCAGGCTGGTCATGAACTCCTGACCTCGTGATCCACCCTTCTTGGCATCCCAAACTGCTGGGATTACAGGCATGAGCTACCGTGCCCAGCGTTAATTCATTCTTAAACCTGCTCATAGACAGGTAGGCTTCCCCACAAGAGTGCGGAATTTTGTCAGTCCACCCTGCATGTTGCCATTATAACGCTAAAATTAGTGATTATTTCAGGGTCTGTTATCAGAGTATGTCTGCTGTATTCACTGTGCCTGCAGCTTGGAGCACAGTAGACTGGAATGTTTGCCTGCCAGCTCTTCCCCTGCACAGCCTGGATTAACACACCAATGCTAGCAGCCTCCTTCACAATTACTACAGCTTTCTTATCTGCTAGTTATTCTGTGATTAGATTAAGCTAGGTCTTGAACTCCGTAAGTCCAGTTCCTTGACTAAGTACATACTGAATAAGGCAAAATTGACTTAACTCTTCGTTTTGCTCCCCTGTGGTAGGATTCTAGGGGTGCAGACTGCTGGGGTTCAAATTCCACCCTACTTGCCAGCTATATGGCTCAGTCATCGAACCTCTTGGTGCCTTGGTGTTTCATCTGTAAATACCTAAGTATTGGGTATTGGGAGTATTGGGAAGACTGAGCCCATCTGTATAAATGTGTTAAGAGCAGCACCTGTCCACAGGACCGGTTATCACATAGTTCTGTGTGTACAGACAGCATGCTGTGAGTTCGGTTCCAGACCACCCCAGTAAAGTGAATCTAGCAAGAAAGTGAGTGACACACACATTCTTGTTACTCAGTACGTGTAAGAGTTATTATTAGACTAGGCTGTGCACAGTGGCTCATGTCTGTAATCCCCAGCCCTTTGGGAGGCCGAGGTGGGAGGATCGCTTCAGCCCAGGAGTTCAAGACTAGCCTGGGAAACATGGTAAGAACACCCCCATCTCAACACACACACACACACACACACACACACACAAACACACAAACACACAGCCAAAAGTGGTGGCATGCACCTGGGATCCCAGCTACTCAGGAGGCAGAGGTGGGAGGATCGCTTGAACCCATGAGGTTAAGGCTGCAGTGAGCCAAGATTGTGCCACTGCACTCTAGCCTGGGTGACAGAGTGAGACCATGTCTCAAAAAAAGGTATACTACAGTTTTGACTATGCAGTAGTATTATATCTAAAACATGGTACCTACCTTAATAAAAAATACTTTTTTGCTTAAAAAATAGTCATCTAAGCCAGGTGTGGTGGCTCATGTCTGCAATTCCAGCACTTTGGGATGCTGAGGTGGGTGGATCACTTGAGGCCAGGAGTTTGAGACCAGCCTGGCCAACACGGTGAAACCCGGTCTCTACTAAAATACAAAAAATTAGCCAGATGTGGTGGTATGTACCTGTAGTCCCAGCTGCTTGGGAGGCTAAGGCAGAAGAAACACTTGAACTTGGAGGTGGAGGTTGCAGTGAGCCAAGATTGCACCACTGCACTCCAGCCTGGGCATCAGAGTGAAACTCCCTCTCAAAAATTACGAGCCTTCAGTGAATCATCTTTTTGCAGATAGAGGGACTTACCTCAAACTTACTGGCTTAAAGGACATAGATTTATTTTCTTACAGTTATGCAGGTCAGAAATCTGATGTGGGTCTCACCTGATGAAAATCAAGGTATTGTAGCCTACATTCCTTTCTGGGGGCTCCAGGGGATAATCTGTTTCCTGTTTTGGGGTGTTGGCAGAAGTTGGTGGTTGTAAGACTCAGGTCCTAGTTTTCTCACTGGCTCTAAGCCAAGGGTCGTTCTCCATTTCTGGAGGCCATCTCATCCCTCAGTCCATGCCCCCTTCCTCTCCCTTTAAAATCAGCAGCCGAGGGTTGCATCTCTCTCTGATCCATCCCTCATTATTGCTCGCTCTCAGTGCAGCTAGGAAGGTTCTGTGTTCTTAAGGACTCAAGTGATTAGATTGGACCCACCCAGATAATCCAGGATAATCTCCCATCTCAAGGGCTGTATTCTTAGTTATATCTGCAAAGTCACTTTTGTCACATAAAATAACATATTCACAGGTTCCAGGGATTACGGCATGGACATTTTTCGGCAGGTCTGCTTTTTTTTTTTTTTTAAACAGTCTCACTGTCAACCAGGCTGGAGTGCAGTGGCGCAATCTCCGCTCACTGCAACTTCGGCCCCCTGGGTTCAAGCAATTCTTGTGCCTCAGCCTTTTGGGTAGCTGGGATTACAGGCATGAGCCACCACGCCTGGCTAACTTTTGTATTTTTAGTAGTGGCAGGGTTTTGCCATGTTGCCCAGACTGATCTCGAACTCCTGAGCTCAGGTGATTTGCCTGCCTTTGCCTCTGGAAGTGCTGGGATTATAGGTGTGAGCCACCACACCTGGCAGGTCTACTCTTTTGCCTACGGCAGATGGCATCTTGGGCAGCCCTGCTCCAGCTGCCATGCAGCCAGCCTGAAGAAGCTGGGTTAACAGACTTGTAACTTGTCTTGCATGGTCCACTGTATTTTATTTTTGGAGACAAGGTCTTGCTCTGTCACCCAGGCTGGAATGCAGTGACACAATTACAGCTCTGTATGCTATAGTGATCCTCCTGCCTCAGTCTCCTGAGAAGCTGGGACCCCAGGTATGTGCTACCACACCTGGCTAATTACTATTTTTTGTACAGGCAGGGTCTCGCTATGTTGCCCAGGCTGGTCTCGAATTCCTGGGCTCTAGTGATCCTTCCGCCTCGGCCTCCCGAGCAGCTAGGACTACAGGCACATGCTGTCATACCCAGCTAATTACTATTTTTTGTAGAGACAGGGTCTCGCTGTGTTGCCCAGGCTGGTTTTGAATTCCTGGGCTCTAGTGATCCTTCCGCCTCAGCCTCCCGAGCAGCTAGGACTACGGGTATATGCTGTCATACCCAGCTAATTACTATTTTTTGTAGAGACAGGGTCTCGCTGTGTTGCCCAGGCTGGTTTTGAATTCCTGGGCTCTAGTGATCCTTCCGCCTCAGCCTCCCGAGCAGCTAGGACTACGGGTATATGCTGTCATACCCAGCTAATTACTATTTTTTGTAGAGACAGGGTCTCGCTGTGTTGCCCAGGCTGGTTTTGAATTCCTGGGCTCTAGTGATCCTTCCGCCTCAGCCTCCCGAGCAGCTAGGACTACAGGTACATGCTGTCATACCTAGCTAATTACTATTTTTTGTAGAGACAGGGTCTTGCTGTGTTGCCCAAGCTGGTCTCAAATTCCTGGGCTCTAGTGATCCTTCCGCCTCGGCCTCCCAAGCAGCTAGGTCTATAGGTACATTCCACCATACCCAGCTAATTATTCTTTCTTTTAGAGACAGGGTCTCACTCTGTTGCCCAGGCTGGTCTCGAATTCCTGGGCTCAAGTGATCCTCCTGCCTTGGCTTCCCAAGTGTTGAGATTACAGACATGAGCCACTGTGCCCAGCCATGATGTGTTGTATTTCAGACCAGCATTTCTGGCATAGAGGTATTGGAGTAATCTAACATTTTTGTAATTTCTTCCTGTCCATTATGTATTAGATACCTCTGCTGGGTTATTTTTCTTAAAACATAGGCTCTGATAAGGGTCGGGCACGGTGGCTCATGCCTATAATCCTAGCACTTTGGGAGGCTGAGGTGGGCGGATCACCTGAGGTCAGGAGTTCAAGACCAGCCTGCCCAACATGGCAAAACCCCTGTCTCTATTAATAATACAAAAACCCCTCAATTACGGTGGCGGGTGCTTGTAGACCCAGCTACTCTGGAGGCTGAGGTAGGGGAATCACTTGAACCCAGGAGGTAGAGGTTGTGCTGAGCCAAGATGGCACCACCGCACTCCAGCCTGGGTGACAAGAGCGAAACTGAGTCTCAAAAAAAACAAAACCAAAAAAAGGCTCTGATATCATGGGTTTTACTTCCCCTTGACTGGTTTGGTGGTTTGTTAACTCTGGAACAAGATTGATGAGCGTGATTGATGCTCCTGCCCTCCCTCAGAGCGTCCCCACCCTCCTCTCTGGAGGTGCCTTTCTCTCCCTGTGTGTGGCTAGTCTCGAGTTTGTTTCTTGGGTGTTTCCAGAGCCAGCTGTCCCGAGATGGAGCCCCTGTTTGAGCAGCTTCCTGTGCCCAGTTCACACAGAGCCCTCAACTCCTTCTTCCTGAGCCTGTTATCCTTTCCCTTGGGAAGCCTGCAGGCATGAGCTGTATTTGCCTTGTTCCTCCATGGCTGTTTATGTATGTCTTATCTTCCCTCTGTGGCGGGCTAATCTCCGAGGGAAGCACTAGGAATGAATCACAGAGTCTCAGGCCGAGCCCTAAGCCGGCATTCTCAGTCCTCTGCTAGGTCCTTCACCGCCATCTGCAACCCTGATGGCTTCAGCAGATGTGATCGGTGTCATCACAGTTTTACCAGGGAAGGGACGTCTCTAAAGTGACCGTCCCATGGGCTCCTCGGTGCCTGCCTGGGATCCCACCTGCCACTCTGGGGCCAGGCAGGTTAAATCAGGTCTTCACTGGATGAGACATCCTAGGGGTTCTGAAGGTTTCTCTCTTCTTCTCTTTGCCAGGCTAAATATCCCAGTTGATAGGAAGGGTTGAAAGAAAGCAGACCCATTCTGCAAAGGAGACCTTGGTCTCTGCAGTCAATTGAGCCTTGGCCTTCACACTCCAGGCAACCTCGGGATCAGGGACTGGCTGGCTGAGAAAACCAAGTCCCTCCGGTTTTCTCAGCGAAGTGACTGAGAAGTCAGGTGTAACGCTGCTACCACAGCATGTGTGCCTCTGGCTGGAAGTATGTATTTCTGAAGCCCTCCTGACTTAAGGCTCTCCCTGGACCCCAGTTGCTATAAGGGTGGAATGACTTTTGCCTGGAAGAGATTCCTTGTTCTCCTAGAAATCCTGATGGTTTTTTCTTTTGAGACAGGGTCATGCCCTATTGCTCAGGCTGGACAGGCTGGAGTGCAGTGGTACCATCATAACTCATTGCAGGCTCAAGCGATCCTCCCACCTCAACCTCCCAAGTAGCTGGTACCACAGGTGCACACTACCACACCCGGCTAATTTTTACTTTTTTTTTTTTTTTTTTTTTGTAGAGATGGGATCTCTCAGTATAGCCCAGGCTGGTCTCAAACTCCTGACCTCAAGTGATCCTCCTGCCCCAGCCTCCCAAAGTGCTGGGATTACTCAGTAGCTGGCATGAGCTACTGCGTCTTGCCTTGAGTCCAAGTGATACAGTATATATAATGTATAATATGCAGTCTCTATCACCACTCTGTCTGCATGGTACTAAGTATCGCTTCTACAGAGCGGCCTTGCCTGACCACCCAGCAAGGCGGGAAGTCCCTGTCTAGTGGCACCTACATCTAATGACTTAGCTCATTTTCTGGAACAGGGCCTGGCATTCATCAGGTGCTAAGATGCGAGCAGCACTGGTGGGGAAGCAGGGCCCGCATGGCCCGGAGCACCTGTTGTATGACATTGGTTCAGCAAAGCATTCCACACACTGCTGCCTGCACTGGCCCTCTAGGAAGTCCAGCCTGGAGGAGCCACTTCTGCCCTTCAGGAAAATGATAACTGAGCACCTGTCTGTGCGGATGCTGGGTGGGAAGGTCCAGAGATGGCAGTGGCCTGGTCTCTGCCTGGGGCACCTTCCTTCCACCACAAGACACTTACCCAGCTGGTTAGACCTGTTCTCACCCCACAGTCTGCAGTTAGCACCCAGGCTGGGAACAATAACCTCTGTGTTCCCCTCTCTTTCCTTGGTGCCTTCTCTTGTTCTTTCATATTTTTCCTGAAGAGATAATCTCCCTATGTTCCCCAGGCTGGACTCAAACTCCTGGCCTCAAGCAGTCCTCCCACCTCAGCATCCTGAGTAGCTGGGATGTCAGGCGTGCACCACTGCACTCAGCTATTGTTCTTTTATCTCTTCCCTCTTTCCCCACAAAAGAGTCAAGCCACTAATTGTCAGTAATCAGATCAGACCTCAGTTTTCCAGGCAAACTCCTGGCCGTTATATACTTAGGAATGATTAGTTAGATACATCCTGAAGAATGTTCTTCGAGGAGGCACCAGCCACCTTCTCTAACTTCACCTCTCTCTGCCCTGTGTGTGGAGGGCTTCCCTCGATGCCTTGACTCCCCCCATTTCATCCTTATTAAAATGCTATTACGTCCCACAGGTCTTTAGGAGCATTAGCTGGCTTCTCCGCAGTATCCTGTGGCCCTGGGCTACTCATTCTCACACTGGCCATTCTGTGGCACACCTTATTATGGGCTGTCATCAAATCCAGCTGGAGAAACCAGCTGTAACTGATTTCCCTTAGGGAAGAGCACCAACTGTATGACCTGCCCTTCCCCTTTCCTGGTACCTTTTTGAGTCAGGGTCTCACTCTGTTGCCTAGGCTGGCGTGTGGTGATGCAATCATGTCTCACTGTGGTCTCGACCTCCCAGGCTCAGGTGATCTTCCTTCCTCAGCCTCCCAAGTAGCTAGGACCACAAATGTGAGTCACCAAATTAAGATAATTTTTTTTTTTTTGAGACAGAGTATTGCTCTTGTTGCCCAGGTTGGAGTGCTATGGTACGATCTTGGCTCACTGCAAGCTCCACCTCCTGGGTTCCAGCGATTCTCCTGCCTCAGCCTCCCGAGTAGCTGGGATTATAGGCCTGTTCCACCACACCTGGCTAATTTTGTATTGTTAGTAGAGATGGGGTTTTTCCATGTTGGTCAGGCTGGTCTTGAACTCCCAACCACAGGTGATCCACTGCCTCGGCCTCCCAAAATGGTGGGATTACAGGAATGAGTCACCGTGTGTGCCCAGCTTTTTTTTCTTTTTTTTTTTTTTTTGAGACAGAATTTCACTCTTGTTACCCAGGCTGGAGTGCAATGGCACAAATCATGGCTCACTGCAACCTCTGCCTCCTTGGTTCAAGTGATTCTCCTGTCTCAGCCTCCAGAGTAGTTGGGGTTACAGGCATGCGCCACCACGCCCAGCTAATTTTGTATTTTTAGTAGAGACGGTTTCTCCATGTTGGTTAGGCTGGTCTTGAACTCCCAACCTCAGGTGATCCGCCCACAAGTGCTGGGATTACACATACATGTACATAGACACGTATATATGTGTATATATGTATATATTCTGTTATAGAGATGCTGTATAATCTCACCATCAGAAAAATCACCCCCAAAAGGGGAACCTTGTTCAGGTCAGATGACTTCTTAGCATTAGGCATTTCAGTAGGACACTCTAGATAGTGGTGGAAAGACAAAAGCCAGCTTATTTTTTTCTAACTCTCAGATTAAACTTCCTTAGAACTGTGATATTCTTACAGGCAAATGAAGTTGCTTAACAAGTATTTGTGTTTTCTCCCCTATTTTCTCCCCCTCAGGCTCAAAGATTTGGAAAGAGACAGCTTAACAGAAAAGGTAATCACCACCTTAAAGTTTTTCTCGCTATTAAATGTGACTGACATGCTTTGTGCCTCATAAAAAGAGGTTTGTTTTCTTGAAGTGGATTTGGCATTTTTTTCCCATGAAGTTTCAAAGATAATTGGGATAGTCTTGTTAAATGTTGGCATTAATTTACTGCTAATAGTTTTTTTTTTTTTAACCAATCTCAGTTACTAAACAATGTATTTTGGATTGTAACTTGTCCTGGTAACACTGTTATATTGTGTTTTTGTTGTTGTTGTTTTGAGATAGGGTCTCATTCTTTCACCTAGGCCAGAGTGCAGTAGCAGTGCAACCTTCGCCTCCTAGGCTAAAGTGATCCTCCCATTCAGCCTCCCAAGTAGCTGTAACTGTGGGCTCAAGCCATCACGCCCAGCTAATTTTTTATATTTTTTGTAAAGATGGGATTTTGTTATGTCACCCAGGCTGCCCTGAACTCTGGGGCTCAAAGCAATTCATTTGCCTTGAGCTCCCAAAGTGCTGGGATTATGGGCGTGAGCTACTGTGCCTGGCCAACACTTTGTTTTTTTTTTTTGAGGCGGAGTTTCGCTCTTGTTACCCAGGCTGGAGTGCAATGGCGCTATCTCGGCTCACTGCAACCTCCGCCTCCTGGGTTCAGGCAATTCTGCTTTAGCCTCCTGAGTAGCTGATTTTACAGGCACGTGCCACCATGCCCAGCTAATTTTTTGTATTTTTAGTAGAGACGGGGTTTCACCATGTTGACCAGGATGGTCTTGATCTCTTGACCTCCTGATCCACCCACCTTGGCCTCCCAAAGTGCTGGGATTACGGGCGTTGCGCCACCGCACCCGGCCCTGGCCAACACTTTTCAAAAGCGCAGTAATGTTCTTATAAACCATGATAAGTCTCCGTCTCACCTCCAACTTTCCCATTTTTCACCAATTTGGAGATAGGAGTGAAGTGATCCTAATGGAAATAACCCTGAACATGTTTCATGACTGTTTAGTTTTTTGGCCAAGACAGTGTTGCCTGCCATTCAATCATGGTGATGTGACCAGGCAGCTCAGTAATTTGTGTATTAGTCCATTAGTGAATAGCTTGGGAATGAGGGGACTGCTAAACCTATACTCTTCCCTTAGGAATGTGTGAAGGAGAAATTGAATCTCTTGCATGAATTTCTGCAAACAGAAATAAAGAATCAGTTATGTGACTTGGAAACCAAATTACGTAAAGAAGAATTATCTGAGGTAAGTCAGTTTCCAGCATCTTAGCCTCTAGAAAAACATCTCCTCCCTGTAACTTCTATGTGACCAGGGAGGCGGCTCTATCCCTAGTTGTCCTTGTTGCCTGATGATGATGATGGAAACGAATGTGTTTCCTTGTTCTCTTGACTGCCACTTGTTTACATTCACTGCTGCTTAAATTATCCTTTCCTGCTGTAGGAGGGCTACCTGGCTAAAGTCAAATCCCTTTTAAATAAAGATTTGTCCTTGGAGAATGGTGCTCATGCTTGCAACCGGGAAGTGAATGGACGTCTAGAAAACGGGACCCAAGTAAGAGGTCAAGACCGGAGAGTGAGAATGGCAGATGCCAACAGCCCGCCCAAACCTGTTTCCAAACCTCGCACGCCCAGGAGGAGCAAGTCTGATGGAGAGACTAAGCGTAAGAGCACGATTCATTTTCCTTTTAATTAGTTTTGAGACGGAGTCTCACTCTTGCCCAGGCTGGAGCGAAGTGGCATGATCTCAGCTCACTGCAACCTCCGCCTCCCAGATTCAAGTGATCCTTAGCCTCCAAGTAACTGGGATTAGAGGCATGTGCTACCACACCTGCTAGTTTTTATATTTTTAGTAGACATGGGGTTTCACCGTGTTGGCCAGACTGGTCTCAAACTCCTGACCTAAGGTGATTCACCCGCCTCAGCCTCCCAAAGTGCTGGGATTACAGGTGTGAGCCACCATACCCAGCGCTTTATTTTTTTAATTTTTTTGAGACAGTCTTGCTGTGTTGCCCAGGCTGGAGTACAGTGGTATGATCTTGGCTCACTGCAACCTCCATCTCCTGGGTTCAAGTGATTCTCCTGCCTCAGCCTCTTGAGTAGCTGGGATTACAGGTGTGCACCACTACGCCCGGCTAACTTTTTTGTATTTTAGTAGAGATGGTGTTTTGCCAGCTCAGATGATCTTCCCACCTTGGCCTCCCAAAGGATTGGGATTACAGACACGAGCTACTGCGCCTGGCCCACTTCATGTTTGGATATTATGAGGAGAGGTTCTATTCCTGGCCTTCTTTAGCGTTTGGCCCCTCAAATAACTGATGTGATACGGCTCAGCAAACTGGCAGCTGCTAACTGCCAACATTAGCAAGCTGGTTATTGACTAGAATAAAAATGCAAAGATGCTTAGTCCTCAGAACCTGGCTTCCTGCACTAACTTGGTAATGTTTAACTGCATCATTGCTGTGGGATTTCTATTCATAGTGGCTTTTTGTTTGTTATTAATGCTTTTTATTTCTTTAAACAGCTGAACCTTCACCTAGCCCCAGGATTACAAGGCAAAGCACCAGGCAGACCACTATCACATCTCATTTCGCAAAGGGGTCAGTATCTGATAAATTGGCAGCTGGCTTTTTTAGGGGCCAGCTGTTCTGGGACGGAACTGGTAGGGTGTCAGGTGGCAATTCTGTCTTCCGTGTTGATAGGTTTTTGTCTTGCAGTTCTGTTCACTAGACATTCATGAATAGCATTTCTGAAAACCTTACCTGTTTTTACTCACATAGGAAAGTTCAAATGTGCACAAAATCATGAGTTTTGTATAATGAATCCTGAAAT
Source organism: Callithrix jacchus (assembly GCF_049354715.1). Taxonomy (NCBI): domain Eukaryota; kingdom Metazoa; phylum Chordata; class Mammalia; order Primates; family Cebidae; genus Callithrix; species Callithrix jacchus. The sequence continues at coordinate 9,363,594 of NC_133523.1, read as the reverse complement.
ACCCAGCATCTGAAGCCAACAGTTATCCACTCACAGCGATTGTTTTATCTATGTCCCTGTGTTGTGTGTCCCCACCTGGATTACTTTGTCCATAAATATTTCAGTATATTTCTAGACAATGAGATATCTTTTGACAACTTTTTCTTTATTACTCATATTTTACAATAATTGCTAACATTTAACAGTGTTTTTTTTTTTTTTTTTTAAACCAGGCTAGAGTGCAGTAGCATGATCTTGGCGCTCTGCAGCCTCTGCCACGCTCAAGCGACCCTCACCTCAGCCTTGCAAGTAGCTGGGACCACAGGCATGTGCCACCATGCCTGGCTAATTTTTTGTGTATTTTTGGTAGAGACCGGGTTTCATCATGTTGCCCAGGCTGGTCTTGAACTCCTGAGCTCAAGCATTTCTCCTGCCTTGGCGTGGCAAAGTGCTGGGATTACAGGTGTGAGCCACTATGCCCTTCACAGTCTTTTTTTTTTTTTTTTTTTTTTTTCTTTTTTGAGACTGAGTCTTATACTCTGTTGCCCAGGCAGGAATGCAGTGGCACAATCTTGGTTCACTGCAATGCAACCTCTGCCTGCTGGGTTCAAGCCATTCTCCATCCTTAGCTTCCTGAGTAGCTGGGATTACAGGTGTGTGCCAACATGCCTGGCTATTTTTGTATTTTTAGTAGAGATG